>NW_027412747.1:13570166-14097563 GCF_025532065.1 Leptinotarsa decemlineata
GAATCCGAAGCAACGCGTTGAGTATGCGGTTATTTGCGCAGTTGTGTGAAGAAAATGACGAACACTTTCATCAATCACTCCTTCACACTGAAGTATGCTGGCTGTCGAAAGGCTTATGTTTGACAAGATTTTTTGCACTTTTTGAGACTATTTTAGAATTTTTGGATACTAAAGATGAAATTTTAAAAGAAAATTTAATGAAGAGGAAAACAGACATTGCCTATTCAACAGATTTGTTTACAAAATTGAATATGGTTAATTTACAAATACAAGGCGACAGTTTGAATTTGATTGAAACAAAGTCCATCTTATCAGCGTTTCTTGCCAGAGTTAAACTAATGAAGCAAAATATTGAACGGGGCGAATTTTCTCAGTTCCCCAATTTGTCACAGACAAGCTGCCAGAAAGGCGACGTTTCAACTTACGTTCAATATTTAAATGCCCTCTATTCAGATTTTGAATCTAGGTTTGAGGATATTTTGACTATGGTAATACCACCGTGGATAATTAATCCATATGGTGACATAGAAGAAACGAATGTCATAATACAAGAGGAACTGACTGAACTAAGTACAAACGAAGAACTTAAGGTTCAGTTTAAAAACGGATATCAGCAATTCTGGCTGCAAAACAACATACCCGTTACTTATCCCGTATTATGAAATATAGCGAGGAAATTTTTAATTTCCTTTCCATCGTCATACCTAGTGGAAAGGGGGTTCAGCGCTGTTACCAATTTTCTAACGAAAAAAAGAAACAGACTGGACATCATTAGCCGAGGAGATTCAAGATTAACCCTTACACAATTAACGCCAAATGTTGATAATTTATTATTTAAGCATCAGGTTCATCCTTCTCACTAAAATATTGACTTATTGATTATGTTATTTCATTTATAGTTTATTTTATGTTTATTTGAAGTTACGTATATTTTACATAACAGATACAAAATTTTATTTTGAGTAGTTTTAATTTAAATTCAATTAATAAATGTATAAATTAATATGTGTTTTTACTTTAAGTTTTTAACACTAAACTTTACTACAGTTAGAAATTTACAGGAAATCAATATCAGGTAAGTAGGGGGTCTACCCAATACGGAAAAACATGGCAAGGGGTCTACGACACAAAAAAGTTTGGAGAACTCTGTTCTAAGGTCTCAATTTGCCTACTTCTCAGATTGAACTGAACTGATTGGACAATCTTAGGAGTAGGCAGATTGAGACCTTAGAGAGAACTCATGACGACACATGGGAAGTGAGCACATTGAGGCCCCGGCGTAAAGTCACATCAAATTATTGAAAATGGCTCCAAAATGGGAGCCGAAATGTCGAATACAAAACTCCAGACGCGGTTCAACCCGAACTCAACGACAACATATCAACATTGACTGTTTTCTAAGAAATCCTCCAGCAACCCTCCACTATAAAAATAAGTATTATTGATTATAAATATAGCATAGGATGATATTCGAATCCAAACATGCGTTATTGACGTAAAACTGTAGTACGAATAGTTGTTCTCAAATCTAATAACATTAATTAAAACTTATTTCGTATTTATTTTCTTATTTCAAAAATAGTTATTTCACTTCATATCACTGCTTTCTTTCCTAGAATATTCAGTACTTTTGTGTTAACGATTGTAATTCATTATCTCACTAATTGGTTATTTGTCATTCACTGTTTTCTGTTGTTTATAGTAGATCATTTTTGAACCACCGTAAAAAACATGTGGTTGTTAAGGTCAAATTCGGGAGGACTAGTTCTTGTCCAAACATTCATTTCACTTCTTGATGTTTATTTGAATTTTGTATTGGTAATATACTGATACTTCACGAGAACAATGGGAGTCATTTTGAATTTAGACACGTTGGAGCCTGGCTCCCTTACCCTTTGGACTGATGAGAACAATGGAGAGACTAATCCATTCTTTTATAGCTGACTCATGATGCCAATGTAGAGTAGCACACCATTTCTCCACCAGGCGACGACTTCTGGAAGCAGGATTCCTAGAAGGCGCAGTTGTCTCCACACCTCTTCTTGATGTACACGGCAGACTTGCCCAAGACAGAGAACAATCTCAATGATTTGGTTCTCTACGCAGTCGACACAGTTCTACTGGCGAGATCGAAACTTACGTATTTATTCAATAAGGAATGATATCGGATCCGACCAAATAGCATTCCAAGTATCACAATATATTGGACCAGTTTTCCTGAACAATGAAATAGTGAGTCATAAAATAGTCATATTCTTTCGAGGACTTTTTTGTAGACCTATAGTAGAAAAACTATAGGTAGTTTTTCAGTTTATTGCATTCAGACAAACTGACGGCTCCAATGGAAGACTTCAGTTCATTTGTTATTCAATGTCATTTTCGGATGATCTGACTGAATTATTATCATAATTATTATTATCACGTCCTCAGTCACAGACATGATGATTTGTTCTCAAAAATACTCAGGAGGTTCTATAATCATTTTCAACGCCTAGGTCTCTACAATCAAATTCTTCAAAACAAGTACCTACGTAACCACCTTCGCCGCGTCTTTTCGTTCTAGCTTCAATATCAACTGAATATGTTTCAATGTCATTTTCCAGCTGATTGAGCTGAAATTTGAAGTCTCAGTACAGAAGAAAGATTATATCAAAACTTTCCAGTTGATATACCTTCATAGAAAGCTTCTCCCAAGTCACACAAACTTTGTGAATCACTTGTAGTTCTCAACGCAGATATTTTCTAAAAGGAAAATTGCGAAAGTCAATGATAAAAAACTACGTGACAATGGTTCAGAAACGTAATGTTATTTCTCATTTTCCATACTTCATACTTGAACAGTGTTATCGACTCATAAACGAAGTTTTCTTTTCAGGTGAATATCTGAACATAGGAGTTCGTGTTTTTTCAGTAATAAACGTAATTTTTCCTTCAGAATTCAACTGCCTGAAAAATCATATAATATTTTATTAAAGGATATTGTTTTTAACCTCATTTTCTGCTTCACATCACTTGTTCGAAACACTATTATTGACAGTCTTTTCTGAATGACACTTCAGAGTACCAGCAAATCATTTCGGGTAGTATCGAATAAAGGATCGTAATGCTATACTCAATAACGAAATATTCAGAGCAAAAGAATGGATAGTGAGAGCGAAGTAATCATCCGGAAAATATTGAAGAATTGAACCACACGCTAGTAATGGGATACCTTCCTTTTTTTTCCTTTCAGAACTAATCAGTGCAAAAGTAATATTGGAACAAAGAATGGAGAGTGAGAGCGAAGTAATCATTCGGAAAATATTGAAGAATTGAACCACACGCTAGTAATAGGACAACTTCCTTTTTTTTTCCTTTCAGAACTAATCATTTTTATTCAATATGCCTGAAGCATTGTCGGAACAGTGTCAACAAATTTGTATTTCAACTAAGTAAGTTAACAGTAAGTAAGGTTAATAGCGATAAACAAATCAACAGTACAAAAAATTCGAGAGTTCGAAATAGTGCACATGTTGGCAACGCCGTAACCTGTCATCTTGTGACGTCATTCTCTTTTTACCGTTAATATCCTATACCACCGTATAGAAGTGAACACAAGTAAGTTAACTCTCCGCCATATTTGAGCCAAGATTCCCCACCTCGAATTTTATGCGCGGTCGAACTACAGCGCAACCGACTGAATCAGAGGCGTTTACCAAGCGAGCCAAATTGAGGCATGGAATTTTATCACAGAGTGGGTCGTTGTGAGTGATGGTTTTGTATTTGTGAAAAATTTGTGTCTAGTTTCAAAATGAGCTGAGTCATTAATATGCAGACTTTTTATTATGGATTTAATTTGATGAAATTGAAATTTACGAATAGTGTATGCCTCCAGTTCCACTGGAAATACACAAAGAAAAATAATTGTTGAACCACATCAAGTTCTAATTTGTATCTGTAGGAAAACAATTACTCTCACTGAAAACTTTGTAAAATCAAAGTATCAAATGTATATTCGAATGACCTTTTTTGGGGTCTACTTTCCATTTATATGTTTCAGATAATCTACTATGAATAGAAAATATGTCTTTTCTTAGATACTGTCATCAATAACAAAAAAACATTAGAATTTCATTCGATTGAAATAATTAGCAAATAAGGCAACCCAAAACTAAGAAATCTGTATTTCATACTGAAGTTTTGATTCACAACCACCAACCCAATAATATAAAAAAATATTTCAGAAAAACGATTCAAAACAAAATGAAATTCTGCAAATGCCTTAGTAGTCATGGCAAAAGGCATACATTCGAACTGGAAACAGCCTGTTGCATACTTTTTTACCAATTCATCCACATCAATACTGGATATGAAAAGTATTGTGATTGAAGCTGTTAGGCAATTATCAAAAATTGGATTGAGAGAAGTATCATTTCAGATTTATGTTCTGATTTTTATAAACTTGCCAGAAAAGATCTCGAAGTGACTGTAGAGCAGCCATATTTCTTTGTTGATGCGAAAAAAATATTTTACTTTTTTGATACCTCTCATCTGCTGAAATGTAGCAGAAACCATTTTTTCGATGACGTTTTGAAATTTGATGAATATGCAACGAACAAAAGTCATCTTGAACAACTCTACAACTTGGATAAGGAAAAGCAATATAGACTTGCACCCAAACTTACTGATTCTCATTTATTTCCAATTTACTTTTAAAGGATGAAGGTTAAATTAGCCAGTCAAGTATCCAGTCTTTCGGTAGCTACAGCGATGAATACCTATGCCAGTTTCAATCAGATACCATCAGCAGCAATAGGAACGGCTACATTCATTGAAAAAATGGATAAAGTGTTTGATATTTTAAATTTAAATAGATTTGACGATGTCAAAGATTTCAATAAATCTTTTTTGAAACATCAAAACAAATTGATTTTCTGAACGAAATGAAAATATTTTTCAGCAAATTAAGTGTAATATCAAAAAAGGGAAAAAACACGACTGGACAAATGAGATTCATTGAGGGGTGGCAGATAACAATTTCAGCATTTCTGCAACTTTTGGAAAACCTACATAGTGAAGGACACTCCTACATATTGACAAGGAATATAAATCAGGACTGTGTGGAAAATTATTTTGGTTAACTTGGAAATTCTTGTGGAAATGCCAGAAACCCAACTCCTATTCAAATTACTAGAGCTTTCAAAAACATATTTACTCTTCAGTATTTCACACAGGCAGAAGGAACTAACTGTCTAGGTCTAGAAGATACTAGTGAGATTTTATCTAGTATTACAGATATAGATATAAATAGAATAAAGATTCTTGTGGAAGTTCCAAGAAATCACTACAAATGATTATAGTACTGTAGCCACTCCAGATGGCAACAACTCGAGCTATGTTTGTGGATATCTTTCGAAAAATTGTACAAATTTTGCCACGGCGGCTAGTACGACACTGAATGAAACAAATGAATATAGTCATTTCAAGGCATATAATAATACAGTAGCCAAACAATTTCGAATTTTATATATGCCTCTAGATTCATCATTCATCTAGAGGCAAAATTTGTTAATCATTTTAACAATTTATGTGCCACTGATTGCATAGGCAACAGCTCAAAACAATTTTCAAAAATTAACATTTCTCACCCCTGTGATAATTATCCTTTGGATTATTTATTTTCTTTTTTCACAAGGGTAAGAATTTATTATACTTTGAAATTTGCCAATAGAAATTTGATAACAAATGTTAAAAAAAAAAACAAAAACTCGTCATTTTGAAAAACCTTTAACATGTATTAGCATAAGTTTTTGACCTCAATTGTATAATCTTACTACATAAAATATATGTTTATTTCACCACATTGTCTCATTTTTCATCATTTCCTAAACAGTTCACAATCATATGAGACATTTATTGGGAGCTCCTCGTAGCAATAATGAAGTCAAATCATGGTCACATATTTTTTGATCGAACCTCCTGCAGAGGTGCACAACAGCTCTTAGTCTACACCCTCCTGCCCCACCACATGCCAGCAAAAAATAAAATCTCGACCCGAAACATCAAAGAGGCCGACGGGAGTGAATTTACTTCTGTTTACTTATGTACCCTATACTTATTTGAGACTACACAAATATTGATGATGTTTTTCGTAGACAAACGCCATGAAACACATGTATTGTAATACGTTTGTTACAAAAATCAATAAAAAAACTAGAGGTCCGTATTTGAAAAAATAAAGTTGATAATGAAGTTCATTGAACGGAACGGTGCATCGCATATTGGTTCATATCAGATTATAACAAATATGAAACTTTTGAAAGTTCCCCTCATTTCTTCAAATCACTCGAAATGGAGGCGTTAGAACCGACAAATCTAGTTTCTGACGAATGTTTCAGAAACAATCAGTGATATTCTTGATCTGAAAAGAGATTATTCCAGTTTTTCAAAATAGGAAACTCTTGTCCAATTAAACCGACATTGTAGTTCTTAACAATTCCAATAGCAATAATGGGTATATTGAATTTCAAAAGTTTGTTGGAAATATATTTCCATTAGCTGAAATATAATTCCAAATATTTTGAGTGAATAGTGAGATTAATCTATTGCGAAATCCCTGGAAGAGTTATTCTAATATTAACGTCATAGTTTGGTTATATTCAATTTGTAATGCCAGTTCATCATAAAATATGAGTAAAATACCGGATGATCAGTGGGTAATATTGATGAAAATACGATATAGGTGAATACATTCGATTCAAAGGTAACTGAGAGAATAGATGTAGAATCGGAGATTTCAGGTAAAATGGTCGAGAAATTAAATAATGCATTATTATAGACATTTCCATATGAATACTGAACTGAAAACAACCCACAGAAAAAATTGTATTTTTTTTCAAATATCAATACAGATAACTCCAGAAGGCATACTGAATCACTTCCAAATTTGTCAGAAGAAATTTACACCAATAACATAAAAATCAACAAAAAACACCCAGGGGCGATTTGTTAAATTAATTTCAAGATTCCAAACTGATAAAGTTCAGTATAAAGTTCGAATATGTCTGGCTCCAGATGCAATAAAAGTTTCAGTTTCAGTTCGTGGATATAAAGAGCAAATTTTGTAGCCTCATTTCAACTCAGTTCAAACTCTAATTTGTTTCGTGGGTATTTGGTTAGTCCAAAGGAATGTTCACTGGAAAACATCACGATCAATTCCATTGGAGAATGGTGGAGAGAAATAAAGTCTTCCGAAACACGATTTGATATTTTGAGTTAACGAATGATGCGAAATGATGGAAAAATTCGATCTAGTGTTAGGAATTACACGTTAAAAGGTAAGACCTCGTTAGTCCTTAGCTCGCACAAGTTTCTCAACTTCTGGGGGCGACAGCAGATTAACGGAAAAACAGATTTTTCAAACAGTTAAACAAAGTTTCTATTTGTTGAAACAGCCCCACTATTTTATGATATTTGGGCTATTTTCGAGATAGGAATAAATTTTCAGTATTATCCGAAAGTCTTTTGATTTGTATCATTTCTTTTCTGATATCTTTTCGCACAAGCAATGTGAAAAATTTTTTGAAGGCCTATACAGTTGACGAGTAAACGCAATCTATATA
The DNA here is from genome assembly GCF_025532065.1 of Leptinotarsa decemlineata. NCBI lineage: Eukaryota > Metazoa > Arthropoda > Insecta > Coleoptera > Chrysomelidae > Leptinotarsa > Leptinotarsa decemlineata. The sequence goes on from NW_027412747.1 coordinate 13,577,768, forward strand.
TAAAAAACTGAGAGTAGGGCTATTCTGAAAATTTGTAGAATGGGTGAAGAATTAATGAAGAATTCAACTGAAATATTATTGTTGAGGTGACGTTTCGGGTTTCACCGGAAGTGACATCATCTTTGTTATTTTTAACGGCACACCCTGCATTTCACCTCATTTTTTAATTCTCCCCATGATTTAGATTCTAACTCATGCATCATACCCTATATCCAAAATGAACCGTTTTCGAGTTATTCGAGTTTTTTTTAGAAAAAGTGACAGATGCAGCCTCTCGAACATACAGCAGTTTTGCAGCTAGTGAATCGTGATAATTGAAGGTTGAATGGATCACGCATCATTTTCACGTCCACTGAATAATCTACAGGGTGCGCAAAAACTAGGGTACAATAAGTGAATGAGAAAAATTAAAAATCTTAACTTTTTCAAATGGGAACCCCCATTTTTTTCCTCAAGGTTCAATTATAATATGAAAATAAGCCCTAATTATGATTTCCCTTTACCCAAAACTAATGATTTTGGTGATATTTTGCAATCAAAGTTATTATCAGGCGAGGATTTACGTTTTTAACCCCAATTTTGTTCGATAAAATGTCTTTGTTGTCTAGTTTCCATTGAATATCTCGTAAAAAATAATCCCATATTCAAGACAAAAATCATGATTAGAATAAACAACAATTTCAAATTTAGTTTCAATGCTAAACAAGAACATGTGACACTTTTGTCGACCGCTTTTTTTATTGCAACAAATGTTCAAATACATCGCCTCCAACTTTTAAGCATTTCACACTTCTCCGTATGACGTCTCCTACAGCTCGTCTTATCATGTCCGGTGGAATAGAGTTGAAAGCAGTACGAACTATCTGCTGAAAATCTTCTTTTGTTGTTGGTGTGTTAGAATACACCTCGTTTTTCATGTAATCCCAAATGAAAATCCATTGGAGTTAAATAGGGAGATCGCGGTGGCCATAATTGAGGACCGTCGGTTCCAAACCACTGGTCGTAATAAGTTTTTTCTAAATACATCTTCACTATCTGATGATTATGAGGAGGTGCTCCATCATGTTGATACCAAATTTTTCGATGGTCAGAGAGCGTCAGTTTTTCCAAATGATTCCAGTGCAGTAAACATTGAAATTCCAACGGTCTTGAAATTGACGTTCCCGAACTGAATGCGGGTTTGTATCGCTCCAGTAGTGAGAATGTCGCTTGTTGAATATTCAATTTTTGGTAAATTTCGCTTCGTCGCTCCATATAATATTCCTCAAAAATTGGTCGTTTTCTTGATTTTCCATAATGAAGAACTCCGTAAAGTTAATTATTCTCTCATAATCGGATAGCTTCAGGCTATCTGCTACTATTCTCTGCATGGACATTTTATTCAATCCTAAATCTCGTGCAGCATCTTCCAAAGATGCTTCTGGAAAAGCAGTGAAGTACCGAAGCACTATCGCATCGCATTATCTTCATTGTCAACCACCGTTTTATTTTTGATAATTTTCCTTTCGAATGATCCAAAGTTTGTAAAATTGAAGATTAATCTTCTAATGATATCTGGAGATGGTTTCGGTTTTTCTGGATACCTTGCAGCATAAGCATCGAATTTTTTTGTTAACCCCGTATTGCATTCGCCATAAATCACCAATAAGTTATAGAAATCGTAATTATTATAACCAGCACGAGCCATATTGTACCTTCTGAGAGCACGAATCTGACAATAAATATAATGGAATATCTCTAAAATTATAAGTTTTGGGTATAGGGAAGTGTATCATAACTAGAGCTTATTATCATAGCAGAATTGAACCTTGAGGAAAAAAATGTGGGTTCTGTTTTGAAAAAGTTGAGATGACTTTTTCTAAAAAACTCGAATAACTCGAAAACGTTTCATTTTGGATATAGGATATGATGCATAAGATAATCTAAATCATCGGAAGAATTCAATAATGTTGTGAAATACTGGGTGTGCCATTAAAAATAACAAAGATGACGTCACTTCCAGTGAAACCCGAAACGTCACCTCAACGAAGATATTTCAGTTGAATTCTCCAACGGTTCTTCATCTATCCTATCAATTTCAGAATCGCCCTACTTTCAGTTTTCTATATATAGATCGCGTTAACTCGTCAAGATATACCCTGTACAGAAATGACGTTATCCATTGAATCAATGATTATTCCATATGAAAAACTTCCTCCATATCGATAGATTCTGAGAATTGTTGGTTTTTCTACAATTGTTGACCTATAGTTTTCTGTATTATTCCTCGTTGGAATCAGGCTGTATGAGTCAGGAGACAGATTTTTCAAACAGGCAAATCAAGATTTCTTGTGATATTCAAGTCTCCAAATATAGATTTTTGTTGTGTAGTGTCTCAGAGACACGTTCGAAAATGCGCGAAAAATCAAATTTCCTTGGGGGTGAACAGTTTTCAGTTTGAAAACCATATGTGCCAATTTTATAGAATTTTTCTTCTTGAACTATTGTGGACTGCATGATATATTCTGTTCTCTTGAGTTTTTTGAAGGAAATAGTATTTGTAGCTTTCAACTGTGAAAAATTTCTTAACTGTGTCGTGGAGTACTTCATTACTCACTTTGGTGTCTTCACACTCGCAGATGTGATAATTGATGAACTGTTCACCCAACTGAAGGTTGGATAACAGCGCAAATACTGTCCACCCCAATCTACATTTAGCAGCGAAAGGTTGGCCTTCACATCCCTCTTTGACACGAAGCGGTATAGCTACGTCCCAATTATCTAATCCAATCAATATCATGGGTAAATTTTTTAGATAAGGGTAATCAACGGTGAGTTTTGCCATCTCTAGAGTTTGTTGGGGGAGGCTAAGGGATTTCACTGTTCGTACAGAACAATTATTGAATAGCCCGCGCCTGTGAAATTACCCATGATAGAAAAGAAGTACCTTCCGTGAGTTCTTTTCAATACGATTCTGTTCACTGGTCCATTTTAGAACCAAAGGTTCCGTTTCTCCTTGCATGTCGAGATCTTTTGCGATATCTTCATCTACCATCGATATTGATGAACCTTCACCCAAAAAGGCAAACGTTGTTACTTCTTTAGCTCTATTTTTGAGGGTAACGGGTAATATTCGGAAAAGAACACTTCGTGAAGAGTTCTGATGATAAACGTTGACTTCCGATCTTATGTTTCGAGTGGGATGATGAATTCTGTTGAACACTTTCAAAGTTTTTATGAAGAAGTGGATGATTCTTCCGTTGGCAGTCATTCTCATTACATTTTACTGGATATTTACAGGAAAATCCATGTCGTTTCAGACACAATCTGCACAGTTTCAGGTTTTTGACGACTTTCCATTTTTCAGTTATGGAATACTTTACATTTCATTATTTTGTCATGTGACTACGCATCATTTGATGCAGACTCAGAAGTATGAACATGTGTTTGCTCATTGTGATGCTTTTGCTTAGTACGCCCTGCAATGGCTAAAGTGGGTAAAGCAGCATATACATTAGTAGCTAAGTTATACATTCAGTCTGCGAAATCTATCAGACCATCACATTTTTTCAGAGTACTGCGATGTAAGGCCCAGTTCATCTTCATTTATAAAGGAAGCTTATCCAGGAGCTCGTGCATTAGCATGGGGTTATTTAGGTATTCAGTCATTTTACTAACTTGTAATGTAACACATAGATTCTTGACTGCTGAGGCAAACTCAACTAGTCTAATGGAATTTATGTAAGTTTCCAAAATTTGACCTGGTCTGCCGAAAAGCATTTAAATAGTGGAAATAATTTGGGGTACGCATCCAGGTAACGTTAGAAAACTGGATACAGCACATTTTGCTGTACCTTTGAGACTTTTTCGCAACCTCAATAAGTTTTCATTATTGTCAAATCCACAAAGCTCTGAAGATCTTTCAAAACTACTGATGAAAAGAGGCCAATCATAAAAATTTCCATTGAAAGGTGGCAATTGACTAGGAGTGGATCGTCGTGCAGCGTATTGATGTGGTGTGAGTGAAGGATATTCGAGGGCATCGTACCTATTTGAGTGATAAGTTGGATTTTTGATTTCCCGTTTCTTTTGATTTTCAAATTTATAATTTCTATTTCTACAGATTCCTCAAGAACTTTGAAGTTTTCGTTTTCATTTGGTACCATACCACTTTCTATTTGCAGCAACAACAACTCATTTGCCAATGGATCAGCCTTTTCTAATTCTTCATGGTTTAGATCTTGACCATCCTCAGATTCTTCCTCTGAAAGTCTTCGCGATTCTTCAAACAATTCTCGTTCTTTCCTTAATATTTCTCTCTCTTCTTGTGATAATTGCAATTTCAAATTACTGCTACTTGTACTCGATCTACTTTTTGTTCTCAAAGGTATAGAATTTGATGAATCTGGGATAGACGGGAATTTTCTGACATTTTATTTTTTACAGCTTTCGAATCAGTATTACCACAAGAAGGACACCTCCAATGCTGATCTAAACTCACAGCATTCGTAGCAAAACCATTTCATACAATTTGTACATACAACCATTCATTCTTTTATTGCGATATATATGGTCTATTACATATAAGACAGTGTAATGAACTTTCGACTACTTTTATGCACAATGGAAATAATAGTAATTTTAGCAGGCCCTGTATGATATGGAGTCGATTTCTTGGTGTTATTCGAATATTTCGAGTTTGTCTAAATTATCATCAAAATATCAACTTTTCATGAATTGAGAGTACTGATGTACTTAATTTCAATTAAGGCTATGTTTTGGATCATATTCAACACAATTTATTTTTTATCTCGAAAACAGGTATACGACATTATCGACAAAAAAGTATTAAAATACTAGAGCGATTCCAAAAATGTATTAATATACGTGGTGTTCCATTTAAAAAAATATAATTGCTAGAACTTTTTGATAGAAGTGGCAACGCCGCAATGCTGAGAATATTTTATATCAATAAAATAGGTAAGGAAATGTGAGAGGTGAAATTTTATGAAAAATCATGCTTTGCGTTCTCCAGAAACGTCTAACCTACCATCGACCGTGAGTCACGCTGTATACTTAAATTCCTGAAAAGAACGCAAATAAGAAAATGAACAATTTAAATAAACAATATTCAACTTACGATTGTCCCTAATTCAAACAAATTTCAAAAGAGAATTTCAATATTAATCTTTCTTTCAATTTGACGTTTTTTACTCAACAACTTCCTCCTTTCAGATGAGATTTTCATGCATACAGGATGAATAATAACGATTAAAATTGAAATACTCAAATCAAGTTCAACAAACGGTAAAAAAAAAATAATTATTATTGAAAAATTAACAAATGTTAATGGTTATTTCTAACAGGCCTTGTCTCCGAAATATTCTCACGGGTAACTATAAACTTGACAAATCTCTCAGGAAACATGTGATTAACATACAAAAAATAGTGTTGAAATCTTCCGATATTTTCCAAAGAGTACTTCTATAGAAAATATATATTTCATCTTGTTTGTTTTTGAGGAAATTCATGACGAAAAAGGTTTGAATTTCTGGTCTGTGAGTACAGAAATTTTGTTGAAATCATTTTCTAGTATTTATCATGTAGTAGGTTGAACGAGGTTACGAAATGATATGCGTATTCACAATATAATGATAAATCAACGTCTCATATACTTCAAGTTACAAACGATAATATTTCCTACCCTATAATACAATGTAATCGCCCCTATCCCAATCATGCTAGTGACAAACGCTTGTATAAGTCACGCTACCCAATCATTATTTCCATAAGGGCTTATTTTGTCATTAAGGGCTCATTCTGCCATCATGGGCTCGTTTTGCCATCGACGGCTCAGTTTACCATCAAGGGGTCGTTTTGATATCAAGGGCTCGTTTTGCCATCGTGGGCTCGTTTTGCCAGCGAGAGCACAGTCTGCCATGAAGGGATCGTTTGGCCATCGAGGGTTCGTTTTACCATCGAGAGTTCGTTTTGCCATCAGGGGGTCGTTCTGCCATTGGAGGCTTATTTGGCCATCGAGGGCTCGTTTTGCCAACGTTGGCCACGTTGGTAGTGCGCCCGACTCACGATCGGAAGATCGTGGGTTCGATTCCCGCCTCGACCAGATATTTTTCTCGAGAGAATTTATCTGGTTGAAGCTGAAATGATTCTGCAACCGTGTTAGGAATCACACGTTAAAAGGTAAGACCTCGTTAGTCCTTAGCTCGCACAAGTTCTCAACTTTTGAGAGTTGTCGTTCGTATGGGGGCGACAGCTGATTAACGGAAAAACAGATTTTGAACAGATTCTGTCATCGTGCGCTTGTTTTTGCCATCGAGGACTCAGTCTGCCATCATGGGCTCGTTTTGCCATCGAGGACTCAGTCTGCCATCAAGAGGTCGTTTTACCATCAAGGGCTCGTTTTGCGATGAAAGGCTCGTTTGGCCATCGTGGGCTCGTTTTGCCATCGAGGGCACAGTCTGTCATGAAGGGTTCGTTTAGCCATCGAGGGTTCGTTTTGCCATCGAGAGTTTGTTTTGCCATCAAGGGCTCATTCTGCCACCAAGGGATCGTTTTGCCATCAATGGTTCATTCTGCCATCGTGCGCCCGTTTTGCCCTCGAGGACTCAGTCAGCCATCATGGGCTCGTTTTGCCATCGTGGACTCAGTCTGCCATCAAGAGGTCGTTTAGCCATCAAGGGTTCGCTCTGCAATGAAAGGCTCGTTTGGCCATCGAGGGTTCGTTCTGCCATCAAGGGCTCATTTTGCCATCGCGCGATCGTTTTGCCCTCGAGGACTCAGTCTGCCATCATGGGCTCGTTTTGCCATCGATGACTCAGTCTGTCATCAATAAGTCGTTTAGGCATCAAGGGCTTGTTTTGCATGAAAGGCTCGTTTGTCCATCGAGGGCTCGTTCTGCCATCAAACGCTCATTCTGTCATCGTGGGCTCGTTTTGACATAAAAGGCTCGTTTGGCCATCGAGGCCTCGTTTTGCCATCAAGGGCTCATTCTGTCATTGTGCGCTCGTTTTGTTCTCGAGGACTCAGTCTGCCATCATGGGCTCGTTTTGCCATCGAGGACTCAGTCTGTCATCAAGAGGTCGTTTAGCCATCAAAGGCTCGCTCTTCCATGAAAGGCTCGTTTGGCCATCGAGAGCTCGTTCTGCCATCAAACGCTCATTCTGTCATCGTGGGCTCGTTTTGCCATCGAGGACTCTGTCTGCCATCAAGGGGTCGTTTTGCCATCAACGGCTCGTTTTGCCATAAAAGGCTCGTTTGGCCATCGAGGCCTCGTTTTGCCATCAAAGGCTCACTCTGCCATCGTGGGCTCGTTTTGCCATCTAGGGCTCAGTCTGCCATCATGGGCTCATTTTGCCATCGAGGACTCAGTCTGTCATTAAGAGGTCGTTTAGTCATCAAGGGCTCGCTCTGCCATGAAAGGCTCGTTTGGCCATCGAGGGCTCGTTCTGCCATCAAGGGCTCATTCTGCCATTGTGCGATCGTTTTGCCCTCGAGGACTCAGTCTGCCATTAAGAGATCGTTTAGGCATGAAGGGCTTGTTTTGCCATGAAAAGGCTTGTTTGGCCATCGAGGACTCGTTCTGCCATCAAGGGCTCATTCTGTCATCGTGGGCTCGTTTTGCCATCGATGACTCTGTCTGCCATCAAGGGGTCGTTTTGCCATCAACGACTCGTTTTGCCATAAAAGGCTCGTTTGGCCATCGAGGCCTCGTTTTGCCATCGAAGGCTCATTCTGCCATCGTGGCCTCGTTTGGCCATCTAGGGTTCAGTCTGCCATCATGGGCTCATTTTGCCATCGAGGACTCAGTCTGCCATCAAAGGCTGGTTTTGCCAAATGAACATACGTCTGTTGTCTTATGATTAGCCACCTCTATAAATAGCTCGTGAGCGTTTCTTGTACTTTGGAAAGTAGAACTGAGTAATTGTTTCATTCGAAAGCATAATACCTACTAGAGCTTGACTGTACAGTGCATATTTGCGGCATATTATTTGAACTGGCTACACTTACAGTTTGACTCCTGCATTTTCTCGAATCTTTTCGATGTAGACTCGATTCCTTTGGAGACTTTCTTGCTCTTACTGACATCTTCTTTTGCTTTCGGTTTCGATCCTTTTCACTGTAGCTGAAGGAGGATCTGGATAGACTGCTGTGGTTTGGGGACAAACGCCTCCGTGATTTCCTTTCGTGTTTTGGCATGACACCATACTATTCACACTGTTCACCACTTTTGATGTAGTAGGTTGGACGAGGTTATGGAATTATACGCGTATTCACAATATAACGATATATTAACGTCTCTTCTACATCAAGTCACAAACGATAATGAATTCAATAATACATGTCCTATCCTATAACATAATGTAATCAGCACTGTCCCAGTGACTAACGCTTAGAGAATATATTAGTCACGCTGCTCCGTCAGTATTTTCTGTGTACTGCAATTATTTGTTTCCTGTTGGCTGGTGAGGCAAAAAAAACGTATAACGTCATTGTGATTTGAACATGCAACCCGTGCAGCTACCTAATTATTTTCATCCTTTTAGGGGTGGCATTGGAAGTAATCAGAGTTTTATTGGTCTCTCTTCTTCAAAAAGTTATTCGCCATAAAAGCTCGTAATTAGTGTTTGAATATTGATTTTCTTCACGGAACTAGTTGAAGAAGTGTTCACGAGCACGATATGTGGAAAACATTTCTTTAGAATTTTTAGAAAAATTTTTTTTGCACAATACAGTTTGCTTCATAAGATTTTTCAATTGATAGAAACGAAGTTGATGAAATTGTTCAAGACTTATTGAATAACTAGTGAATAACACGACCATTTACATAATAATGGTAATGAGAAATATCTCTTTTTGAAAAGAGCCTTTGGCAGTATGCATTTGCGAACGTTTTCGTATCTAATTGTTATGGCATTCCAAGAAGTGATATTTTTTTGTGTATTACTCGTCATTTGAATGGACGAAAATGAAAATATTCACATTGGCATGGCAATTTTATAAAATACATAAAGAAATCTTTGCTCTATGATAGAATGAGAAAGAAGAAAAATATCGAATGTTGTATTCTAGTAGTACTAGAGAAAAACTAAAAATAACAGGAGCTACAAGAGATCAGGTGAAATGAATAAACTACATATGTAATGAAACGAACATATGAACTGCTCAAGGACTGCCTACTTGGCACACAAGCTTAAACGAATTGCGCACGTCGCGTCGTGAAGAATGACAAAATATGCTTGGCAGAAACAACTGACGGGACAAAAAACGACAAGAGTCTGGATGCACTGAGTGGGTATAAAATTATATCACAGTTACCTTGCAATAAGGGAATACATTCCAATTCGTGGCCACAATAAAATGAAAAATCAATATTTCCACATGCAGATAGGCAACATGCAGATAGGCAAAACTTAAGAAACCAACAATTATAGTGTATGTGAATCTGTTAAAATCTGTTTTTTCGTTAACTAGCTGTAGCCTCTCTACGAACGACAACTTTCAGGAGTAGAAACTTGTGCAAGCTGAGGATTAACGAGGTCTTGCCTTCCAACGTACGGTTCCTAGCACGGGTTGGATGATAGAAGTGAAAATCGATCGTCTGGCCTTCGGGTTGGAAGCAGCGGTCAATTGAGTATGTGGAGCAAACCACCAACAGTAACACAAAGAAGGAGTTACTAAGACTTGAGCAATAAAAGTAGGTAGAACTCACCAACGAGGTAGCAGTTCGAGGATGATTTTGAAAATTGAAAATACAATTCATGAAATTATAAAATAACAATAAAAATTAATTGGCGCTCCGAGGCGACTTCATTGATTCCAGTGGTGTATTTGCTTTTTCAGCTGCCGGAAGACCCGGAAAACCTGCGTCACCACATCATCTGAAGATCTTGATCTGCCAGTATCCTCTCTCTCATAAAACAAAATGTAGGGTGTCTCCAGAGGCTCCACTAAATTCACTGCACAGCCAGAACACTTAGTGACACGACTATCGTCAAAATTCAATTTGAACCAGTCTGTTTCGTCTTTGACCAAGGCGTAATAATGACCAGATCCAACGCCAGAACCACAGTGAACAATGACTGCATGAATATTATAATAGTGGCCTGTTAGAGTGAAGTGTTCATATATTTCGAACCTTCGTAAGAGTTTGGTGCTTTCGTCAGAGGTTGGGTCATGTTTGAAGATCATCAGTGTTATTACAAGATTGACTTGTGGCTCAGATATAGTTGTTTTCTTATAACAGTTAATTAGTTTGGCGCATATTTGGCAATACAGTCGATCATCACCTGTTGAAAGTTCCATTTTCAGATGATTTGACAATAAGCTTTGCACGGACTGGTTATTAGTCATAGTAGAAAATGATAGTTGAAGTTCCAGAAATTCACATACGTTTTTGCTACCTCTTGAATATTTACTACAAAGTAAACAAGTGATGATTTTTCCAGCAAAATATTTACAAACACAGGACGAGAAAGACTGTATGAAATCATTCAATACAGAGTGGTCAGGAGTATTTATTCTGCTATTGTTTTGCTCACGAAGGGTATTCAACAAGAACCCCAAGAATTCGGAACAATCCTCCTGTTGTCCTAACGAGTATCTAGTAGATTTCAAAGATTCCAGAAAATCGATTGGAGAAAAGATGACACATTCTCTCGCGACTGCAGCTGCAACAACAGGTGTTTGAGTTTGGTGAATAGATAGGAAAGCTTCTCGTTCTCTAGAAAACCCCGTTCTTGAAATTCTTCGACATGAACAACACTTGTAAAATGCTATCCATGTAGCAAGTGTTTCCTAAATTATCTAATCCAATTTTCTTCTCAAGGTTTTTAGAACAACTCCCTACTGATTCGTAAGGGAGAATATGTTTCACAGATTCTGCATAAGAACCATCTCTCAAGCTGCAATCGATCCTTTCTCTCAAGCTGCGATCGATCCTTCCAAGTGATGAAGGGTTTCGTAGAGTGATCGATTCGGCTCTTGCTTCATGGAGCTCTTCCACTGAAATGGAACCAGAATCACGAGGACTGCAACTCATATTTGGGGGGCAAGAATGACCTAAGTCCATTGACCGCACTGAAAAAGAAGAAGGTGGATCAATCACTTGCGAATTAATCTTGATAGGATACTGATTTATATCCACATATCTCGGCTTGTTTCGAAGATATTTCAGTTCCGTACGGAAATGAGGGCAATGCATGATTTCATCAAAATTATGTGAAAGAGGAATAGTTCTAAGGACCGACGCAGCATTAACATATTGAATAGCGATACTGATTCTTTCTTTCAAAAAAGAGGTAGAACGGTGATTATTCGTTGCTTGGCCTATTCTCCTTCTAAGTCCATGAACGAATAACAGAGACTCCAGGCTATAAACATCAGAAGTTTCAACCGCTACTGAATGGAACAGATAGTTGTTATTTTTTTCCGTTTCAATTTTTTGCCAGACAATTCTGCGGTTCCAGACTTCGAACTTTTGGCTAGATGGGAAGCCGCGACCGTGTCAACGCAAGTGAAGTCCCATACCACAGGTTTACCGTACTTCCAAGGTATGAGAAGCATACCATCTGGTCGTTTACCATCATCTCGAATGGTACCTAAGGGTTCCAGAATTGCAGGAACATCCGCTGACTCCATAGCTCGTTCCAATATGTCGTTCACCTGGTGATGTCGAGATGTACGCCTTGCACTTCTACTGCAACTCAAACTATGAGTACCTTTCTCATCAAGTATACGCAAACACAAGTATGAGGCACACAAATTTATGAACCCATCCTACGTCCTACTACTATTCAAAGATTCATCGTCTGATAGTGTTCCAACAGATGTAACAGGTAAAGCATTCAGCCAAGCACCCCATTTCTTGATCATTGCTGTATTCAGACAAGCCTTATCGTATACACTTGTAGATTTCAGAAGTTCATCAGTTATAATATTCAGAAGTGGTCCATCCCATGCACTTTGTATTTTTATTTTATCTGTAGGAGGGGCAATATTAGTTGCGGCATGCCAAAGTGATTCACCTTCAGCATAAAAAGCATCTTTGATACTGATAAATATGGAAGGAAGGATGGAATCGATGAAATCAGAAACACTATTGACTGACGACAGAAAACGTGGTGAAGCTAATGAAGAAGCCGAACGTAGCCAAGCGATGCTTGGAGCCGTGAATCATTATTGAAATGATTGTTTGTAACCTATTTCGTCATGTTGCGGAGTGAACTATCAAATTCGTAGTAGAATTAAGAGCAGGTGAGAAAAAACTGATAATTATGCTTATCGATTCATTTTTGTCATGCCCCACGTTGGTATTCATTGATTTTATAGTTAGTAGAGTTTTAACTATTTGTAACTCATTACTGCTCTTAATTTTTCATTTCATAGTTGATTAGGGATAATACACAATGTCATTGAAAGTTTGTCATATTAATATGACTTGTGATGCATTGGTTGGAACCTTTGGTGTAGTAATGAATATTACTGGAGTTTTATCCCAGATATGATGAAGATGATATTTTGAAATACGTGTCGAGGTGTTAAAAATAACGGTTTGGTTTTGGGAATGAACTCCAGTAATGTTCATATTAATGCGATATTAATTCTGTCCAACTTTGCTGGTTTTGAAAATTGAGTATATGATAAAAATTATGTTATAGCTGTCTCAGAAACTTGGCTCCAAGCTCACATACACAACGGTAGAATAAAAAAAAAACTCTGAAACCAAAAAGTTCAAATTATAATCATAGAGCAGATTTGGATATCCTTCAATTTAAAAAATTAAAAATTGGTTCATGTTGTGTTTCTAAACAATCCGACATTCTCAACGCATTATATACTGGTAAATCAGAATCTTCTCTGATGACTCGGTGATAACTCAGGATGTATAAACTTCTGAAGAAGCTAGCCACTCGCGCCAGCAAAACGTCAGGAAAAAATCCAAAAACGACGGCCTTGTGACCCTGTGAAGTGAGTAATTTGAATAGAAAGCCAAAGATATAATTTACATTTTACTGATATTCAACTGAAACCACCACTTGGAGTTGATTTTCATTTTCAGTTGTAAAAATGTTTCACTCATAAATACATAGTCTATCAATATGTGATTTAATGAGCTGTTATGCTGCAAAACTGTTCCTCGAGGAACACCAAATATTCCTTTTCACATCTCACCGACACCACCATTTCATGAAACATGTTGTCTTTCACTTGGATACATTTGAAGTGAATCATGTGTCATACCACTAAGAAAGAAGGTTTTGGCTTTCTACTTCTCCATCTTCATACAGAAAAATGTGGGAATCTTCCAAAGAAACTAAGAAACCAACAATTTCAAAATAAACTTTTTGCAAAAATGAAGTATATGTACAGAAAATATTTGTTCTTAATGAGTTTGTATTTCAAACTTTCGTTATGGAATGCAACAAAAACCCAACAATATGTTTGAATGTGATACAGTAATATCTGAAAAATAGAAAGTGAGTTTTTGTCGCAATCCTACACAAAGACCGTTGATATTTTTGCACGTATGAGTTTCGCGATATCTTTCCTAGCACATCAACTTGGTTCAATACGTGATATCGTGTATCAATGTCATTTCAATTATAACAGGCGAGTCATACGTACACTCGAATCAGACTGATGGCAGCTGAAACTAATTCGTCGTGATGATATAGATGGATGATACGGACGGATCTCAAACATATTTGAGAATAGCCACCTGCCTATATCAAATAATAACTTTTATAGACAAATTTTGTATGCTAAGAAATGAAGGTGGTTTTTAAAAACTTTTCAATTCAATAAGTGTAGGGCTTCTAGAAAGATAGGATGTCAGAAAAGGAGAAGTCTGTGATTTACGGAATAGGCTGTAAGGATTGGAGAAGAAGTATGTTGTTTGAACCATCTCGTTCCAGAGCATATATCCCAAATAAGCGGTCCTGTGGACTAGAGGAATCGAGTCGGATCGGTTCGTGATATCAGGTTATTGGATGCCTTTGATAGTCCAGAAATTGAAAATTTTTCAATGAGATCTATGAACAGCAATAAAAAGCCCATTCTTGTAGGCATGATTGAACATTATGTATAGTTTAAATATGGTTTTATTACCCACAGTGTGAGGATGGATGTACCTAAGTAACTAAAGTACTTGTGTTGCGCTTTCCATCCATCACTCAGGGTATTCATTGATATGTTATCAACTACTTTATAGTTATATCTATAAACATACATTTCTATTGACTAATTTACTGATTTCGAATAATTAATTCACTGAATTGATGAATATTGGGTATGATCAAGAGTTTGCTGAACATCGTTCATTGACGACACGAAAGCGATAACCATCCCCGCATTATATTCGTCACCGTAAGATGACTTCAAATTTAATTTTATGACTCTTCAGCCAATCATAAAACTCGGTTAGTAAAAATTATCCAATACGAATTAAAAATTCTTCAGTCCACGTGGACTAGTTCAAAGCCGGTTCATTTCTATGTATTGGTTTTTTGGCCTTTGAGAGTGCCACCAACTTTAACTGTGCACAATATCGCTTACTTCGACTATACCTGAGTTAATATCATTGTATTGAGTTATTATATTGTAGTAGCATAAAACTTTGATTGAATGTGGCTGGCAATGTTTCATAGTGATTTTCAGTTCGAACTTCCATTGTCTAATAAGATAAGACTTGAAATCTGAAATAATAAATGAAAATAAAAAATCAAAAGAATAGCTGAAAATAACAATTATATTGAACAAATAATACCCTGAACAGAAATTACAATGAAATAAAAATAAAAAATAGAAAGATTCCATGCAAAGTTACTTCACAACGTTTCGTCTTCGGGTGATGACTCAGTCGTCAAGGAATAACAAAAATAAGTATTTTCCAATGCATTTTCAGGTTGCTTTTCATGGAATCCATTCAGGACATCCTTCCAAAATATGTGTTATTCAACTCGTATACCACAAACAGAAAATCAATTCACTGAATTTACTCGTAACCGAAGCTCCAACTAGTTGTTAGTGTTACAAAAAAAAGAGAGATAATGAATATCGTTTAGACATCGATATCGAAGCTTGGCAATTTCGAAACAGACCGCCTATAGGAGCTTTGCTTATCATCGATATTCATTTCTTGATTCATATGTTGATCACATGAATTAGTCTTTATAAATGTGGATGTTACCGGCTTTCACAACTTAGTTTTGACCTTTTAGGACAGTTACTTCCAACAAAAGTTGTCTGGTGGATCACGTATACTTCATTTCAGGGGTCTGATTTCAATCAGTCAGACAGACCACCCAGTTAACCAGAGTGCACCAAATTGTCACGTGGTGTCCTCAATCTTTCACCCAGCTAGCTGGGCGGTGAGACAGCCAATCAGAGTGTACCAAATTGTCACGTAGCGTCCTCAAACTGTCACCCAGCTCGCCAGCTAATTAGAGCGCACTCTTCTGTATCTCAGAACATCGTGGCGGGAGATTTGAATTTTCTGTGGACATAAATAATTCAAGCAGACAGACAATCAGGATCAGGCGTATCCCTTAACGAGACATACCACCCAGTCACGTGGCACGCTTACGTTAGCCCATCTTTTCGCTCAACACATTTTTGTTTCGCTACACCCACGACATAAAAAAGTTTTCGTTGGTGAATTGAACGCAGGTTGTTTGTGTGACAGACTTGATCTTTAGTCTCGACAGCGGAGAAAGAAAGAAAGGAATTTTTTATTCAGCAATTGCTATCGAAGATTGAATTTGCAATAGATCGCCTTCGGGAGCCCTGTTTTTTTTTCCTATACATGGCATCTTCTCATAAAATGAATGATGGAGAAAAAAAAAGTACTTGCCATGTTCAAATATGTGTATAGTTTGTATTCACAAACATTTTGTTTGGTTTCTTATATTTCGCAAAATAGGGGTATTTTACCTTCAAATAAAATTTTTATTTTTTGACGGAAATTTTATGCAATAAAATATTATGAAATCAACTGTAGAGTTTTGGGTTATGTAACAATTTTTGTGAGGAATGAAATTTTCTGAGAAATGAATATTAAAAAAGTTTTCTATATAGCGGGTACTGTATAATATCTTTTAAATTTTGAATTCATTTTCACCATATAAGTATAATAATGTCAAATTATACTATTCAGAAGAGTTTCTGGAATGAGAATTCCTCTCAATTGTGTTGCCAGCAACTCTTCCTCACACTGAATTATTTGAAATATCAATTTCTAAAGATGAGAACCGGAATGCCGGAGGATTCAACGTCACTCATTACCAAACATTTTCTGCATGGGAAATATACAACTGTTGTTCGATCATAACGCATGAAGTTGTCAAAGAGATATAGCATTGAACGAAACTGAGTATTGTAAAGGATTCAGTGCAAGCCTGCTTTTCGAATATTACTGGTCCCATTGTATAAAAAGGAGTTAACAGATTTGATTTGATGAAAATAGAATTTTTTTCAAAATTGGTGAAAATACTAAAAATACCTGGTCTGAAATATTTAGGAGAGTTATTCAAAAATGAGATGAAACTTGTAAAATGGAAATAAAATTGAAATTATAAGAACGTTAACTTTGAATGAAACAAATTATTGTGTTCTGAAAAAAATTATTGTTGAATTGATTGAACAGTAAAGGAATTGTGAAATTGACGCAGAAAATGAAAGCAATGTGAAAAAAAAATGCAAAACATCGAAAAATAGAAAACAGTAAAGAAACCGATATCAAACCAAGCTCTTTACCCACAATTTATTTTTGTGTACTTTTATTTTCAGTGGTAGGTGCTGGTGGTTCCACCCGACATCGCCCGGTGAGATACCATCGCAACGACTCAAGGTGCGTATTCACCGAAAAGACGAGCACGAGCGAGCATGAGCGAGAATTCGTGTATGTTTGCTCGTGTTCGCTCATGTTCGCTCATGTACGCTCATGCTCGCTTTTTTGGTGAATACGCACCTACACTAAACGACCGCGAATAAGTATTTTCTTTGATGTACCGCCTTCCTCTCGATCTTTTCTGAACGCGAACAAGCATACGTTTGCTCGTTCGCTAGCCCGTACTCACCAGACGATTATTGATGCAGAATACTCGTTCACTCTTGTTCGCTCTTGCTCGCTCGTGCTCGCTTTATGGTAAATACGCACCTTTAGGCAGCGTCAAGTTGCTTTCGGGCTAACGTTTCGTTGCTGTTCCGGCTGTTTCTGGTTTCAAGGGTAAAAATATAAGTGAAAATTGCATGATGGCGCTCCTAGGGTCAAAATATTCCGTAGCTGAAATAGCTACCCACTCAGTCCACAGGGACTGAGCATAGTAAATCAGGAAAGGAATCGTATTTCGTGTAAAAAAAATTATTTGTAAATTGCAAAGCGCTTTCGGCTGTTACGCCATCATCAGTGCGACACCTGCAAGTAAGTAATATTCAATGATATTTATTTTGATTTTGGATTGAACTTTAAATTCTTTTAATATTGTAGCATTACTCACTCGTCAAGTATATACAAGAAGATCCTGATGTCTTAAGGTACAACAACTTTAGTAAAAACCACTCTGAGAGGACATGAACATGAACATCACAATAAGCAAAAATTTGCATTGATGTTCATGTTCATGTCCACTCAGAGTGGTTTTTACTTAAGTTGTTGTACCTTAAGACAGCAGGATCTTCTTGTGTATACTTGACGAGTAAGTGATTCTACAATATTGAAAGAATTTAAAGTTCAATCTGAAATTAAAATAAATATCATTGAATATTACTTACTTGCAGGTATAGAACTGATGATGGCGTAACAGCCGAAAGCGCTTTGCAATTTACAAATACATTTTTTTTTCACACTAAATACAAATCCTTTCCTGATTTATCAGTCACGTGTATGCAGTTTTAACAAAGCTTACAATAGGCTCACTAACAACTTCATAATGGATTTCTGCAACATCAGAGGACTCAACTGAAATATAAACACACTGCACGAACATCTGCAAACAAATAGTCTTCATATTCTTGCACTCACAGAAACCAAAGTCAGTGCTTCAACAAACCCCGTCATTTCTCTATATTCCGGCTATAATTTCTACTTTCGTATCAGACGTAACTTTGAACTCTCTTTTTATCCGAGGCGTTCTCTCCTGCCAACGGGAGAAAATATTAGAACCCAAAACTTTATTGTTATGTGGTTCAAAATAATATCACATATGCTGCGTTCATCGACCACCAAGCGATACACAATATAGAGCACTATTCTCTCCTCTTGCAAAAACCACGGACTTTCTGCAAATCAAATGCCCCAGTACCGAAATTTTCATATTCGGTGACTTCAATGTCCACAATATCGAACGGCTCAAATTTCAAAATATGACCAATGAACAAGGTCGCGAAGCTGGGGCTTTTGCAATGAGCAGATAACTTATTCTGATTGTAAGTGAGCCAATCAGGAATCCTGTTCGTGAAGGAGAATATGCTAGTTTTCTGGAATGAACGTTGGGGAATAATCTAAGCCACGCAAAGTTTGGAATTACAGATCTGCTGAATGGAAGAATATTCAAAATCATTTCCGAAATTTCCTCTGGTTATATGTTTGTTTCATCTCTAATGATCCACCAACTTGTGCTTTTAAAGTCACGTGAGTTATTCTATCATCCATGGATGCATATATTCCGTTTTCATTGAAAGGAACTTCTAACGGCAAACCTTGGTTTAACAAAGATTGCGAGCAAGCTGTCGTAGTGGCGCAAAATCCCTGTGCCGAAAACCGAACTAGATTTGTTATTGCTCGCAATCGCTGCCAATTTATAATGAATGAAAGCAAAGAACTTCACAATCAGAGAATTAGGGACGAACTGCTTGCCGATCCCAACGGATCTAGATCCTTCAGGTCGGTAGCTAAAGCTGTTAATCACTTCCACTACTAACTCTAGCGGATGGTTCAATTACAATAACAGGAATAGGAAAGGCAAATCTACTAGCTGAACAATTTGTGTTCCACTTCACAGCAGATTTTCTGAGAAAGGCACTACTCACAATTCCTCTTCGACAATGTAGTCAGTCAAATTTTGAAACAGCTCAATATCAACAAGGCGTCTGTTTCTAATGAAGTGCCCGTCATCGTACTCAAAAAGTGCGCTAATGAACTCGAACCAGTATTTTGCAGACCTTTTAACCTCAATAAAGAAGGGGTTTCTCCTTACAAATAACCATAGACCAGTCGCTTTACCATCAGTGATATCAAAAATCAAGGAGGATGCCGTAAGCCACCATAACTTCGAATGTTTAGAAGGCTTTAATATCTTGAGCGATCATCAATGTGGCTTTCGGAAACAAAGATCAATAGGCTGCCTTTTATCGTATGTCACAGGCTTCAGCTTCCTGGAAGAACGTTCCCTGCAAGTAGCCGTCGATGGATATTTCTCGAATACTTTCACCATCAACGCTAGTGTTTCCCAGGAATCAATATTGTTTTCAACCATCTTTTTATGGTATATCAACAACTTATTGGAAAAACCACGAATCCAATATATTGCTTTGCTGTGTCTACAGCACACTTGTCTCCACATTCCATTTGGATTCCAGGACATCGGCTACGGGTGCACATCTTCACCGACAGCAGGAGGTTGTATATCTTGATGAGGATCTAGAAGTGATTTTGAATTGGGGTGAAAGTAACCAGGTTCAATTCAATGCCACAAAAACCCAGGCATCGGTTTTCTTCAAGAAGATGAATGTCTCCGAACCGGATATAATCATGTCAGGTCAGACAATTCCGTTTTCTGCTTCGATAAGTTTGTTGGAGGTTAAAATGGACAAAACCATATAACAAGGTTCCTAACCATAAAAATGTACACACCTCAGCAACTTCTGATGCTTTATAAAGCTCAGATCAGACCTTCTTGGTAGTATTGTTCTCATGTATGGAGCTCTGCCCGCAAACATACCCTGAAGTTACTGGATTCCATCCAGAAGAGAGCCATTCGCCTGATCGGAGACGCGAACATCACGTGCAGCCTTGATAGCCTGAAACATCGAAGAAAGATTGTTGATTTGTCTCTCTCTTGTAGATACTTTAAAGGAAAGTGTTTAAGTGACTTGGCACACTTGAGTCCACTAAAAGCGGTACATATCAGAAATACGCGACAAACTGTAGTTGCTCATTGTTTTGAGTATCAACTCACCTCGAAATTCAGTGTTTGAGAACTCTCTCATCATGAAAGGAAAAATGAAAATTTCTATGTTTTTTACCACTTTTATTTGTAACTAACGTTACTGCAGTTTCGTCCTATATGGACAATTTGAAACTCAAACAATAAATAAAAAAAAGTTTATTGTTTAAGTTTGAAAATATCCATATAGGACGAAACTGCAGTAACGTCAGTCACAAATAAAAGTGGTAAAAAATATAGAAATTTTCATTTCTCTTCTCATCATGATCTCCTACCACGTAGTAACGGCTACATCCATCAATTAAACTCTCTCATCAGTAGATCTGCGTTTATGTGGAATGAACTTCCCCAGCGATTCAAATCCAATGTGAATCGCTACTTTCGCACAGGCACCGCTCTTAGAGTGCCTTAAATATTCTCCTAAAGTGCATGTGTTTTGTCCCTAAAAAGGAATTAAACTTCGAATAGCTCCTACATCCACCGTATTCGCCTAATTTGGCTTCTAGCGACTAATGGCTGTTCGCAGGGCTCAAAGAAAATGCTCACCAGTAAGTAATTTTACTCGAATGAAGAGGTTATTGCTGAAACTGAGGCTTGAGGCAAAAGATAAATCGAAAGTGGTTTCGAAATGTTAGAGCGACGCTGGAATGAATGTGTGGCCCTTGATGGAGATCACGTTGATGAATGAAGCCAATTCCGAACGAAAAAAAAACGTTTCTTAGGCCCGAGACTTTCCAGTCCAGGTTTTTTCTTTTTATTAAATAATAATCTGGTATATATGACTGTTATGTGTGTCCCAGTTAGAATATATTTTCATCAAAGATGTGACAAATTATGTTATCTACTGAATTTTTTTTTCAAATCCAAATCATTATCAATTCTCTGTAAACATCATGATACTAATGTGTTTTTGAATCATGTTATGGCAATTCTTTGTTTGATATTGATGATGGTGACGTTCACAGAGTTAATGATAATTTCAACCCGAACATGTTTCATCCCGTCCCCAACAAGAAACTATTCAGATACTAATTCAACTAGAATTTACTCACATGTACTGGAAAATTCGAACTTTCTCCAATGCTTACAACCTTTTGAAAAAAAAACACGATTTCTACACGAACTACGACATATTAAATGGAGAAAATGAAGAACAAAAATCCAACCCGCTGGAATCCTTGGAAATCAATAACGGAAACAGTCAAATTTGATATTGAACGACTAACAAGAAGTATTTCACCCATCCTCATGAAACACATTTCCATCAAACTTCAAGTGATACTTGGTTCAAAATTCGGTAAATTTTCGTTATGTGGACACCCGGCGATTTTGAAAAAATTTTTGACTGTACTTACGTATTTTGATGTGTAGATTACGAATCCGGAAAAAAAAAGCGGCGCTCTCCCTTATTTAAAAAGTTACGGCCCTTCAAAGTTCAGAAAAGGGCAACTTTTCAGCCTTCTTTTTCACTAAATAAACTATTTAAAAACAAGCATTTATTCACTAGGTCACCTTTACACCGTATTCCTCCTTCTTTAACACTTTTCACTTCAATAATCAACATTTTTCTTATAAAATAGTTAATTTAAAAACGAATGCTTCTCCTGGTGACATTATTCTATTTTTAGGTTAGTTACTAGTAACATTTCAGAAAAAAGCGGTTGGTATTTGCCGTCGCCTACTATTTCAAATTCGTAATACACCACCAAAAACCAATTTACGATCTAAAGAATGAAGGTAAAAAACATTTGAATTACTTCAGGAATATGGACTGCATCAGTCGTACCAACCATATCATTAACCTTAAAAACGTAAAATACAGTGATATGTAACCAAAAAGCAGCTCCGTACATTTTTTAACATTTTTATAAGAAAAATGTTGATTATTGAAGTGAAAAGTGTTAAAGAAGGAGGAATAAGGTGTAAAGGTGACCTAGTGAATAAATGCTTGTGTTTTTGAATAGTTTATTTAGTGAAAAAGAAGGCTGAAAAGTTGCCCTTTTCTGAACTTTGAAGGGCCGTAACTTTTTAAATAAGGGAGAGCGCCGCTTTTTTCTTTCGGATTCGTAATCTACGCATCAAAATACGTAAGTACAGTCAAAAATTTTTTCAAAATCGCCGGGTGTCCACATAACGAAAATTTACCCAAAATTCACCTGCTCACCTAGAATTGATATTGTACTATTACTTTCTCTAAAAATCCACTTGTTTGACGACTAAAATAATCGACAGAATCGAAAGCGAATAAATAGACTGTAGAAATATTTTACTTGAAAATGTTTATGAATTTAGCTGTCATTGCTGTTACAATAGAGAACTGAAATACGTCATGACAAAAATAAATTTACCGCTGCCGGAGTGAGTCACAGCTAGTGAGCTTGGCTTTTATATGTCAACAAGAACCCAAATGACATTTACTGTTTACCCCTTAATCCGTATTACGTTAAATTGCTAACAAAAGTTTTTTTTTCCTTTTTTTCTAATACTTTCTTTGTCATACGACCCAAACTTTATGTAGATACGATGACTCAGGCAGGTAGCTGTATCTGTTAACTTCTGGTTATTCTGGACGCTTTCAGAGTCCTATTCGTAAATTAATTCTTTCTGGTGGAATTCTTTCTGGTGGTTACAACTTCACTTTATTCGAAGTGTATGAGTTCAGTTATTAAAATAGTAGATTGAAATAAATATTACATACATTTTCAAAATAGTTTCGAATTGAAAAAAAAAGTATTCACTATCTGTTCGACTGAATACTGGTTAAATCGAGGCTTGTGGAATTGAAGTAAAATCCGCCGATGAAAAATGTGAAACAATTTATCTGTCGCAGTTGAAACAAAAATGAATGACACCCCAGAGGGAAGCAAATGGCACATTTTCACCAAATTATGATATTGTGTTTTGCAGCTCACAGAAACGAAAGTTTAATGAGCTGTAAGTAATGCGCCAGACCTTGTCGTCCATCATCCTGACCGCAGCTATTTTTCAGTCTCATTCAGGACTATTAAAGAGTGCTTCTATACCAATTTAGATGTTTCAATTCGCCTGAAAGTATCACTTCGATGATTCATACAAATTTAGGTTAAATCGAGGCTTGTGGAATTGAAGTAAAATCCGCCGATGAAAAATGTGAAACAATTTATCTGTCGCAGTTGAAACAAAAATGAATGACACCCCAGAGGGAAGCAAATGGCACATTTTCACCAAATTATGATATTGTGTTTTGCAGCTCACAGAAACGAAAGTTTAATGAGCTGTAAGTAATGCGCCAGACCTTGTCGTCCATCATCCTGACCGCAGCTATTTTTCAGTCTCATTCAGGACTATTAAAGAGTGCTTCTATACCAATTTAGATGTTTCAATTCGCCTGAAAGTATCACTTCGATGATTCATACAAATTTAGGTAATATTTATTTTTCACTCACAAACTTAATTCGACCTGAGTGATACGGCACGTTGCTGAAGTACAGTTATCTGGTGAAAATCGTATAGGGTCTTCCAATAGGCGCCTTTCATCTTTGAATTTGAAATGAAACAATGTGTGTATTAGAATGTGTATATGAGATATCATCAAAAAATTTTCATTCATTCGAAAGACCTATCGATGTCATTATGTATGGAATGTAACATCTTTCAAATGTCCGCCACGGCTTCTCTGGTGGAGCGCATCCGGAACGTCCAGTTTTCCGAAAGTCTGCCGCCTGAATCAGGCTGAACTTGACCGATGACATAGGTTATGTTGGCTTTGAGGACTGCTGTGATTTGTGGCTCATTCTCTTACACCTTCGACTTGAGAAAACCCCAAAAGAAAAAATCTAACGGGGTGAAATCGCACATCTCGGTTGCCAGTTCACATCACCTGCAAGTGAGTTGAGCATACCCCGGAATCACTCGTAGATAATATCCAATGTAGCATGAGCTGTTGAAACCACATGTCGTTGGTGTCCAGATTATCCAATTCAAGCCAAAAGAAGTTGGTAATCATCGTGCTCGTCGTTGACACTGATGACCTGGTCATCAGAGAAATATGGATCGTTGATGCCGCCAGTCCAAAATTCACACCAAACAGGGTGACAATGGGTGACATTGGGATGCAATGGACATTTTTGGATCTCAAATGGATAGGTTTCGTCCCTATTTCGACAAATTTGTTTGTTCACGTACACATTGATCCAGATGAAAATGAGGATCAATTGCCAACTTCCCTAGAACCCATTCAGCGAACTCACGTCGTTGTCTATGGTCGTACATCTCCACTTCCTGGGTCAGTTGAATTTTGTATGAGTGCAGTGTCACGATGCGAAATTCGCCAAGTTATGATTTGCGAAAGGCCAAATTCTTGTGAACAAAGCGAAGGAAATGCCTCGGATTTTCCTACACAGTCTCACACTCTACATAGTCCCAGTTTTGTCGACGTACGGGTGTTGATCGATCGTTCACCGAACCAGTGGATTGAATTTTATTCACCACATTGCGAATAGTCCTCTTTGTAGGACAATTATGGCGGCCGTTAAATGGGCGTGGTATGTGCCCAAACAGTACAGTCATTTTGATAAAACAATTTCATTGTTTGCAAGTGTTGTTGAATCCGTGCATGGTGATTTGGCCAAACAAACTGAATAAATGACAACCAATTTGACAAATTTAGCTTCAGCAAGATGGCCATTATCAATTGTCAGAATTCGAAAGTCCTTTTTGGAAGAACTTAAACGAGTATCGGTCACTTAATAGTTTCCGTAAGACGACTGTAGATATATTCAAAAAGGTTTGTTCAATTAGTTCCGTCCTATATGTCTCATTGCCACTCTAGACAAGCTAAAAGAGAAACTGAATAAATTAAGATTGACAATTTCTTTTAATAATAATTGTGTCATAAGCAACAACCAGTTAGGCTTTCAATTAAAAAAGAACACCCGTGATGCTATATTTTCTTTGTTATACGACGTTTATGGAAATATTAATAAAAAAGAGTCATCAGCAGCAATGTTCTGTGACTTTTCTGAAGCCTTTGACTGTGTAGATCATGGAATACTGTTGAAAAAACTAGATCACTATCGCATCCGTGGAATTACTCATACGTGGTTCGAAAATTATCTCATAGGAAGATGTCAGATTATGAAAACCTCATCAACCACATCAGAAGGCGAAATGAAAAATGGTGTACCACAAGGTTCAAAACTGGGACCGATACTTTTCCTGTTATACATACATAAACGATTCAGCATTTATCGATATAAAAGGAAAATTCACCCTATTTGCTGATGACACCACAATATTGTGGCGTGATAAAACTTTATGTATTCTACACGAGAATATAAGTGCAGATATAAAAATAATTAAAATGTGGTGCCTCTCTAATCTGCTGTCTTTCAATGTTTCCAAAACAAATTTAATATCATTCCGCTGCGTTATTGACAGCATTCCTTTACCAACACAGGACGCGGACAGGATAATTGAAAACAGACCTAGTACTAAATTTTTGGGGGTAATAATTGACAATAAACTCGAATTCGCCGATCACATTGTAACGTTCAGTAAAGAGCTAGCTTCAGGGTGTTTTGAAGTGAGAATAACATATGAGGATCTTGGTTTGTCTGCCGCTAAATCGGCTTATTTCTCAATTGTTGAGTCACATTTAAGGTATGGAATTCCTTCCTGGGGAGTATGTTGCAAAACTCAAATGCAGACGGTGTTCATCATTCAGAAAAGGGCTATAAGATTCATGTGTAATTTCAAAAGTCGGGACTCCTGCAAACCCCTATTTGAATTACATAAAATCTTGACAGTTTTTGGAATCTTTATTTTAGAAACAGTATGTTTAATTAACAAACATAAATTGATATTTGGCGGTTACTCCAATTATTATGCCCTTTGTCAATCTAACGACCTAAGATTATCCATTTAACTGACCATATTAAAATTTTAGAGGATAGCTATGTATTTCGAAAATCAGTAAAAGACTTCTTATGTGGTAGACCCTATTATAGTTCAGAAGAGTTCTATGAGGACCGCTTCCTCTAATTTATTTTATCAACTGTATTTTTAATTAAACAAAAGTATGGTATACTGTATTTGAACATTTTAAACTTTTTTGGTATATTTTATTGTATCAATTTTATATGTGTTTGAGTATTTTAACATTACTTGTACCCTATATATGTATGTGTGTGTATAGATATGTATATGTGTATCTGTATATGTGTGTATATATATTATATGTGTATATATATGCTTATGTTTATGATGACTGATGAAAATTTGAAGCTTTGTCAATAAGACCTAATGTTCTTAGGTCAATAAAGCATATTATTATCATTATCTTTATCATTATTATTATTATTACTTCCGTAATGAGATGATCACATAGCTGATGGAAAAATGTATTCTTTCAGTCAATGAAAATCTACTTTTCTCCAGTTGACTTGAAAACTACAAAAAAGAGTATTTCGTTTCAAAAGCCGACATATGAAACTTGTTAGGAATCCAAAGTATTGTTATTTTAACAATATTTCGAAGATAAAATTTCAGTAATGCAAAGAATACAAATTATTTCAATACCTCGTGAAACAAATAAATTATGTCAAAGAGTGTTAACTTTCACGGCTCTCGAAACTTTTTTTTGGGTTTTTTAACCATGGCCTGCAGATTTTGGTTCCTAATGATTCGTCTACATTATCAAATGCAATGAGGTAATGTTAGGAGTGCTCCAGATGTTCTCAACGCAGGAACTACAATACTGAAATTTGTCTCCGGTTTGATATGCCCTTTGATCCTGTCTTCCGCAGTAGTAGATGGAGGGGCTTGAATTCATAGTTTGAACGTTCTTCCAGTTTGACCTATATAAAACATCGGACATGATCCACATGATAATTTATACACTCCCGATTTTTCTGAAACTGAACTTTTATCTTTGTTATTTTAAATGTGCACGCCTAAATTGTTGTTGGTTTTAAAAGCAATATTTACTTGTATGTTGTGCAGAAAATCTGAAATATTTGTAGTGGGTTGGCCTAAGTAGGTTGAGGTTCTATAACTTTTATCCTATTCTCTTCGAATTGGGTAAACTTCCATCAATGCTTGCCTTTTCACCCTTTTTATAATAAAGAACATATTATGTTCAGTTCTTTATCGAAATTCGCCTATGATAAGGGCACATTCATAAGTATATGGATCATATTATTGAAAGCTGCTACTTTGTGCTGATACGGGTGGTTGGACGAATCATGAACGATAATATCTGTATGTGCCGGTTTACGATAAATTGAAAAATCATATTTGTTGTTAACTTTTGTTATCATTTATAGAATCGTTCTTTTTCATCTCCATTGTGAATGTGATAGAAGGGTATTTGTAAAACCATTTTATCGTGAAAATAATACAATAACCTGTATTAACCCTTGGCTAGGCGCGCCTAAATTTTTACACAATCTGACGCGCGGCGTATGGAGTACGCCATGTGAAATTTTCAGCAGATAAAACATCAACCTCAAAATAAACTATGTATGTACAGTGTCACCATTAAA
The DNA here is from genome assembly GCF_025532065.1 of Leptinotarsa decemlineata. Classification (NCBI taxonomy): domain Eukaryota; kingdom Metazoa; phylum Arthropoda; class Insecta; order Coleoptera; family Chrysomelidae; genus Leptinotarsa; species Leptinotarsa decemlineata. The sequence continues at coordinate 13,605,453 of NW_027412747.1, forward strand.
GTGCGGCACTTGTTTTTGCTTTGAATTCAACTTAAAATGATGCGGCCAACTGCGACCCACTGACGTTCAGTGTTTGTCAAATTCAACTTTTCTTTTAAAGAAAATTGAAAAAGTGCATTTCTAGATCGAATTTAACAAAAAGTTACTTGGAAAAGTTGTGTTTACGGCAATTTTATATCCATATGCAATATTTTATGCAACTAGGATAAAGTTAACGTTTTGCTTATTTTTGACAGATATCCCCTTTATTTTAAAAAACAAGTTCGGTTAATTTTCATCAATTCATGTATACATAACAAATTCATCATGGAGTTTAACTTTTCTGATACATTTTTACGTATACGGACAATTTTAGAGAGAAATTAAAAATTTGCTATAAAAATTTTAACATGACTGGGGCAAAGTTTCAATCAGTTGGCTATTTTCTTAAACAAACCTTTGATTTCGAAAAAGCAGAGAAAACTAAAAAAAATGCAAATAATTTCGATAGAACTATTATTATTATTATAAATTTTAAACAACAATAATATTATAGAAAATACAAATGAGTACAAAAAATTACTTATTGATCTAAATGAGGTTGTCAAACACTTATAACCCACATTTCAGTATGTCGTCCTCCACGTTCGATACAAATTATGGTCCTTCTATTGACATCTGTAACTGCATTTTTAATTAATCTGGGATTTATATTTGCACAGCACTCGCGCTTGGTATTTTCCAGATGTTGTATGTCAGTAAATGGTCTACTTCGGTACACTTTTTGTTTCAGGTAACCCCACAAGAAAAAGTCTAAAGGCGTCAAGTCGGGTGATCTAGGTGGCCAATAATGTTCCCAGTTACGTCCAATAACTTTGCCTCTGAACATTTGTTGGAGGGACTGTTTTACAGCAACCGTGTGATGTATTGGTGCGTCATCAAGCTGATACCATAGGTCGTATTTAATATTTAAAGGCATATTATCTACAACTTCACTAACCTCATTATTTAAAAGGTTGAGATAACCGACGGATGATAAATTTTCCCTAAAGAAAAATGGCCCAATTATTTGGTCGTTAAGTATCCCACACCATACATTAGTTTTGAAAGAAAACTGATCACCACAATCAACTGTGAAATTGGGATTTTCTTGGGCACACCATTTACCGTTCCATTTGAAGAGAACGTTGCCTCATCTGTCCATAAAATTGTATACGGAAACTTTACATTTTCTTCTCTCTCTCCTTGAAACCAGGAAGAAAACCCCAAACGGACATCAAAATCTCGTTCTCTTAATGTGTTAATAAATTTTGGCTTGTAAGGCCAAAATTTATTCTTCAGTAAAATTTTTCTAACACTTTCTCTCTTGTAATCGGTATTTTTTATAATATCGGTTATGCACGTTTGCCCGTGTTCAATAACTTTAAAACAAATGTTAAGTTGGGCCTCCTCATCATATTTACTTGGAGTGTGCTTTTTCTGAAATTGATTTGCTATGGATCCTGTTTCTCTGAATTTCGACATTATCCTTGACACAGTAGTATGTTGAACATTTTTTCCTGGATGTCGTTCATTAAAAATGTTAGCTACTTGCTGATATGGTGTATTCTCACCACATATTGAAATTATTTCTATTCTTTCCTGAAGAGACAACATTATTGCAACAATAACTGTTAAACATTTGTCAAGTAAATCAACAACTTGACACTACCATAGCATGGCATTTTGTTTGTCAAGACTTATGTTATTCAACGTGATTAAGCATCCTCACCGCCCGGATTAGTGTTTATAAATAATCTATAAATACTGAATATTGAAATTTTAATGTAATTTCAACTCTAGTTATTTTATTAATACTTATTGCAGTTTTTGAGTTGTGTCTGCTTTTTCAAAATTGAAGGTACTGATGTTTGTTTAAGAAAATAGCCATACTTTGCCGGTTTATTGGGTATGTATTGTACAAAAGAGCATCTACCTCGATATGCTTCTAACTTTTCATCAATCGTCATAAATTCTCCTAGTGAATATGATTGCTTGCAATTTTTTATGAATTTATCAAAAAATGTTCGGTATGCTGCTAGTTTATCTGAGTTTTTTCTAATTTCTCTGGTAGCTTGGCCGTCGAATCTAATTGCTGTGAGTAGAAAGATAAATGTTTTTATAGACATAACAGCTCTACATATTTCAACTCCTGAACTGTCTCTCGCGAATATTTCACACAAATTCGTCTTTTTCATTTTTTTAGTCCCAATCAGAAATAATAAACCCAAAAATGCCATAATCACTGCTCTGTCTGTACTTCTACAATCTCTTTCCCTGCTGTGAAGAACTTTCTTTTCAGATATATATTAACTTTTTATTAATACATTTTTTCTCGAAGTTTTAGCATATTTGCTTCATAAAGGCCTCCTAGCCCACCTGAATTCATCAAGCAATTGTTTTTTTCCTTTGGTTTTCCTCCAATTTTTTTATAAAATAATCTGCCTCTGATAATTTTTGGCAGTTTTTATCCATATCGTTTTCAATATCATGTATCTCAATTTCATTATCGCCATCACAGTCCTCATTCTCTTCTATTTCTCCTGCGTCAGATCCAGAAGATTCACCTTGAATTTGTAAGTTATCATCGGTTTCCTCCAGAAGTCTATAAATCTCCTCACTGCTCATTTTATTCAATGTTTTTCTGGATCTATAAATGACGTCTACTTCAGCTTCTGATTACTACACAAAGCTACAGTCACAATTATAACCAAAAACGTAAAAACGTGGATTCATACACAAAAATAGATGAAATACCTAACCTTTAGGCGCACGGCGTACGCAGTACGTTCGACAAAGTTCAACAAAATCTCAAAAATTATACAGACCAACACATGTAGCTCACTCAGCATGAAATAGTTAACTAAAGTAATGACAGGCAAAAGGTTAGGTGAAAGGTTATTTTCATATGTCACGATGTTGCCAAATTACAAGTAATTTTAAGCCACTGGCGTACTGTGTACGCCAGAGCGCCTAGCCAAGGGTTAATTGGTTTTAATATGGATTTTCATCAAGTATCGGCCAGTTCTATTTAATGTTTTCATTCAACAGATAAAGTCTATTCAAAATATTTTCAAGATTTCCACTGAGCAATTTTACAAAACTGCAACATGTGTTGCGTATGGATACACCTTAAGGAAAAGCTATTGAATAGCGAAACACGTGGTGCGTTTTTGTAAAACTGTTCAGTAAAAATCCCACAATAAGGTGTTCTTTGAATAAGTTATGACTGATTCCACCACATTTCTTTTCGAAAGATTTCAGATCAGAATATAAACTGTTAACAATATTTCTAATATGTTCAGAATTCAACAATATTCCTTTCATCCTTTTGATAAAATTATCTCTTGAAAAAATTATAAGCATGAGTGTCATCCATAAATAACCCACAGACATTGCCGTTCATTTGAATATGATTTATAGCAACATATGAAAGTGAAGCAACATTTTAAATTAATGGGATTGGATATTGGAAAAAGCGGTGATATCAGTGTGATCGTTCATCATATTCACCCTCCTCCAATTTCAAGGTGTGGGTGTCCAACAATATTTACCGCAAGAAAATCGCAGTGAGGGCTTTTTATGAACCATAAAAACGGCTCATGCAGTGACTTTCTGAAACTGTTATTGAAAAAACATGAACCAATATCCAATTGATGTTTTTTTTCTAATGTTATTTGTTTTGATCCATAAAAATGCAACATCGATCATTAAACCATCATTTACATGGGGTATTGAGGTATAACTTGTGTTATATAAAATAAGTCCCAATTTCAATGTGAATTATGAGGTGAGTTTTCAACTGTGAGAGATAGAAAGCCTGTTGATCGAAAAACAAATTGCAATTCGTTATGTGATATTCGATATTGATAGAAATTCTCTCGAAATAATGAATGAGTTATTGTTTCAATTATTATTATTTCCGAAATTGATTGAATGAATGTCATGAAATATCAATGTCTGCTCTCAGAAAAAACTTGTGGTAATCCAGAGAATACGATACTTTGAAAGAAAGAGATATATATATATATATATATATATATATATATATATATATATATATATATATATATATATATATATATATATATATATATATATATATATATATGGTAAAATGGATTAACAGGGTCTCTCAGTCAAAAACTCAAAAATCAAACTCTGCTTTACTTTGCCAAGCTTTCGCTTCTAATGGGAAGCTTCTTCAGGGCCTATAATTTAATGATTTTTGAATATTTTCGCCTTTGAATAATATTACAAATCATACTTACAGTAAAAATGAGTGAAAAAACAATAAATTGAAGATAGAATTGACATAAAAGTTAACATGTATACGATTTTTTTTTTGTGGGTTTGACAAATGTCATACCTTCACATAAATGTCATTTTTCAATGGGTATGATGATTTGATAATTTTTTACTGTAATGAAAGAGTTATTGATTGATACATCTTTCATTATTATTATGTTTTTGATGTAGTTCTAGTAAATTACTATATATACTGCTGAGATTATCAATGTCAGTTTTCTTATTCATACAATCAGAAGAATAATAGAATAACTTCACATAAAAGTGATATAAAGCTCAATAAAAAATCATGTGCATTAGCACAACACTCTATAGAAACAGGTCATAAACCAAATTTCTCTAATATCAAAGTTTTACATACAGAAAAAAATATTTCCAAACGCCTTTTTCTTGAAATGGTGGAAATTAATAAGTCTTCTGATTGTATGAATAAGAAAACTGACATTGATAATCTCAGCAGTATATATAGTAATTTACTAGAACTACATCAAAAACATAATAATAATGAAAGATGTATCAATCAATAACTCTTTCATTACAGTAAAAAATTATCAAATCATCATACCCATTGAAAAATGACATTTATGTGAAGGTATGACATTTGTCAAACCCACAAAAAAAAAATCGTATACATGTTAACTTTTATGTCAATTCTATCTTCAATTTATTGTTTTTTCACTCATTTTTACTGTAAGTATGATTTGTAATATTATTCAAAGGCGAAAATATTCAAAAATCATTAAATTATAGGCCCTGAAGAAGCTTCCCATTAGAAGCGAAAGCTTGGCAAAGTAAAGCAGAGTTTGATTTTTGAGTTTTTGACTGAGAGACCCTGTTAATCCATTTTACCATACATTTCTCCAGTCGCTAACATTATCCAATTATATATATATATATATATATATATATATATATATATATATATATATATATATATATATATATATATATATATATATATATATATATATATATGGTGATAGACTTTGAATTAATACAGAACTCAAGTTAATAAATGAATACATACAATGTTAATGAGATTGGTCGCAATTGAGTTGGAGTTAAAATTAAAATATGAACGTTGTAATCATGATAAAAACAAATAAAAACTATACATATACAAGACATATGAATTAAATGAAAGCTACAATATATATATACGTTAAATAAGGAATAATCATAAAATTTTATTTGAGAATGAACGTGGTGATCTTTGGTTAGAAACACATCACTTGTCAATTTATTAAAATTTTCAAGAAGAGGTAGACTTGGCATTTGCCGGTGGTGGAATTAATCAAAGAGTTACAGTTGCTTTCAGAAGGAAGAGTTTTGTTATATAAATTTTGTTGATAAGTTGATAAATGAATTTAAGTAATGTCAGATGAGTTGTCTTCGAAGGAATTCCAATTTTTGTCAATAAAAAGTAAATAGGAATATATTTCACTTAAATGTTGTAAGTCAGTTCTGTTATTTAGACAATTTCGTGATTGCGAAATGTAAGTCATTTCAAGGAATAATCTTTTCTTCCTCTCTTTAGTCAAGATTTTTACTGAGTTAAAATCCATTTCATGTCCATTATTATAAACATGTTCACTAAGGGCACACCTTTCTGGATGAAGTCTACAATCACTTTTGTGTGCAGATATTCTGTCTTTTAATAATCTGGCAGTCTGACCAATGTATTCAGCACTGCAACTTATACAAGGGATACTATAAACCACTTGAGATTGAAATTTTTTTGGGATTCCATCTTTTGAGTTTGAAAAAAGGGAATCAATTGTTAAAAAAATAGGTTTGTGTGCAATTTTGATATTATCAATATTTTTGAAAATTCGTGTGAGTTTAGGTGTAATTTCACTGGTATATGGTAAGGAAGTAAAAAGATAATTATTTATCTGAATGTCATTATTATTATCATTGATATCATTGTCCTGACTCGGAGAGATTGAAGGACGAACGTTATGATCTATTTCGTTTGGGGACGTGTTAATCAATATCTTGTTCAATAAGGTTTTAGGATATGAATTTTGTAAGAAGAGGTTTAAAAGGATTTTGAATTTTTTTAAATGAAAGGACGAGTCCGAAATTCTGATAACACGTTGTTTCATTTGTTTGACCGAATTGACTTTAATTGATTGTTCATGTATCTACCTGAACTTATCGGTTTTCTGTACCAGTCAATAAGTACGGTATTAGTGGAAGTGCGAATGAGTTTGGTGTCTAGAAATGGAACACTTTGTTCATCGTCTTCCTTTTCGATGATAAATTCAATGTAGGGGTCATAAATATTGAAGATTTCAACAATTTCTGTGATTCCTGTATAGGGAAGGGCAAGGATTATGTCATCAACATATTTTTTTATGAAAAAAACTTGGTATATATATATATATATATATATATATATATATATATATATATATATATGATGTGTTGTTTTTCCGGGTGTTCATCCGTTGTGTACTATTCGATAGTCGACGTTTCGCCATCATCTCAGATGGCATTATCAAGACGAGTTACTGCTTCGCTTCGAGAGGTGTTACACTCGAAGCGAAGCAGTAACTCGTCTTGATAATGCCATCTGAGATGATGGCATTATCATGCCATCATCTCAATACAATTAGAAGAGTATTTATAATTTAATGAATTTGATTCTTGATTGTTATTCTGATAGTTCAAATAATTTGAAAATTTTCTGTGATATCAAAATTCTTAGTGCTCCGGCAGATACATACCTGTCTTTACCTCTAAATCTTACCTCTATTCTTCAAGGTTGCTCAGCTCAATCGAAGCTCATGCAGCTCTCTTTCTCAGAGTAGAGTTCTTGGAAAGGTGTTATGAATAACATTTTGTATGTCTGTGTTTTTGAAAATAAAACTTTGTCTCAAAGTTGAAAAAAAATATAATGAATGTAAAATTGTGTAAATGTTTTGTCAAACCAAACTTAAATTACCCTAAAACTGCGCCAAAATACCTTATGCTAAGAAATGTTCCAGTAAATGTTAAATTTGAAACAAAAATATTCTTAGAATTGTGTTCCGTACAGTTAAATTTACGTGTAACGGCAAATTAGTTACTTGAAAACTTAAGATGTGTGTGGTTCGTGCGTGGGAAACGATTCTAAAAATATCTGTGCTAAATGTCAGTGAATTTTTCAAATTTTCCTAATATTAAATCCAATAATAGTTCTTGTAAATAAAATGATGAAGTTCGTTAATAAACAAAAGTTCAGAAGTTGTGATTTTCACACTGGAAGTTCCTTGTGACTGGAAAACTTTTGATTCGATTTGGAGGTTATGAATTGTTCAAGATTTTCAAAAATGTATTCTTCTTATGGATTGGGAATTATAAATGATATTGTAATACCTCAAAACTGGTACAGCTTCCCTGGATTGGTTTTTCCCTGATTGGAATTTTGAATTCTTCCAGACACTCTAAAATCTCCAGTAAGTATCCTTTCTCGTTATTATTATTTATACTCTGGCTCCTATTGATGGTTTTATATTGATAAGAACATGCAAAACGGCCTTTTCTCTTTCTTTTCCCTTTTTATTTCTAACAGCTCTTCAAAAAAAATTCGCGTCTGGACAATTCAAAAGCTTCTCTCTCCCTGATTATTGATTCACCCCTGGCAACCAGACAAAATTTTCCTGCCTGCTACTCTTCATGACAATAATTTTGAAATTTCATCAATTTTGACACTTTTCACTGTTCACACATATTATATCTACGATTTCTGTTACCCAATTTTCACTAATACTAATAATGATTAATTTTGAATACATTTCATCACATTTTGTTTTGAATTTTTCTAATTTTGAATCCAAAATTCATCATTTTTCAGAAGTTAACACCTCCTTTTCAATTTATCAATCTGATTGGCTACTCTTTAGTTGCATCCAAATCATGTATTGAGTGTTCTTACCATTTTTCAGATAAAATTCCTAATGTCAGTGTTAATTGAATTTTTGTTATTAATTTGTAGTGTAAATCTGTTTTATTGTATGTTATTATATTGTATTAATGTCTTTACTGTTTTCGGTGTATTTATCCCGATGATTGATGGTTTCTGGTTAGTTGTGCTGTTTGGAAATGATCTGAAATACTTTAATACTGATAAGTCACAACTTTGCCTGATCTGGGCATGAACATTACTCCAAATTATACAGATAAGAATTTGAATAAAGGTAAAGTATCTGGCTTTCTGATAAAATTAAACATCTAAGAATAACTTTGATTTTCACAAACTTTCAACACTGAACTAACAAAATATGTGAACTTTTAACATCCAATTAATAATAATATGAAAAACTTTTAACATCGAACTATCAAAATAAATACAAACTTTTAACTTTTAACTACTAAATAAATGCAAACTTTTAACATTTAACTAATTAAAATATGAAAATCTTTAACTTTGAAAACAGAATAATCTTATAAAAAAAACTTATCATAACAAAATATATATAAATACTCTATCACGTCTCAGAATAGTACTCCCAACTATAGTACCTAAGCTCCATCAAGTATAGTGCTTCTTCAACAGACTTTTTGAAAAAGTTAATAGTCTTCAGGCGTAAGGGTAGGTGGTTACATATTTTAATGCCTTCGTATGTAATTGACTTTATGGTCAGGTTCGAGGAAGGTATAGGTAGAGGTACATTGAAATTATATGTCCTGAGGTGGGACTCTATGAGAGCGTTATATACTGTTTCAGCTGTTTCTGAATCAATCTCGCCAATCAAAGCCAGTTTTTCACTAAGAACTAAGATGTGATCATAAAATTTGAGCTCGTTGTCAAAATTTCAGCCAAGAAACTTTGTGTGGTGTTCACGTTCTAGTGGGTCATGACCAATAGTTATACCTGTCTTGTCATGTTCGAAATCTTCATCAGTTTTTTTTACAAACATCAACAGAAAAAGCAGAAAAGAAAATTGATGGAATTTGGATTTTGACCCATATTTTTGGAAATGGTCCTGATGAATGAATATTTCACCAGTGAACAGATCACCGAGAAATGCAACTTCTTCACTGAGTAGCTGTTCTTTCATATCAAGATATTTCAGAAGAGTGGTCCGTTAATATGACTTCATTTTAAACTGTATTATATCAGTGGACACTCATTCAATTTAATCGAAATGAGCACCATTTCACTTTTGCCAACGTAACACAAATATATTATTTCCGTCAGAATGAAAATTGTGTGCTCGGGATTCGATGGAGTCGACGAAGTGCTTAAAAAGATTGTAGTCGGATGTTGAGAGGTCAGAGGAGTATGGTGAATGAGGCAGAACTTCGATCGTCCAAATCGTGGGGCATTCACGAGCTTTTTGATCTTTTCAAAACGTTTCAAACCATCAAAAACGGATGGTCTTCATGAGACGCAGGTGTTTCCACCTGAACCTGGAGCATGTCATATGCATCTCTCCAGCTATGGAGCTAAAAAACATGACATTAAAACGGCTCAGTTTGAGACTATTTACATGGCAAAGAAAATGCACGATCAAGTCTGGAAAATCATATTCTGTTGTTTACTTCGGATCCCTATGTAAATTGGCCAGATAATATCGTTTGCACAACGATTATTTTATCTTTATGCTCTGGTTGTCACGATATTTGGCTATTCAGCGGAAAATCGGGAAAATATGTATTGAACCGTTCCAGAGAAAACGAGATACCCCATGCAAAACTAATATTTACTGCGAAGTTAATATCATTCAGAATCGAGAAAAGACATTATAATTTCGACATGGTTCAAATAATTCTAAATAAGCTCTGAAAAACTATGAGAATAGTAGGATACTTTCACCATGAAAATGATATATTTCAACTCCAGTTCATAAATCAGCATAAAATAATATATTAGGAAATTACAGGCAAGTCTCTTTCATATATAATGTAGAATTATTTGAATACATAATAAATTGAACCCACAAATTTTCTCAATTCAAATAATGTGACAGCTCAATTCATGACAGCTCATGAATTACTTTTGATGAACTCTATATTAATATTATTTACCAGTTCCTACCAGAGCTCAAATGAATATGGATTGTATCTGGTCTTTTAGGTAGTTGAGTTAATCAGTTGATTGATTATCTGACTTACCCATAGGTAATAGCTGAATCATAAACTCCACTATGTGGAATTTCAAACTCTGAACTCGGATAATTGTACTGGAGTTTTTGATATCATACATGCAAAGTTTTCAACACAGTGGAAGAAATCAGATGCTCTAATTCGGAACAAACCTTCGAATGAAAAGATAGAAAGAAATGTAAGGAAATATTTTCACGTAACGAGTTCTTCGATAGATTTGTTCATCATAGTGACTTCATCTTTTCTGACAACGGAGCTTGTCTTTTGGAAAAAAATTCTAATTGTAATATTGAATTCAGAAAACTTGAGAATTTTAGGAATCGGCACATTCATCGCATTAATAGGGGCTAATGAACAATTCACCGCAGATATTTTGAAACCTGAAAGGACGGATGAAAGTAGGTTCAATTAGAAGTTGAAACAAGTTGAATCCATAATAGATAAGTCACTCAAAAGTATTATTGAATATGTAGAAAAAAACTGTGAGATTTCTGAATACTGGCACAGAAACGACCGCATCAATCTGTATTGTAATATTCCATTTCTCCACTTTTATTTATATTGTTTGCGAGAATTTGCAGATATGGGATTCTTCTGAGCACGCTGCATTAGTCCTCCAAAAAAATCATAATCAGAATGCTGACACCTATTCACCTATTATTTGTTTTTATTCTTGTTACGGTTAGGTGCTGTCAACAAGTAGTCATCTTCCTTTGTTCAGTCATAAACTTGATCATCACAGTGTTTTATAACGTAGAGTGGGAGTGGTTCCACTAGTTAATTACCGAAAAATCAATTAGGATAATCTTCATTTAACAAACGAGTCCACATCGGACCAAAAAACTTTAGGTATATAAACAGCTATCCATTGTCTTCAGATTCATTATCAATTTGCTTCTCCTGAAGATGCTAACCTTGTTAACAAAACGCGCGTCGAGTGCAAAAATATCAGTTTGGTGTTAGGGTAATTGATCTCTAGAAGAAGTTTTCAACTTCCACATCAAAGGTTCCAATCTCATCGTTTGAACTGATTTTTGTGAAAATCTTAGTATTTTTGGGTACTTTCATCAATTTGGCTTTCTGGAGACCTTTTGAAACAAATGATAACATTACGTGTGAGGAATCTGTGTCAATCGACAGGGATCCGGAAATTGAAAATAAGGACTTACATGTTCAAGTTCAGCGAGTAATTTTAAATATTCATGAATGCTTGAAGAAGGAAAACTGTCATACTTCACAGGATGCTATTGTGAATAGAATATGCGAGTTAACGAAACTATCTCGTTCGACAGTTCTTCGAGTCATTAAAATAGGGGATGTCATTGACCATGCAATGAAACGAAAACAAAGGAATAAAAAATTCGCAAATGTTGATGGTGCTACAAAAGATGTGATTCAACGAACAATTTATGCTATATATAAAAAAAGTACCAAACTTGGAAAAGATTTGGTATGAATTACTCGACTATCCCGATTACAATTACAAATCTTCAGAAACTCTACGACCTCTACCTACCCATTCTACTCTACCTTGTGGTTTCAAATATAAAAAATTGGACAATCGGATGGTCATAATGGAATTAACACGAATTGTTCAACTCCGACAAGAATATTTGAGGCGAATGAAAAGCTACCGAGAATCCAGCAGACATACAATCTACCTCGACGAAACTTGATTTGACACCCATGATGTTGTGTATGGCTGGGTAGACGAAGCCAAGTGTGCTGCTACAGCAAACTGCTGCAGTTTGAGGAGTGCCTAGAAGATGACAGTACGACCAGCTGTCGAAAGCGCTCGCAGTTAATTAATATATAGAAGATATAAAGCTTCAAATCCTTTTAGTGAAATTCGATATTAAAATACTGAAAATAAAGGAAAATTAGTTGCATCATTCAAAAAATGATGTTACAAGTTACTTTCACCCAAATTCGAAATCACTTATGCAATTAAGATATGCAACCTCCTGCTGTCGGTGAAGATGTACTTCCATAGCCGATGTCCTGGAATCCAAATCGAATGACGAGTCAAGTGTGCTGTCGCCAGCAAGTGTATTCTCACGTTGAAAAAATCTGCATATTTTACGAGAACGATTTTTTGGTTCTTTGACGTTCTATACGATTTCAACCCCAAACGATCTGAAAAATAAACATGATTTGGTTTATATGGAATTATGTTTCCAGTAGTTCTCTTTCCTTCGTTTATCATTCTTTCTTCAAATGAATCTGAAACTCACCATAGCATGATCAACAAACTAACCAGCATCCCGATGTCCACAAATAGTTTCGATAAGGAATTGAATTTTCTACTATTTCCAATGATGGCTTGAATAGAAAAAATGACTAAGTACATGTTCTCACCATTGGGTTCAATGCACTAAACCTTATAACTTCTGATCAGAATTCTATTTCCAAAAACCATCGCTCAAAGCTGTTGTACCATCAAGAAAACTCAAAGACTGGCATGGTCAAAGCATGGTCCTATAAGGACAATAAGGTCCATGCTTCGTAATCCCATGGATCAGATACCACTGGAGTCACAAGGAGTGTATGAAGTACCATGCCATGATTGTGACAGGACTTACATCGGCCAGACCAACAGACGAATCAACATTCGCAAAGATGAACACAAACTAGCAGTGAAGGGAAAAGTCACCACGTCTTCTCTCTTCCAACACGTATTTCAAATAGGACATAACATCAATTCCGACAACACAAAAATGCTAGCAAGCAACGAAAACTTTCACTCACGAACAATCAGAGAGGCTATAGAAATTGAAAAACGACCTAATAATATGAACAAGAGGGATGATGCGCAAAGATTACCATCAACATGGAGATCCGTTTTATCGCTTCGCACAAGCAATCAGACCGCTCAACCCCAGAAGCAAAACTCGGTACATGACAATACAGGTACAATAACAGAGACAGGAGAGGCAGCTCAGGTAATAAGACCAAAACAGGTAGTCGAGCAAACACAGGTAGTGGCAGCAACGCAGGTAAAGGGAAACATCCATCCCTATAAATTGAGACACAGAGTTCGAACTAATCAGTCTAGTTGAAAAAACCAGACATCACCAGAAGATGGCAAATGAGACTTTGCCGAAACGTTGTGAAAATAATCCTTATGGGGAGAAAATACACAGAACACGGAGCGAAACCCGAGAAAACAGCTCATCATACTTTATCCGTGAGAATCTTCGAGTTAACATCATACCCAGTATATATATATATATATATATATATATATATATTATTGTTATACTAAGAATAGGTCAGCTTTGTTCATATTCCTATTGTAACAGGTGAGAGAATTACTTGTACTTTGGAGGAGAAGATCATCCAGGACGTGTCTGGCTTCTCTGTAAAAACCAATGAGAGTATAAGAACTACCAATAGCATAAAAACAGAAATTAATTGAATAATTTGCACAAGAGAAGAAGATCATCTTGAACGTTTCTGGCTTCTCTGTAAAAACCAATTGAAGTACAAAAACTAGTAATAGCATACAAACAAAAATAAATAAAATAACTTGGACACGAGAAGTAGATCATCTTGGACGAGTCTAGCTTCTCTGTAGAAAGGTGTCTGTCAAAACGGGTCTGGCTTCCCTGTAAAAACCAACGAAAGTATCAGGACTACTAATAGCACAAAAACGGAAATCAATTGAAGAACTTGGAAACGAGAAGAATATCTTTTTGGACGTGTATGGCTTCTCTATAAAAACGTGTCTGGCTTCTCTATAAAAATCAATGAAAGTATAAAAACTACCAATAGCTTAAAAACACAAATGAATTGAATAACTTGGACACGAGGAGGAGATCATTTCGAACGTGTCTGGCTTCTCTATAAAATATAGGTCTGAAGTGGCTCCCAGACTGCCGGAGTCCCGGATCTCAAGAATTACAGGAGTGAAACGAACGCTTTGAGTTTTCTTGATGGTACAACAGCTTTGAGCGATGGTTTTTGGAAATAGAATTCTGATCAGAAGTTATAAGGTTTAGTGCATTGAACCCAATGGTGAGAACCTGTACTCAGTCATTTTTTCTATTCAAGCCATCATTGGAAAGAGTGGAAAATTCAATTCCTTATCGAAACTATTTGTGGACATCGGGATGCTGGTTAGTTTGTTGATCATGCTATGGTGAGTTTCAGATTCATTTGAAGAAAGAATGATAAACGAAGGAAAAAGAACTACTGGAAACATAATTCCATATAAACCAAATCATGTTTATTTTTCAGATTGTTTGGGGTTGAAATCGTATAGAACGTCAAAGAACCAAAAAATCGTTCTCGCAAAATATGCAGATTTTTTCAACGTGAGAATACACTTGCTGACGACATCACACTTGACTCGTCATTCGATTTGGATTCCAGGACATCGACTATGGAGGTACATCTTCACCGGCAGCAGGAGGTTGCATATCTTAATGAGGATCTAGAAGTGATTTCGAATTTGGGTGAAAGTAACTAGGTTCAATTCAATGCCACAAAAACCCAGACAATTCTGTTTTCTGCTTCGATAAGTTTGTTGATGGTTAAAATGGACACCAATATGTCTTGGCTTGGCACAATCATGTCGCTGAAATTGCGAAGGCTGCTTCTCAAAAGCTTGGAAAACTCTTCCGAACCAGAAAACTGTACACTCCTCAGCAACTGTTGATGCTTTATAAAGCTCAGATCAGACCATCTTTTAAGTATTGTTCTCATACCTTGAAGTTGTTGGATTCCATCCAGATTGGAGACGCGAACATCACGTGCAACCTTGATAGCCTGGAACATCGAAGGAAGGTTGGAGATTTGTCTCTCTCCTATAGATACTTTCACGGGAGGTGTTCAAGTGACTTGACACATTTGGTTCCACCAAGAGCGGTACATATCAGAAATTCGCGACGGATTGTGGCTGCTCATCTTTTTGAGGTTCAACTCAGTACACCTCAAACTTGACTGTTTGAGAACTCTTCCATCTGGAGAACTGTGTTTGTGTGAAATAAACTTCCTGATAACGTTTTTCCAAATGGATTCAACCTCCAGCGATTCAAATCCAATGTGAATCGCTGCTTTCGCACAGGCACCGCTCTGAGAGAGTCTTGAGGGTTTTTCTGTAGTGCTTGTGTTTGTGTGTGTCTAAAAAAAAATCATATGCGTCAAAAGATCTGGTGAATATGGAGAGATCATGAGCAATATTTGGAGGAATGGGAAACGTGATTGGCGCCACTGAAATTCCGCTGGCTACGTACATTCGATTGTCCAGTTTTTTATTTTTTAGGTTGGTACACTCGTTCCGAACATATGTACAGTGTTAGCTATTTAGCATGTTATTGTTCAGTTTTTTGGTGAGAGGCATGGAAGTTAGAAGTGTTCAACGTGATTGGCGATTTTCTGCTATCGAAAAAAAAATTTCAAAGAATTCGCATGAAATGTCACATGAAAAATAGAATTGAGTGCTCAAAAACTTTTGAAATGTTGACAGAGATATATAGGGATGGTACTCTGAGTCAGAAAAATGTTTACAAGTGGTACAAACTTTACACAGAAGGTCGAGAAGATGTGAATGACGATGATCGCCCTGGACGCCCCAGCACATCAACCACCGTCGAATATGTTGACAAAGTGAAAAAAATTATAATGAAGAATCATCAAATCACTATTAGAGGAGTTGCTGAGTATGTCGGCATATGGATTGGCTCAGGCCATGCAATTTTTTCGAAAATTTTGAGCATCAATCGAATGGCAAAATCGGTAAATTTTGACCAAAAAAACCGTCGCATCGCTCAGGAACTGTTCATTGGAGTCGACAGCGATACAAGGTCATAACTAGTGAGTATATGGTTATGACTTCGAAAGTAAAGTTCAGTCGTCCCGATGGAAGAGCCCAGGAGAACCAAGACTAAAAAAACCACACCAAGATCGATGAAATGTCAAGGTTCTTTCCACTGTTCTTGCTACATGGCCGTACGGGCAAAAATTATTTATGCACCGCTTGCGGAAAGCAATACGACCTGTATTGTGGAAAACGATTCATGGCTTTTGCATCACGATAATGCACTCGCTCACTCGTCATTACTTATTCGTAATTTTTTGGCCTCAGCCATTGTATTCACCAGATTTGGCCCACCGCAACTTTTTCCAATTCGCAAGATTAGAGACCAATCCAAGGACGACGTTTCGTGACGATTGAGGAGAACTGCTGGCACAAGTGTATCATTTCTGAATGGGACTACTTTGAAGAGAACTAAATAGAAATTGAAGAATTATTCGAATAATTTTTGAGAGAAAATAAAATCCACCTCATTTTTTGAACAGACCTGGTTTACTTCAAAAAATCTCACATCGTTTTACTGTTTCAATGTTTCACACTGAAATAACTTTTTTCTTGGGTTCATGACACTGGGCGACTATATTTCACAATATTGTGAAGAAGTCAACTTGATAAAACGATCATAAATATACTCTGAAGTATAATAACAGCGGTAAAATAAAATAATTCTCTCAATTTATTACAGTTAAGATATATTTTATTCACCTATACTTGGTGATCCTGAGTTTCACTTTTCATTGAACACTGAAATACTTCAAGGTTAGGTATTGCGACATCACTGAATTCATTTCTATATAGAGGAATTGACCACTTCATATTTTCATCCAATTAAGGACTGATTCGAAGTTGCTATTCAATTTACCCTTTGACTGCAATCCAACTAGTTTTTTAGAAAACATGTCTCTCAATTTCAAACTTTCATGGTACGATTTATTCAGAATACAAACTCTCATGCGATGATGAAATAATCAATAATCAATTCGATATTGGCGGTAGTCTATATACTAATATAAATGTGAAAGTTTGTGGGGATGCACGCCTAACTGAACTGAACTGAACCTAACTGACTGAACGGAATCCGATGAAACTTTACATTTATGTGAAGTTTCATAAGTTGTATTTACAGCTCATACATCAGCTGCATAAGCTGAATACATCAGCTGTATAAGCTGTATAGGCTACAATTTACAAAGGTTTTGTGTACTGTTGGTCATAATATAACGAAAAGTATTGAGTGAGTTGGAAAATTTCTTACTCCCTGAGAGGTATCTTGGCATGCGCTGCCTATACCGTTGGTATTATAATATTTCCAATACCAATGCTTTCAAGCGAGGGAGACCCCTGTATTGTTACCCTGACTGAACATTGGCTCAATATGGGAGAACCACTGCCAATTCCCAATTACTCAGTCGCCTCCCTTTTCTGTAGAAGTAGGTTTTTACTCGAGGGCACTGCTATTTTAATTCGCGACGACATTTTTGAGTCATTTTCCTTCAACTCTGTCCTCGAGCATAACGATATTATCGAAGAGAAGGTTTTTGAATTTTCTATGATTTATGAAAAAAAACATTCGCTTTACATAATTTGCTTATATCGAACGCCTTCATCAAATACTGACATTTTCATTCATAAGTTAGAGTGCCTTCTCTCGAATATTCCCATCAAATCTAATATTATTCTAACAGGTGACCTAAACATTAATTTTGATAATCCATCTCCACCTACTCAAAAACTCTCAAACTTATTTGATTCTTTTAACCTCACGATGCACGTTACATCTCCCACTAGGATAACCAGTTATTCTTCATCATTAATTGATTATTTCTGTAGCACATTCGATGAAAATGATATAACATGTTCTGTCTTGTCATCCGATCTCTCAGATCACGACGCGATCTGAATCTGAATACTTTTCAAGATCAAAGAAAATTCAAATGGGGGAAGTTGTACAGTAGGAAAAATTATCGCAAGTTCTTTTACTTATGCTCCAACTTTGACTGGGAATCTATTTTCCTGTCCACGGAATCCTTCGAAGTGTTCCATAAGAAAATTTGTGAAATTTTCGAAAAGGCATTCCCTACCCAAATCATAAAAATTAAAAAGAAAAAACCGTGGATCTCAAGAGGTATCAGAACCTCTGCCAAAAACATGAGATGCCTCCACTATATTAGAAAGTACTGCGTGAATGGATCTTTTTTATCCTACTATAATGATTATAGAAGAATCTACAGGTCACTGATAAAAAAGGCAAAACATAATTACTATTTTGAAAGAATGCATAAAGCGGATAACAAATCAAGAGAAACGTGGAACATTGTAAATGAATTAATAGATAGACAAGGAAATAAAAAAACTATTGAAACTATAAACAATTATTTTTGTTCTATCGCCGAATCTCTGACGAGCAAAATGAGGAGTACACATGATCCCTCAACATATCTTCATAAGGTGGATATCAGGGAATGTTTTGAATTACTTCCTACAAATAGTTACGAAGTCATGAATACCATTAGAGGAATGAGAAACAAAAAGACCTCAGGAATGGATTATAATCTTTCTCTGAGAATTTTTGAAAATTTACCCACCACTGCTTTAGAGGTGCTGGTTCGCTTGATCAACGTCTCGTTTTGCCAGGGGATATTCCCGTCTTTCCTAAAAACATCAGTTGTCATTCCTTTGCATAAAGGGGGCGACAGGGACGATCCGTCCAATTTGAGGCCTATATCGCTCATTCCGGCCATAGGGAAATTGATTGAGAAATTAGTCAAATCAAGACTGAACAAAAAACTGATCTTGAACGAAATCATAAATTCCAATCAGTTCGGATTTCAAGAAGGAAAAAGCACCACCGATGCGGTATTTTCATTTTTGCAGCAGACATACAGCAATTTAAATTCAGGGGAAGCTACGGCAGTGGTGTTCTGTGATTTGTCGAAAGCCTTTGACTGTGTAAATCATGGAATACTGCTAAAAAAGCTTCACCACTATGGGATAAGAGACAAGGGTTTGTCGTGGTTCCAGTCGTACCTTATCGATCGACAACAATATGTGAAAACCAGCTCTGTTTCTAGTATACAGGGAGTGAAAACAGGAGTACCCCAAGGCTCAGTCTTAGGGCCATTACTATTTCTGATATACATAAATGACTTGACCAGCCTTAACATAGCTGGCTCTTTCACGCTTTTCGCAGATGACACCACAGTATTATGGCACAACAAAAACGAGAGAGATCTTCATAACCCTATTTCTAGTGATCTCGAGCAAATAAAAAATTGGTTTGGAGTAAATCTTCTGTCTTTGAATTTTAAAAAAACAAACATCCTGACTTTTAAGTGCTCTCTACCGGGAAACGATGCTATTGTCAACAAAAACTACACAAAATTCTTAGGCATAAACATCGATCAGGAGCTAAGATTTGAGGAACATGTAAGAGCACTAAACAACAAACTCTCCTCTGGTTGCTATGCGTTAAGAATAATCTCAAATGAGCTAGGTTACCATGCAACTAAAAATGCTTATTATTCCATGATTGACTCTCATTTGAGGTATGGAATAACATTCTGGGGTGTATGCTGCAAACAGCTTATGAACTCGGTGTTTGGATTGCAAAAACGAGCAATCAGAAATATGTGTTGTAAGAAATGGAATGAACCGTGCAGACCCCTTTTCATAAAAAACGAAATTTTAACTGTATTTTCCTCATTAATTCTAGAAACGTCCTATCTGGTACATAAAAATAAAAGTTCCTTCCAAAATGAAAAAAGTCACTGTACTAGACATGCACATCATCTCAAGTTACCCATTCCAACATCCACCCTAGTTAAAGATTCTATTGCGTTCACGGGAATAAAAATATATAATAAGCTGCCAGCTACCCTGACTAATAGTGTGAATCAGGCGAAATTCAGGAGGGACTTGAAGGTTATCCTAGCAAGGAAAGGGTATTACTCGCTTGAAGAGTTTTTTGAGGATCGTCTAGAGTTTTGAGAAGTGTGTTCTTTATTGCCTCATTCATCGTTTTTTTTATTATTATATACATTCCCAATTAACTGCTGTATTTTAACTTTTATTTATCATATGATAATTTCACAAAAAAACTGTTTTCAATTAACAATCTCACTCTATGTGAAGTTATTTTACTTGTATAAATCTTAGATTTTGAGCCCTAATTTGTTCATCTACAAGATTGTTCAATCTTTCAGATAATAAATGTATATCTCTCTCAATTGTAACAGCACAGAGAAAAAATTCCCGCCTCGACATAGGCGTCGGCATATTATTTTTCAGTGGTAGTTTTTCAGTTACTTATTCTCACAATCATAGCAATTGATCACCCCATGAAGAAGTTATCAAAACTGAATTTTTCCACCATGGGTGATTATGAAAAACTTCGAAATTTAAGGTAGTTGATTTCCGTGTCAAAAACTCTAAAATACAATGAAAACACAAATAATCACACCGAATTCTCGTCAAACATATACTTACAAAATAATAGAGGCCAACAAAATTGCTAGAAAAATCAAAATTTTTCATTGGGTTGAATAACGATCGGATTTATGGAACTTTGCACATAATATTTGTTCTGTTTTTTTATAACGTGGGCCACACAGTTCTTCCACACATCACTATTACCTACTTCATTCACCACTCGCCTCATATTGTCAAGCACCACAGCATTCAAAGTCGGTGATTGATTACATTTCCGAAAGCTTTCTTTCATTGTGGCCCGAACCATTTCAATTGGATTGAACACACAATAGTATGGAGGCAAACGTAAGAAAATATGACCACGTGGTTCACACATCGAATCAATAATATACTCTTTTTTGAAATTACGTTGTTTCATGGTCGCCAGTAATACCTTTTCCGTTGGAATCTTTTCGGGTATTTCCATGTCATGATTTCGCATGAAATCAACAATATCTGTTTTTTTTGTGTTATTGTTTGATATTGTAGTCAATAACCGGGAATGATACGAAGCGTTATCCATAACAATAACCGAGTTTGGAGGAATATTTGGGAGAAACTGCTCACTAAACCAGGTTTCGAAAAAAGCCGCAGTCATATTTTCGTGGTAATCAGCAGACGAATCTTTTATATTTTTGGCCGACAGAAGCGAAGCGTTAGGTACGAAACAACTTTCATTACCGGCATGCAAAATTATAACACGTTTTCCCCTTGAAGAAGGTGTGTTCAAAGCACAATACTTGGTTCCGTCTACCCAGCCGTATTTGACAACATCATGGGTGTCAAACCAAGTTTCGTCGAGGTAGATTATATGTCTGCTGGATTCTCGGTAGCTTTTCATTCGCCCCAAATATTCTTGTCGGAGTTGAACAATGCGTGTCGATTCCATTATGACCATCCGATTGTCCAATTTTTATATTTGAAACCACAAGGCAATAAGACACCTCGTAGAGTTTCTAAAGATTTGTAATTGTAATCGGGATAGTCGAGTAATTCATACCAAATCTTTTCCAAGTTTTGTACTTTTTTTTAATATATAGCATAAATTGTTCGCCGAATCACATCTTTTGTAGCACCATCAACATTTGCGAATTTTTTATTCCTTTGTTTTCGTTTCATTGCATGGTCAATGACATCCCCTATTTTAATGACTCGAAGAACTGTCGAACGAGATAGTTTCGTTAACTCGCATATTCTATTCACAAAAGCATTCTGTGAAGTGTGACAGTTTTCCTTCTTCAAGCATTCATGAATATTTCAAATTACTCGCTGAACTTGAACATGTGAATCCTTATTTTCAAATTCCGAATCCCTGTCGATTGACACAGATTCCTCACACGTAACGTTATCATTCGTTTCAAAAGGTCTTCAGAAAGCCATATTGATGAAAGTACCCAAAAACACTAAGATTTTCACAAAAATCGGTTTAAACGATGAGATTGGAACTTTTGGTGTAAAAGTTGAAAACTTTTCCTAGAGATCAATTACCCTAACACCAAACTGATATTTTTGCACTCGACAGGCGTTTCGCTAACAAGGTTAGCATCTTCAGGAGAAACAAATTAACACTGAATCTTAGGACAATGGATAGCTGCTTGTATACCTAAAGTTTTTTGGTCCGATGTGGATTTGTTAAATGATGATTATCCTAAATGATTTTTCGGTAATTAACTAGTGGAATCACTACCTGCCAATTGATCAGTCCACTTGTCAATCTATTGTTGACAAATTAATTTGCAGGTAGTGGTTCCACTAGTTAATTACCGAAAAATCAATTAGGATAATCATCATTCAACAAATAAAGTCCACATCGAACGAAAAAACCTCAGGTATTTAAACAGCTAACCCTTGTCTTTAGATTCAGTATCAATTTGCTTCTCTTGAAAATGCTAACCTTGTTAGCGAAACGCGCGTCGAGTGCAAAAATATCAGTTTGGTGTTAGGGTAATTGATCTCTAGAAAAAGTTTTGAAAAATCGGTTTGCAAAACCACTCACTACCTCACATAACCTCACGAACACACGGCACTGATGAAGGAATATTGTGAAACGGACAAAAAATTAGTATTCAGCCAATCCAGCTAGCCGAGCCTTTATTCCTCAACTACATTTGATAGCACGTTTACTAACTATCTGGGTGACTAGGGGCCACAGACAAGAAATGTTTATGACTGTACCAGGGACGCTTTGAACATGAAGGCACTGGAAGTACATATATACATTATCCATTTGCCGAGCAGTGATTATGAACACCCCTCGTAGTGTTCTTATTTTTATTGTCGTTCCAATTGGGAATGGATAGACTATACATGCGGATAATGTACCGTAAGATTGTTTATCCCGAATAGTTTTGAATAAAAGTTTGCGATAGCATACATCTACCTCTCATTTGATAGCTTCTATATGCACTGAGCCATAAATACAATTGAATTGGATACTTTTTCACAATGCACATGAATATAAATATGAATCTTTATAGTTATATAGAAAAGTTATATATAGTACAGATGTGCATAACGTCAATCTTCGGAGAAAAAATATGTTCCATATTCCTGCAAACAATAAAGAAATTTATAAAAGGTCATTTACCTACCAGATATCTCTTCACGACAATCTCCTGGATGTTTTCGATTTCTCTACATCAATTCACACTTTCAAAAAAAAATCCAAAAAACATTTGTTTGAGAATCAATGAAACAAGAATTTTTTTAAGAATATTTCCTTAATTATATTTGAAATCTTTTTATATCCTATGGCTAGAATGTTTATTTATTTTCGTTGTGGTTTATGTGGAAGAATCAATCAAGTGGAATTATGTGTGGAAAATTAATTAAGACCTAGCATAATCCATTTATTCACCTCGTTATGTGATCTGAAGAATATTTTATGTTATGGTAGGTTGCTTTTTTGTATAGCGTAAATGGGCATCAAGAAAGAGTATTTGGAGATCTACCCCCCAAGCGGGAAGAATAGCGGTTCAAAGATTGTATTGAATTTCGTCAGTTTCGAAGTTGAAAACCTGAAGTTTTGAGTTGATAAAAAAATATTGTAATTATTTGTTTAAAATGGTCTGTCAGGAAACTTAACGTGACAAACCAAATTCTAGGCGTGCCAAGTCGCGGGCAACAATTAGTACTCGTATAATATATTGATGTGATCTATCAATACATCATCGAATTTCAATTTCAATTAATCATCCCAGTCAGTTCAGAATAACCAGTAACAGGTACTCGTTTGTTTATTAAAAGAAGTTCCATTCAGCCTGTTCGACCTGTCAGTTGTTATACTCGTAACTGTTTCTATTTCCTTTTTTTGTAACTAATTGATTTAATTACAGCTCTAGGCAGGCTAGTTGAAATGTCCTCTATAATTGAAATGAGAATAACAAACAAATATAAGCGATGTGGTTTTCGTTGATTGATAAAGCGTGTTTATTTTGGAATGAGTCTGTAAATCAAAATGTGATATGTTTCATTATTAGGATTTATCAGGTATTTATTCATATTACATCCAAAAAAGATGAGTTCTAACGATTATAATCCAATAATATCCCATGAGTGTCATTCACATAGTGCTTCACGAAAGTAACTGACAATTTTGGAATTGATATTCGAAACATGACAAAATACGTTTATTAAGAGAAATAAATGATTGTTTCATATTGTTGCTGTCGCTCCATATTTCAATAAATACTTATTCTACAGTGTTGTGATATATACTGATTGATGAAGAATTTTGTACTCTGAACACGGATGCTGTTCGTTTCTTTCCAAATTTCAATTTTTTGCCCTTTTCAGCTTATTTCTATATGATGTCACTATAATATGGGAGCCCAAGCGGGGATTTGGGGATTTACTAAAGCACGGCAGATTAATATACAGGGGGATACCTTGTACTCGGTTAAGTACCTGCACCAAATATAAGCCCCACATATAAGGCCGCCTGTGAAGGATAAAGGATCAGATTAGTGAAAAAAAATGATTATCAAAAATTCTCGAGCGCGTCAGATTAAGATAGGGTGAGTTAATTATCTGCTAGAAAATGTATATTCCAGTAATCTGACAATTTGAGAGTGACGTAAAGAAAGGGGAGGGCAGCAAAGTTGTAAAAAAATAACGGCATTTCGACATTCTTGAGTGTAGCAATTTTTTTTTTTATTTTGACGATTTCCGCAAGTCGAAATAACAAAAATTCGTTGACAAAGTTTAATGCATGCAGCTGTGTGATACCTATATTTCCCTCTCCGAGTTTCTATTCCTCTATTCTCTATTCTCTATTCACTTTTTCTCTATCTATTACTGTCTCACTCCGTCCCCACTCTGAATTCTGTTGCCATGAGGACATCACAGCTGATCACAGAGACTCGTTCGTGATGAAGATGAAGATGATGATTGATTATTCAATTAATTGATGGATGTAGCCGTTGCTCGTGGTAGGAAATCATAATGAAGAAAAGAGAAATTTAAATTTCTATGTTATTTATCACTTTTATTTGTAACTAACGTTACTGCAGTTTCGTCCTATAAGGACATTTTCAAACTTATACAATACTAGTACTATGTTGCTGTATCGCTGCTGTTCCAATGTTTTGACAGAATTAGAATCAACGAACTATCGATAGGCTGTTCATATGTCGAGAAGTTCAAGGCAACCATTTCGAAAATCTTCTGAATTGACCTCAAGCTTATTACCTCATATGATGTAGTTAAATGTCAATGTATTCAGGTAATTATTAATAGTTCCGCCATTTTGTGGTAGTTGAAGATATTGACATTATATTCTAGGGTTGTGAAGCATTTGTCAGGACAAGACCCCTCTTTCCGTTTAATTTTATTTTTCCAGATGGCGCCCAGTCGCCATGAACTGACTTTTTTTGACAATACTTATCAGAATATTCGGATAAACATTGCGGAGATTATTTCAACATTGAGGTAGTTTATCCATCGAATTAGTGTTGTTATTTGAAACATTGATATAAACAACTTGCAACACAATTTAAATAGAAATGTTTTTCATTGTTTTTAGTATGGTATGGACCGATATAATGATATAATTGACACTATAATATAATTAAGCAGTCACTATGAGTGATTGGTATCCAGTTCCAAGGTGAATAAAACATCAATCGATCAATACAAAACTTGATAAAAATAGAAGTTGTTTAAATGAATATCGTTGCATGCAATACTTACTACAAAAATCACTACATTATTGAAGTAGATAATGAAAATAATTCATCTAAGCGCAAAAATAGTAGAAAATTTGAAATTTTTTTCGAGGCTACTATTATTTTTGCACAAGGTACAATTCAGAATCTATTTTTTTTGAGTAATGTCCAATATTATACGGTTTTCTGTTTTATACGGTAGGTAATTAAATTGGAAAGCACATACGGTATGAATATTCATAACCAAAATAAAAAGTGATAAAAATTTTGCTAAATCATTCAATACTTCATATTTAACAAACCTTGTTTCATAGTTACTGCATACATTATTTGTCTAATATAATGTGGAATATTGTGAAAAGAATTTAAATCCAGGTCTGGACTTGAAAAAATATGATTCGCTTCGAAACAACACCTTATACATCAGAATTTCGAAACTCTGCATTTAAAATCTAATGTCTCCTGTTTTCTCGAGTTATAACCAATCAAATTGTTAACCTTTTCATTACTATTCCCAAGTATTTGTGGATTATATTCTTCAAACAAAATGTATTTGGGAAAAACGCTTGATTCGAAGACTAACATAAGAATTTTCATTCGTTTACTAGCTTGATTCACATGAATGTGCTGATCAAAATTTATTTTGCAATTTTCTAAATAAAACACTTTCATTTCATTTCTATCAAAAATCAGCAGTAGTCCGTTATCAGTGAAATAGTTTTACTGAATGTATGTTCTATTTTCTGAAATAGCATCTAATATTGAATATCCTCTTGGTTGGAAATTTATACCTGCATAATTTTAAAAAACAAGTAATTTTCTTATAATATTTTGTCAATATAGTTTTTGTTAGATGATATTTTGAGAAGAAGGATCCTTAACTATTTCAAAATACACGAGTCTATTCTCCAAAAACAGCTCAATATAAGTAGATACGATATCTGTTCAAAAAATAATGTGAATTTAAATTTTTCTCAACGAACATTTATTCATTCATCAATTTCCATTTTCTTTCCTAAAAAGTTGTTTTCTGCAGGTATAATGAATACAATTGTGTCAGCGTTTCTTTCAAGATTCGAAAAATTTCTGAAATGCACTTTCTGGTATAAGCTTGAGCTCTCTCTGCGATTCGGTTTTTATCTCCTTAATCGTCACACAACTCCGCCATTTCATGCGTTTTTCCAATTCCGGAAACAGAAAAAGTCGCACCAGGTCAAATCTGGTGAATAAGGTGGCTGATGAATGATACAACAATTTTTGACTTATGCCTATGCGACAACTTTTTTAGGCAAAATTCAGCAATTTTGGAACGAACTTTGCCACACGCTTCATGCCCAAAACTTTCGAAATGGCATGGCATGAGCCAATCGATATGTCGACACCCTCAGCAACTTCTACAGGGTGTGACCTAATAAGTGTAAAACATTCGAGGAGGTGATTCCTCATCGAAAAAAAGATAGAGTCTTTCATATAAAGAAATTTCATTGGAGCACCCCTTGTTAAGATACAGCCCCTTAAAGGGGGTACATAAAATTTGTATAACAATTTTTTTCACAAGCACTAAAAAAGTTACAATATTGAAATCAACCTGACATACTACCAAAAAGACACTTAGCCAGATATTTATTTGGTTTACTCCCTGGTTGTAAGGGGTGGAAAACGCAACACCTAAAATTTATTTCCAATGTAACTTTTTGTCTTATTATTTGTTTATAATTCAAAAATCTATTTCCGATAGCCTGTTTCATTCTGAACAAAAAATGTCCATTGAGTTTTTTGTCCAAAATAAACCAGTTCGCAGCAAAAAATTATTTTAGGAACAACTACAGAGATACATCGTCATAAATGCGAAAATACGAAACTAATATATCTAGTAGGTCGCTATTAGCTATAGTGACAATTAAGTTGGTATAACGCTGTCAGTTTGTGAATTTTCGAAATTGAATTGATACTAATTGTGTGTTGTTGTCCTGTTCTTAATTTGTTACTTCAATAATTCACTTGTTATTAAAATGACAAACACAAATGAGGAAACAGCTGATATGCATTACGTTTACGGTCTGTCGCAGGGGAATGGGTTAGAAGCTTCCAGATGATATGCTGACATGTATCCTCAACGGCAGCATCTTTCACAAAGAATATTTGCTCGACTTCATCAACGATTACGAGAATATGGTTCATTCGACAAAAGAACGCAGGATTGTTTTCGCCATCGAGAAGTACGAACACCACAGCTTGGGGAAGCAGTAT
This sequence comes from Leptinotarsa decemlineata, assembly GCF_025532065.1. NCBI lineage: Eukaryota > Metazoa > Arthropoda > Insecta > Coleoptera > Chrysomelidae > Leptinotarsa > Leptinotarsa decemlineata. The sequence continues at coordinate 13,633,575 of NW_027412747.1, forward strand.
TTAATTTGATTGAAGAACAACCTACTACCAGTACTAGAGAGATTGCTTTCAAGCTAAATGTTGACATATGACGGTATTTCGAATTTTGAAGGAACAACTTTTATACTCTTACCATCTGCAACGAGTACAGGCACTGTTACTGCGAGACTTTCCGAACGGTCTTGAATTTTGCAATTGGATGCTGGAAAAGATTAGAAGAAATTTTGTCTTTCTGAAGACGATAGAATTCACAGACAAATGCAGTTTTTCTCGGGACAAGATTATTAATTTTGATAATGAGCACATATGGGCTGATAAAACTAACCATCAATAATAGTTTCTCTTAACGCGTGGCTCAGAGTTATTGGAAATGATTCAATTTGGCCTAATTTTCTACCTCCTCGATTAAATGATGAGGCATACGTTCAATTTTCAAGAGAAGTGCATCCAGTACTGCTGGAGGAGGTTCCTTTGGGCGTCAGAAGGGATATGTTTTTTATGCATGATGGGGCTCCCGCCCATTTCAGTCAAGTAGAGTTCGGCAGAGCCGTACTCTTACCATCTGACCTGAAAGACCACTCACCTTACGAACTTATCGGCTTCGTTAAGAAGCTGGGTTCATTTGGCTGAGTGTGAATAGGTGTGAGCCACAAGAAACCCTTGCGGGTTGCGGTGGAGAGGCAAATAGACCCACTCACTTTGGACCTAACCTAACCTAACTATTACCGTATGTCACTGTCAATGTTTCAAGTGTTTTTGAACACTTGATTATATTTTTTCACACAAAATTTGGCAAAAATTTTCTGATCCATTTTTTTTATAGCAGTATATCGCCGAATACGCAAAAAATGTCTAACTTTCATGCCTTCCATAAACAAACTGAAAATGCCAAACAGCTGAAACTGTGAACATATAATATGTTCGAAACGAATGATCCATCATAAAAAAAGCATTAATCAAGTGTACGTGGCTCGCAAACATACCTCGTATATCATGTCTCAGTTCGGACTAATACATTGCATGATGTATCGTTTGAGGTAGTGAAACAGTATTATTAGAAGAATTAGGAGAACATGCCAACACGGATTATCAAAATCATATTGAATAAACCAAGTTATGGCCTATACGATGAATCTGATGGTGAGCATCAGGATAATATTTGCGATTGCTGTGATTTTGTATCAGCGTAAGAAGTGAATAAGACAGTGAAATTTGTAGCTGATGATTATTGCATCAGATAAACTCAAGTCGATTCGTATTCCAAAAATATCTAAAAATTTTGCACAATACACTCACAATCATTTTGCTTCCGAAATGAATGGTGCTATACTCAGCCATCTCAAATTTCATTCTGAAGAGAAAGAAAATGTCCATATTGTTTCCATATTTTAACCAGACATACTGATTGATGATAGCCACCGCCATAAGAAATTAATTGTGACTGGTCTCCACAGAAGAAAACACATACAAACAAGACAAAAATGTCTGAGTTTTGTAATTCTCGATTTTTTGCTTAGATTATGAAGGGTGAGGCACCGAAAACGAAACAGATCAAATATCTTTCAAAACACATGTGTTCTGAAAAAAATGCAAAAACACATCGGTTTGTAATCCAAGGGGGACATCTTTCTATCATAACCTCCACTGTCATACCTCTTCTCCCACCCCTCAGTGACTATCACCCAAACAATTTGTATAGAGAAAGTAGTAAGTGCGACACATCGTTGAAAAGGTAATTTCATAAGAAATTCAGCCATGTCAATTTTAGCTAACTAACTTTCGATTTTGGTGCCCTCTTGCGGAAAAAAAACTGTTCCGTATTCCAATTTATGATACTTCATTCGCAAACTAATTTGACATTAATTCGGTGACAATCTTTTATGGAGTTTTTCTAGAGGAAAAACAAGATGGCGGCTTCACAATGGCGGACAATATTTGCAATTATGGTCTGATTTGATTCAAAATTGATAAGTGGTGGTTTTCAGGGTCGGAAATTATGAATTCCTATTTTTTCGTGAATTGCTCATATTACTTTCCAAATAAAATGTGAATTGAAAAACGAAACAGTTGTTTTTCCTGCAATAGAGCTCCAAAATGGAAAGTTAAGTAGCGGACACTCACATGCCTGAAATCCTTATGGAATAACCTTTTCAATGCTATGTCACACGTAGTACTTTTCCTAATCAAGTTGTATGAGTGACCACGGGGTTGGGAGTGAAGTATGACAGCTGAGGTAACGATAGGATTTTCCCCCTTGTATTTAAAATTGACGTGTTTTTGCATTATGTTCACAACACATGTATTTTGAAGAATTCGTTTACGGTATCGGGTTTAATCGAAACATGATTACAAATTTCGTCCGCCATTTTGAAACCACCATCTTGAAAAACAATTCATAATTTCCGACTCTCGAAACCATCACTTATCAATTTTGAATCAAATCGGACCACAATCGCAAATTTGTCCACCTTTGTGAAGCCGTCATCTTGTTTTTTTCCCTAGAAAAACTCCATAATGCTTTGTCACCGAATTCATGTTGACTTAGCTTGCGAATGAAGTATCATAATTTGGAATACGGAACAGTTTTTTTTCCCGCAATAAGGTGACGAAATCGAAAGGTAGGTAGCTAATATTGACGTGACTGAATTTCTCATGAAATTACGTTTTTCACGATGTTTCACACTAACTACTTTCCCTATTCAAATTGTTTGGGTGATAGTCACCGTGGGGTGGGGGAAGAGATATGACAGTTAAGGTTATGATAGGAAGATGTACCCCTTGGTACATCTGTTTTTGCATTTTTTTCAGGACACATGTGTTTTGAAGATATTCGATCTTTTTGTTTTCGGTGTCCCACCCTGTATAGAGAAAATAAAATCCGAAATGGCCAAGAGCGAAACGGCTTTTAATCGAATTCTTGCTCAATTTATTCTATTCTAGAATCCAATACCCATGTTCTGCATGAAAAAGTATATTTTTTATGTTTATATCAGGTTTACTTATTTGTATTTATTCATATAACTTATTTGTTATTTCTATGAAATAAATATTTTCAACACTATTTCACATCAACTCTCAACTATAAATTGGAAAAATCGAGAAGTATTCATTTTGATTGATTCACGAAAACGAAAAATTGTGTTAATTTTTCTGAAAATCATGGAAGCACTGAAGGGTCACATATTTTAATTTCTGTTTCTTGAAAATTTCCCCGAAATATCGACTATTAACTCGAAATGTCGACTTTAATGTCGAAATTCCGACGTTAGACTCATAATTACGACTTTCATTTCAGATCATTTCAGTATGATATTAATACATGATAATAATATCTACATAATTATTACGATAAAATGTATTTAGAACCGCAAGTGTCGAAATACAAGAACCGCAGAGATAAATTATACAGTAATATAAAATAATTCAATATTAATTGACGAAAACTGTTTTGAGATAAAGTCCAGTATAATGATGTTAAGACACCAATTCGATTAGCCAATCGGAGCATGTATACAAGAGAAGATCGTGTAATGAACTCTGAAATTGATTTTGGTAAAATACAATCCATTAACAGCAAAATCAAAAAGTTACAAAGTACATTACATTACAACAATTTCACAAAACACAACACGTGTTTCGCCATACAATGGCTTCTTCGAGCGTGTCTTTACTAACTGTATTCTACATATTCAATGCCTAATATAGCTACTTTTTCAATTTGTAGTACCTACATTTCAAGTTTTCTGAGTTTGTAATGAATTGAATTACCTGAGCTCATGTCCCAGTTTACACATTTGAAAAAATATTCAGTAACGGGGAATTATTCAATTCTGATGGATCGTTTAGTAAATTACCCGAATTCCTGAATCTATTGATTTCTAAACATTCTAGAAGATTGAGTTTTAAACTCTACTCTTCTCTTCTAAATGCAACACGTTCACGATTGAACTCATGTCCTTCTGCTAAAAGGTGGCTGGCAAATGTGGAATTGGTCTTTCTATTTACAAAACTACTTCTTTGGGAAAATGTTCTCCCTGTTTGGCCACTATACAGTTTTGGGCAAGAGCCACAAGTCAGCTTATATACTCCTGATCTATCCGACACCAAGTTTTGTCTTTATTGTTTTTAATAAATTCACTCAGACTATCATTCGTTCTGTAAGCTACATTTACGCATTCTTTTTTCAGAAATGGAAAAATTGGTTGGTTCACCCAACCAATAATATTTTGGGTAGACCTGGTCCATGGCTTGTTTTTGTAGTTTTATGAAAAGAATGGAGTCTATAATATCTACCTTATAACCGTTATTGACCGCGATTTGTTTGATCAAACTTAGCTCTCTCTGGAAATTACTCTCAGACAGTGGAATATTCAATAACAGTCTGTGAAGCATACTACTGAAAGCAGCAACTTTATGGAGGTGTGTGGAGGAGTTATGTATGATAATGTCCGTGTAAGATGGTTTGTGAAAAATTGCAAATTCATGTTTATTGTTATGTTTCGTAATGGTTAAGTCAAGGTAATATTCCACTGTCCAAGAGTAATTTACAGAGAGAATTGAGTTTGATCAAACGAATCGCGATCAATAACGGTTTTAAGGTAGATATTATAGACTCCAAAAAACTACAAAAGCAAGCCATGGATCAGGTCTACCGAAATTACAGATGCGATAACATCGCATCAGTTGTCATATTTGGGTGAACCAACCAATAATATTGCCCGATTTTTTAAGAAAGAATGCGTAAACGTAGCTTACAGAGCGAAAAATATTCTGAGTAAATTTATTGAAAACAATAAAGTCTAAATTTCGGTGTCGAATAGATCAGTTATATACAGTGTGGTCCACTAAGTCACAATAAAGTCTAAATTTCGGTGTCGAATAGATCAGGTATATACAGTGTGGTCCACTAAGTCTGCAACAAATGGGAACCATTTTTATTATCGATTTCTCAGAAAATTTTATTCTTGACAAAAGTTGGTGCATGTTCCAAAACTATACCAAGTGTACCTGAAATAGCTTTATGACACATACCATACAGGATAGGCCAAAAAATGTAAAGTTCGTTTCAGAGTAAAGTACCCTTATTTCAAAAAATATAGAAATATGTTAGTGGAAAAAGTTGCTTAGAATTGAAAGTTATGTTCAGATACGAAGTTATGGCCTGCTATTCGATTTTTTTTCTTTTGGAAAATTTTGAATTACCCCCGTATGATGCATATTTTTTTTATTTTGATTTAATATATATTTGAAGTAGCTACAATCAAATCAGTTTGGAGTATTTCTTATCAAATTGAAGTGTATTTGTAAAATTTACTTGGATTTGTATTTTTTTAGGTGACCGTCAACTTCATGTTTGTTTCAACGATATTTAACAAAACTCTAAAATAATACAAATACCCTTTTCAACGAGGCAAATACTTCAGTAACTAAATGTTCATATGAATAAACTATCAATAGATATATAAAATTTATTTTATTCTGCACAACAATGCCTCAACTAGAACAGATATTGAAAAACAATCCAAAATCTATCGCGGATAGCCATGAACAAAAAACACATACGCCCTAAAGAATACTGTAGTTTGATAGTGTGGGTTCTTAAAACTTGCCTGTAAAACGTTTTCATATTTGTCCTTAGTTGAAAATGCCTCGCCCAGTATTATTAACGTTAATTGAAAAGGCAGAATTAGTATCAATCTCTGATGATGTTTATAAAACAATGCGTGAAGCTGCAAATGTTTTCAACGAGAGGCATCCAGACAAACAAATTTACTATTCAAGTGTAAGTAGTATTTTGAAGAATTTCAAACAGACCTGCTCACTGTAATATAAACATAATACGGAGCGTACGAAACCTGTATGCACATAAGAAAACCAGCTTGACGTAATTTAAGCAGTACTAGAAAATCCTAGAAGGTCCACCCAAGAAATTAGTGATTATACCGGTATAAAAACAACCACTGTGAAGCGTATTTTCGAAAAACATAAGTACCATGCTTACAAACCTACATTCATTTGTAAATTTCAAGAAAGAAACTATGATTTGAGATATGATATTTCCATGTGGATTCAGAGTGAAATAGAAGAACAACGAGATTTTCATCGATGTATTCTGTTTGGAAATGAATCTACTTTCACAACAAATGGGGTTATTTCATCACAAAATTGCAGATGGTGGTCAGATGTCAACTCAAATTTTATTATTGACAACAAAAATCAATAATACTATCAGAAAACAAACGTTTGGTGTGGTATATTAAATGATAAATTACTAGGTCCATTTTTTTTTCGCGAGAATTTGAATGGTGACAGTTACTAGAACTTTTTGTAAACGGAAATAGGACAGTTTTTGGATGATATGGTATTAGAAGAACAACAAACGTTATGGTTCCAACATGACGGATGTCCTGCCCATTTCACTAGAAATGTTTCTCAGTGGCTGAATAGGACATTTCGTAATAAATGGTTAGGACGAAATACCGATCCTCGATGGCCTCCTCGTTCTCCTGACCTTACACCTCTAGATTATTTTAAGGGGATACTTGAAGCAAAAAGTCTACAGAGATCGACCCTTCAATAATGTTGATGAGCTTGGAACTTCAATACGAGTTCATTGCAGAAATATTCCCGCTAATGTGTTGCGACCTACATTAAACAAATTTTATGAGCGAACAATTAGATGCACCGAAAGAGAAGGTGGACCTACAGAGTCGCTTCGATAATTTTCATTGTTAGCACCTGTTAAGTTACCTACTGTATTTTTCTGTACTATCGCTTATTGTTTCTTTTTTGTTCATGGCTATCCGCGATAGATTTTGACAGTTCATTCATATGAACATTATACTAAGTAATGTATTTGCCTCGTTAAAAAGAGTATTTGTTTCATTCGAGAGTTCTGTTAAATATTGTTGCAACAAACATGAAGTTGACGGTCACCTAAAAAAACAAATCCATGTAAATTTCACAAATACATTTTAATTTGATAAAGAATACTCAAAACTGATTTGATTGTGGCTACTTCAAATACATATCGGATCAAAATATTAAAAATATGTATCATCCGGGGTAATTTACAATTTTCCAAAAGAAAAAAAATCGAATAGCAGGCCACGACTTCTTATCTGAACATAACTTTCAATTCTTAGCAATTTTTTTCCACAACATATTTTTATATTTTTTGAAATAAGGGTATTTTACTCTTGAACGAACTTTATATTTTTTTGCCTATCCTGTATGATGTTCATCATAAAGCCATTTCAGGTACACTTGGTATAGTTTTGGAACATGCACCAACTTCTGTCAAGAATGAAATTTTTGGAGAAATCGATAATAAAAAAGTTTCCCATTTGTTGCAGACTTAGTGGACCACACTGTATGAGCAGACTTGTGGCTCATGCTCAAAACTGTATATTGGCCAAACAGGGAGAATATTTTCCCAATGAATTAAATACTTTTGTGAATAAAAAAAATCAATTCCTCATTTGCAAACCGCCTCTTAGCAGAAGGACATGAGTTCAATCATGAATACGACGTGTTACATTTAGGATAGGAGAGTTAGAAACTCAATCTTCTCGAATGTTTAGAAATCAATAAATTCAGGAATTCGGGTACTTTACTGAATAATCAATTAGAATTGAATGATTCCCCGTTACTGAATATTTTTTCAAATATGGAAACTGGCACATGAGCACAGGTAATTTAATTCATTACGAACTTTCTTTTAAATACATACGTTAGTTACGGATTTTCATCAAGTATCGGCCAATTCCATCATATATAATAAAAAATTCACCAAAATCGACAGAAAATCAAATTAGAGAAAAACTCAAAAGGCGGTACCTGGGGTTGTATTTCTGAAGTGGTACCCGGCAGGGTATCAGGTCGCTGAAGACATTCTATTCCGATACCGCTTGCCGCACCAAGACCAGAGCTGGCGGGTGCTACTCCATCGGAGGATCTATAAACATTGGTGTTACTATAACCTGGACTAGTTCCCAACACCTGAACGCTTTGGGTTTCCTACATACTCGATGATTTCAGAAGGCAAGACATGTTTTAGGCAAAGTTCGATTCTACTGGAAGTTCCCTACTTTCTAGCTAATCTGAAGGCGTTGTGGGTGTACAACTAGCCACCACGATGGCACTAGGCCGGACGAAAGTTCACTACGATCCCCAATCACCTAACCGACACACTTTCCGCGACTCGACCTACCCAGCTTTCCTAACCAAAGGGAGAGAACAGCCTCTAGAGGCACACGGACGTATAAAGCCCCCAGATGTGCAATAGGAGAGCCCACGTAGGCTGCCCTGTAGATATGCTGAGTCGGCGTACCTCCCGATGTATTCGAGCCTGGGTAGGTCGAATACGTCCAAGAAGGCCGACTAGTTGGTCCTTCGCTGAGGCTTGAAGCCGTAAGTGTCGAATTCTTTTGAGAAGTCCTGACAAGGACAATTGTAGAACTGAAAAGTTATAATATACGGTGCCAAGTCTTGAAAAATACTTTTTTGTATCGTTGCCCAGTGTGTCAGACATAACGAATTCTTTCAGGAAGTGAATTTGATTTTTACTTTCAAATCTCAATCCGAGACGACTTCCTTCTACAATATAAAGAATTTCGATAGCCAACATCCAATTCTCAGATTTTTGATGATTCGATTCCCAATATTATTACACATCCAAATACTCCAAAGAGAATTTATAATATTTTAGTATTCGTCAGTATTGATCTTCTCTGAGATTCAAACATATGAATCTGACTAGATTTTCATTTCTTCACATTTTTCTTCTAGCTAAGGCTAGAGCCAGACGATTATAAACGCAAAACTCTAAACCTCATCCTCCTAGGAGGATTGTATCGCTCCGTCTATAGAACAGCGTTTACTGGGGCTGCAGCATGTTTTTTTCCTGCACGGCTTCGACCGAAGAATCGTCGTACTTTATCCAGCAGTTGTAGGCGTACTGCTTCCCTATTGGAGACTATGTTTCCAACGATACCAATGTCGAATCTATGTGCAATCATCGTGGCTGTATTCAAGAAACTTCAGATGCAATATGAGAATAACTGGAAGTTTGCAGAGCCTAATTTGCTCCCACGCATCAACCTTCTCGTTAGTTTTCGACGAAATCAGCCCCTCTGAACTGTTCTTGGAGACGATTACCTTGAGCGCTTGCCTAACAGTCTTCACTTCCTCAATGTTAAGTGGCACGGTGAGGAAAGGCTGGAAATTCTCGGTAATGTGATCCCCGGTACGATGAATGCTCGACTTAAGTTGCCCAGCGAAGATGTCACTTATCAGTGTTCTGGTCATTCTTGATATTTTTAACCACTCTTCCGTTTTTCGTCTCAATGTGGAAAGGTGAGCAAATAAACTGCTCCACAAAACCGACACATCCCAAATATAACCGGAGTAGAATTTATTTTTTCGTTCGACGAGATATTTTTGCTCGTACTGTTCAGTAGAGTGGTGGACATGCGATCAGGGCTTGCATTAATTGCTTCGATTAAGCAGACCCCTTGGCTGCAAGTTCACTTCCTACCGTCGATCGTGTCTGGATCTACAAACTGGTGGGACCTTCTGGAGTTTTCGACCTCCTTGTCAATAGCGACTTCGTTGAAATTGTTGACGCATTCAGAAATAGGCGGATGTTGGAGATCGTCGGGAATATCACAGTGTGCGGATTGTGGTCAAAAGGTGGTTGAATCCCGGGTTTGAACATTTTTCTCTTCTACATTTGTCCATTTATGATGATGAAACTATCAGTGTTGATTTTGGCAGTTGAGTCTTTTCACATGAAATTTTCAGAACTATCGTCTGATTCATTTTCACTGCTGTTTGGATAATTTTCAATAGGAAAACTTGGGGGGAAATTTGTTGTATCAGAAAATTTAGTTATATCGGACCAATTTTGTAGGCGAAAGAAAATTTCATCAAGACTTTGAGAAGGAAAAGTAGTGCCCAGAATTGATGCAGCATTTCCTCTCTGAATTGTAGTGCTGATTCGTTTTGAAAAATGATCTTGCTCTAGAATCGCCTGTTACTGCAAATAGTTTTCGATCAATATTTCTGAAAAAATCGGAAGCAAAGGAACCAAAGCTACCGAATGTTTCAATGGCAATTGAGTAGAAGATATATCGATCTTCTAGACAATTGTATTTCAGCAGTTTAATTTTTTGCAGCATATTCAGCGGCTCCATCAGCGAAGTTGTATTGATATTGTAACGTTCAAATTTCATTCTAAAAGTACATTCGTAATTACACGCCCTGTATGTGAAATCAATCTCATTTATTCAGCACATTTGTACGTAAAATTTTGAAATAAAAGGATATCCCATTCCAACGGATCCGCCTCTGGTTGTTTGGCTGGAACTGGAAAAAAGAATATGTTAATTAGTTTAGGTAGAGAAAATACAATACAATACAATACAAATATTTGTTATGATTTTATGGTGAATCGAACAATTCACTGTTAACGACCATATACATGAATGATGAAGCAGTACTCACTTTATTTCAGTAGTTGCAGAATGAGAGTCATAAGGGTTTTGTTAATATTATTTATTTGTTTTCCTTAATCGAAAATCACTGAAGGTAAACATTGTTTCGATCAGCTGATTCGAGTCGGACATCTAGCTAGCTTCATCGAAATCTAGTTGACAGTATTTTATAGGTCACGAGAGTCTGTAGTTCCTTGAGTAGCCGTAACTTAAAGGAAACATTATAATATAGTAGATCACATATCTGTACAGAGAATAATCTTAGTAACGAGTATTTAGAAATTTAGGACACTAATATATGTAATGGTCGAATGTTTAGGTTTGTCTTGGAATTATTATTTAGAACAGGCGTGAGCCAACTATGTGTAGAAGCTATAGGTAGGGATATGTCCTTTTTGATTAGGCCGAAAGGTGTTCACTTCCGTTGGAACGTGTCCTTGTGAAAGGAACCACTGGTTGAATTCAAGGTGTTTAATGATTTTCCAATCATCCTCAGTTGGGGTAATCTCGAACTTCACCATTGAATACTTCTGTAGGCTGTATAGTGTATTTGATGGGTTGGTTATTTTGAATACAATTCAGAACTGATCTCGTAAGAGGATATTTAGTGGTATTTTTTTTTGAACGACGACAGAGTACAACGTGTACACGATCTTGTAAAGCTGCTACCATCTTGTGTGATACGTGACAATTCTCTACAGTTCATGAAAGTGATAAAATCCCTTAGCCAGGTGTTTTTTTTTGGTGTAATTTTTATTTTAGTACCTTCTACGCTGGATTCCAAGCATTTGAAGCACCTAACCTAGGAGCAGAAATCCACACATCAACTGGGTGATCCATCACAACAGGCACCACCACCGGTGTGATTTTCCACTGTGACCCGGAGCATACTACAGGGTGTCCCGAGTTCTGAGGACTTTGAAGCTGGTACTCAACGCTGTGGGAGAGACGCTAGTTCAGATTTCATTTACTTCAAAGATTTATAGAACGCTATTGTGCTTATGTATGTATCAGCTTCATTGTAAAGGTGAAATTTAATGCAAACTATTTGATGCTTTATTATCATACATGTGAAGGGGAAATTCAAGGCTCACTATTTAATGCTTGAGTATGATACAGTGCGCCTACGCTTGAGCTCTCGCATGCATTTTGATTTCGGCCCTAATATTTTTCAATACGAATCATGCTCGTGTTTGGTAGGTAGTGACAGATTAAGTTGACGCTTACCAGGTTTGCTTGTGATTTTATTCATTAATGTCAGCATTGCTTGGAACTTTAAATTCATCGTTCGGTAAATGTATACAGGATGTCCCATATAAAACTGCGCCGGCAAATATCTGAAAAATGAGAGAGAATATTCATATTTCGTGAAGGGAGATGATTTTGATGTCAAAGGGTGCTCTTATATGATCCAGCAATAGGTGTCATCCATTAGGGAGTCGCGACACCGACGCCAATTTTTTTAAATGGTTACCTAGATTTTTCGATTTATTTTTAGATTCTGCATTGAATTCTGAATTCAGCCATATAGCACAGATCAAACATCCTAAACAAATTTTGAAACTTTCGTCATCTATTTATGTTTCCAAAAATGTAACGTTTAGCTAGGCGCCAGATTCGTTAGTTGTTATAGCTTTGAGGCGAGCCTGATCTGTAAGGGAGTCCTCAGCTGCAACAATGAGTTCTGTAGATAACATCTGCAATAAAGGAAAATCCCATGATTTTTGAGAGCTCTTTTTATCAGGTATTGGAGCATTACACTGGAGGAGAAGAGAAAAGCTGGTAAAGCAAGATGATTGGTAAAGATGATTGTCGGATGCCAATACCACCCAGATTCACCGGAAGCTAAGCTTGGATTCATGATTCGTTTTTGAAGTTATTATTGGTTATTTTTTCAAAGATTTCTCGAAATGCTGAATCAAATTGTACTAATTCGTTTTGACATCGCTATGATTTCGTCAAACGGTCATCAAAATACGTTTCCTTTGAGAGAGCTAATCAAGGTGAAGTAAAGACAACACAAAACGAAAGTACATCCTACACTCCGAAGTTATTCACTACGTTACACAAATACAATGGCAACCTTTCTTCATCACGCTTGTCGCATCAGTATTTCAATCCGCTTCAATTCATTTCGTCGCACGATAGTTGAACGATTAAAATGTGCGTGAATTGTTTAAGGTAAGTAACATATTCAATTCAACGAGGATAATTATGATATTTTTCTGAATAGACTTTCATTTACCACATCATATGTGATTGATCTTTCGATGAATAGTCATATGTCATCACGAACTTTTCTAGATCTACAAAAAGATCAACGACTAAGATTTCGGTTTTAACACCATTCTCAAGTATTCTAACACTGTGTTAGAACGACTCTTGACTCTTCAGTACCAAATACGTATAACTTTTTTTTACCCAAAAGTCAATGCCTCCTGAAAATATAACTCTTCAATTCAAAATTATTGATCTTTAAAAAAAAAATAGAATATACATTTTTCATTTCTAGTATTGACGACATACCAAAACTGAAACTTTCCCGTCATTTATTACAGGCTTCATATTAGCTTCACCTGTATGTATGTATGCTTGTTTGTATGTATGTTCGTTTGTAACTCTCAAGCTCGGGATCTGCATTGACAGAATTATCGGCATTAAATGTACAAACAAAACCTACTTGATATTTCTTGGTCTATTCGCGGGCAGATGGCACTGTACGTAACCTACTTGATATTTCTTGATCTATTCGCGGACAGATGGCGCTGTAAGTAACCTCTTTGATAGGTTGTTTAAAAGAAAGTCAAAATAATAAATATAGTTCAAAAAACTAAAAAAAAACGCTTGTAAAAAACATCGAACTGAAAAGTTGAAAAAATTTTTTTTTAATAAGCTTAAAACAATAACGATCAAAAAATACTAGTATTATTGTGACAAAAGGGTGGGCGCTTTGTGCCATATTTTTTGTATATCTAGCGCCCAGGCTTCTTAACATCATCGCTCCCGCCAAAATAGCTAATGCAATGTCCCTGTTCTTTCGCCAAATTATAAAACAAATTTTTCGTTTTACTTCGTTGTTACATCATTAAGAAGGTACTTGAATATCAAACTCGTTAATGAAATATTTTTAATTCTTATAAAACAAAATTGATTGCTGGGGTACTACATTTCAGAAAAAAATGTACAAATGACTTAATACTGTCTTCGAGTCAGGGAAATTGATGATTATTTTTTCCTTTGACGTCGAGCACCAAAAGTCTCAGAAAGAAAACAAACTTGAAAAATGATGAATATTGAATTTTGCAACAGGAAGTCTTGTAACATGTATATCGTATCCCTTAATTCATTAATTATCCAGTTCTACTACATTCAATCAAATATTTGCTACTATTTTATAGCATGTTTGCAAAAAAATGTATTGAAATTTGGCTTCGATATCTTTGAAATTGCGACTTGATAGTGATACGATAGCGAACAGTTCACAAGAAAACACTCGACTCAGACTATACTCTGTGCATCTGAGCACCAGCGTGCTCCAAAACATTTTCATGCATATTGCACATGATTTCTCAGACAAGGCTTATAGTAAATGCATTTTTCTATGAATCAAGTGAATCACAACATTTTGTTCTCAGTAGATGTGAGGAAACTCAACAACTGAATTCCACTTTTAGCTTTCAATATTGTGAATTTCTCCTCGTGTTGCGCATCCATTTGTTTTTTTCATAAATTGATATTGCTGTCTACCAAAATAGTATTATGAAGGATGGATGGTATTTCAAAAGATTTGGCGAAACAATATAATGATTTGTATAATAGAAATGTCAAGTGAATACACAGGCGTTTTTTCATTGTGCTGTATGCAATGGGATCTTATATCTCTTTGAAGTGAATTCATTATTTTCAAGTCACTTCAATTTTGGCTGTATGTCTCTGGCCTCATATGATGACCTCCATTTTTCCACAGTATTTTCTTTTGGAAGTAAAAAAAATCCTGGTCAGAAAGGGAAAATTTGTGAACTTTTCTTCACTCGCAACATTATTCTAAGAATAAGATAGGTTTTGTAGTAAACTCAAATATCTGCTCTGAACACCTGATGGATACCTTACCAATTCTGTTAAGTTTTATGTCCTTTTCAATATTGCTGCAACCCTGGAGAAAAAAGGACAGCAATTAAAAAACAAACAGAAAAGAAACCACAAACATCCTGCCCTACATCAGAGAAGTTACAAATGGAATACGAAGAGTTTCATAACGATACAACATTAAAACACAAAAACCATCAGAAATTCTTCAAATAACGCAAAAAACAAAGTCAATCTAGAAAACCGAGGCATATGTAAGATCACATGTAGAGACTGCAGCCGATGATACGTCGGACAAAAAAATAGGCAAATATCAGTCAAATGAGAGGAACACAAACTCTGACTTAGTGATGAACAAACAACATCAGCCCTATACCAACCTAACCCAACCTAACATAGACTCAAAAAGCTGCAAACAGATCTCAAGCATACAACACCGATCAAAATTGAGAATATTGTACACTACCTCTTAGCTACATAGAAAACCCTAATATCAAAAACCATATCGAATCAATAATATACTCTTTTTTGAAATTACGTTGTTGTGTTCAATATTTATTTGGCAAATCCCAAAGCGATGCCGATGACAGATTCTGGTCCGATGATGGTGCTTGCAGCACCCTCCTTTACAAGGGAGTCAGCAGCCTCATTGCCTTCCAGGCCAGTATGGCCAAGATTCCAGACCAGATACAATATCCTCCTATCGAGCAGAGTTGGTTTTGTCAATTTGCTACCAATTTAGATGTTGTTCGGCAGGAGCCAAGAGCTTTGAACGCCACTTGTCTGTCAGAGAATAAGTTTATTGACTTGCGTATGGATTTGAAGTCTTCCAAACCCCTGCGTCAGAACCGGAAGTTGTTTCTTATCTATCTGTGAACCAATAACCATCTGCTTTTAATATTTCCTTCTCCCAGAAGATCCAGTCCTCTCTACTAGAGAATGGTACTTCATGAGTCAGTTCGTAGTTGACAGTTGGAGGCATGATGTCAGAGGTCATTTCCAGAATTCTAGTGTCAACCAACAGTCTGTTGCACTCTGCATATAATTGATTTGTGCAATTGACAATGTGCACAAGTATATATGCAGTACCTCTAGCACTCTCTAAAGGAATATGTGGAGAGGAGGTAGATCTAGAAGGATCTCCATGGTCACTGACAGTGTGGTATTGATGGCACCACTGATGGCCAGACAAGATTGTCTCTGTAAGCCAGAGAGCTTCGCCTGGCATCGTTTTCTGAAAAGCCTTCGGTCACCAGGCAATTGCACCGTAAGTCATCATTGGTCTGAGAATTATTACATAAATCCAATGGATTTGTTTGGGTTGGGTTAGGTTAGGTCCAAAGTGAGTGGGTGGGTGAGTTTTACCCAAATCCTTCGATATGTTCTCAGTGATAGTCTGGCTTTGTGTGAAACTTATTCCCAGTGAGTGTTCCAGGTGAGTTTTTTATAAAGGACAATGCCGAGGTATTTCACCATTGAGTGACAGTGGCATTAGATCGTCCAATTTTCTCCTCCTGGTGAAGGGGATTATCACAGTTTTGCTGGAGTTGACAGACATCTGCTACCTCAGGCACCAACTGTGAACGACATCCAACGAGCTTTGGAGAATATTACAAGCTACCATTCTCGACGTGGACTTTGCCATGATGACAAGGTTGTCGGCATAAACTTGCAGATCAACTTTTCTTCTGTCGAGGACATCAAGCAGACTATCCATCGTGAGCGACCACAGAAGGGGAGATATTACCCCTCTTTGAGGGTAGTCCCTGGTGACTCTGAACCTAATTGCCTCGCCTTGAAGAGTCGTAGTTGCAGTTGTATACCAGCATGACGTAGATCCAGCCAGTTATGGTCGATTCTATACTTTTCCTAGCCAGAGATGATCCTATAGATTAAGATAGTGCATTGTTAAATGCTTCTTCAATATCGAGAAAAACAGCAACCGCAATCTCCTTGTTGTCAAGAGTTTGGGAGATTTTCTCTAAAAGGTTGTTTAATGCTAAATCTGTCGATTTGCCGGTTTGATAAGCATACTGGTGGTTATTTATGGGGATTCATATAATGCCACGTTTCTGTTGTGTCCGTCCAATATCCTCTCAAGTCCTTTCAACAGGAAGGATGTAAGGTGATTGGTCGTACCGATTTAGGGTGTGGGTCTTTCCGACCCACTTTAGGTATATATACGACCCTTGCTGCCGACCAACTGGTTGGTATATGTTTCCACGCCAGACTAGCTCTATACAATTTTATGAGAATAGGTAAAATTATTTTTAGTCCATTTTGAAGAAGAGCTGGAAATATACCATCCTCTCCAGGAGATTTGAAGGGCGAGATTCAAATAACAAGTGGTAGAAAAACACATATATATTCTTTGAGAAAATTTAATTGCGATACATGGTGATATGTTGAATATTGCAGTAGTGTATGGTGAAGCTAGACTTCATAGTTAGTGAGAGAATGATCAAGAAAATTTATGATATCACAAGTATTACAAGTGAGAGAAGCGCGCTTATAGACAGCATGAGTAGGGGAGATTCAGTTTCACATTATTCAACCAGAATAAAATTAATTTCAATCATTAAACCTGAAGTCGTGAATGTTTCGTCTGCAA
Source organism: Leptinotarsa decemlineata (assembly GCF_025532065.1). Lineage (NCBI taxonomy): Eukaryota > Metazoa > Arthropoda > Insecta > Coleoptera > Chrysomelidae > Leptinotarsa > Leptinotarsa decemlineata. The sequence goes on from NW_027412747.1 coordinate 13,650,747, forward strand.
CTGTGGCGGATATCATCAGTTTTATGTGCGTTCACTGCGAGTACGGAAGTTATATCCTGAAGCCAACTCACATACCACTGAACATATCCGCCGCAGTAGCAGACGAAACGTTTGGTTCCATTCGACCATGGCTTACCAGCCCCAATTTCTTTCTCTTCTGTCATGATTCTGGTCGTGAAAGCCTATGTTCTTATTTTATACGTGAAATTTAGTTTACATGTATCCAAACATTATTTTTCGTAAAGATTATTCGAATGAACGTTGAGAATTCATTTCATTGCTATTGATTTTGATTGAAATGAATATCAATCAATGCTCAATGTTTGGTGCACAGATATTTCAGATGAATTCTAAAATTTGGATTTCAAAACTAGGTTTTTTGAGATTACATAATCATTTTCAAATATGTCTCAGTAGTTCAATGTACTTGCATGTACATTTGCGAGTTTTACCACTACAATCTTCTGTGTTACATATTATCTTCTGAATAGTTTCTCTGAACTGAAATCCGAATTGAATTTACAATTCATTAAAGTTGTTTCAGCTCACCATATTCATCGGACTTTATAGGTCTGATTTTTAGTATTCGCTGTCGTGTACTTGAAATTTGAATGAAAGAACTGCCTGGGCTGACACTCTACTCTTGCTGGGAATAAGAGAAGCTGGCCAGATTTGATTCAGAAGTGATTTGATTCCCCCATAACAAAAGCAGTAATCCATTTATGTGCTATTGCTGAGCAGAGTTAGATATGAATATGAAGTCTTCACGATCTGAAAGAAAAAAATTACCCAATAAACGGTTGAAACTGTAGATAGTTTTTCCCCAAATAATGTCATCAGAGTTTGAATTCACATTTTTATTGAGTTTTAATTTGTTCCATCATTTCCCGGTGAACAGATGAAAATATAATTGATTGAGATATGCCTTTCCCATTACAAACTGGTACAAATTAAGTTAATCAACCCTGCGGTTTCGAAAATATCCATTACCATATTTGTCAGCCATACTTTGAGTTTGAATGAATTCTCGTAGTGAGATGTGATTGAAGACTTTCGAAATTGAAGATAAAACTCCAAAATTATTTTTCTGTCATATTGGTTCCTACTTATTTGATTTCTTTCAACAAATTTTATTCTATGAGGAAATAATTAACCTGAAACTAATTTTAGGAAGCGATACAATTATGAAATATTCTAATTTTTGGAGCAAATTTGTGAAATGTTGAATAACATACTGTGCGGTAGTGGAGGAAAAATGGGTATTATCCAACAATTGGCTAGCATAGGCTCATATAGTTACGTCAAATATTCTACATGAATAGAATTTTTGACACTTTCTCTATTCAATATATTTCGACACCACAAAAACCATAATCTGAATTTGAAATTTTTCCGATTTTCCTCAGTTTCCAATTTCGAAACTACTCAAAACACAATACTAAGGAAACCACTGAGAAATTCTAGTGGATTTTTAGCCAGATGTTTGCTCAAATAGACAAATGTTTTTCTAATAAGAAGACACGAACTCACGTTCTGCCTACGCTAGATTATATCGAAGGTTTTTGTAAAATTGAGAAAACCTCTACTCACTTTGATGAAGTTGATTCTTTCATATATGAAAGAGTGTCATTTGTGAAACGGACGTGTTTGAAAATTATCAGTTATGCAGAAAGTCTATACTCATATAAATGTAAAAATTTGTGAGGATCGATGTTGTATATTTGTGGCTCTTTCACGCCTAAACGACTGAACGGATGTATATGAAACTTAACGTAAATACAGCTTATATAAAAAAACATATAGGCTACAATTCACAAAGGTTTTGTCTTATTATGCTCATAATATAACGATGAATGTTGAGTAAGTCGGAAAAATTCTGGCTCCCTGAGAGCTATCTTGGCGTATGCTTCCTATACCGTTGAAGTTACATGAAGATAATGTAACGTGAGATTGTTCATTTCAAATAGTTCTGAATGGAAGTCCGCAATAGCATATATCTCCCTTTTATGTGGTAGCCACTATATGCAAAATACTGAGCCATGAATACAATTAATTTGTATTCTCTTTGTACAATGCACATTTTAGAAATATCTATCAAATTCTAATGAAAATTGATACAATTGTCGTTTTAAGTATTCAATATAGATGAACTTTGTCTCCTTTACTAAGTAATTTGGGCGAATCGTTTGACAGTTATCACGATACGATGATTGGGACGCAACGCAGTGAGCCATTACGCGTCGCGTCCACTGTAAGTCCAGGAAAGACGATGCGCGAGGGTAGAGTGGCGGTCTAAGCAATGAAGCGCCATCGCCAAAAACGCGACACGAACGCGGGCTGACGCGTGAGGGCAGACGGCGTGAAAATGTATAAAACCTAAATACATACGGTACATTCATACATCCCCACAAACTTTATGAATATATAATATTGGTAGGAGTGGGATTAGTAGGATTACCAATGCATATCATTCTGATATTTTCAGTTTTTTTTTGCTGATACTATTTAATATTGTCTAAGTGTGTACCTCTTGATTGACTGACACCCTTATATTAACGTACAGCCGAAGCTACTGAACCTAGAATCTTGAAATATGCAGGTAGGTTCTTTGTATAGCGTGAATAAGCATCAACGAAGTGAATCAGGGATTACCACCCCCAAAGGGAAGCGATGGAGGTTCAAGTTGGAAACCTGAAATTTTGGGTTAATGAAAAAATATTGTAACTTTTCTTTTTAAATGTCCTGTCACGAAACCTGTGACAAACTAAATTTCACACGGGCGAAGCCACAGGCAACAACTAGTTTATTTGTGAGTTACAGCTTGAATTGATTCCAAAATATTATTTGTGGATTGAACTTTCTATTGACATGATCAACTGAATACAATACAAAAGCAATTATTTTTTTTTACCAAATCCACCTCATTTTCAATTTATACTCTGAGATACAATGTATAATTCAATATTTCCAGTGGTGGGGCACTCAGTTTTATCGGTTTCTGAGTGCACATCAACATGAAGACTAAGGAAACCATTGGGAAATTTCAGTGAATTTTTAGCTCAAATACACGAAATTTTTTCTAATGAAAATATACAAACTCTTGTTCTGACTTCTCTAGATTATATCATAGGGTTTTTTCATACAATTGAGAAAATCTTCATTTACTTTGATTTTTTCATATCGGTGTCATTTGTAGAAAGGACATGTTTGAAAATTATCAGTTATGCAGGAAATTGACTTATGAGTTGAACTGATACCAAGAAACTATCAGGGTATTGAACTCTTCATTAAAGCATCATCAACTAAAAACAGTAAGAAAGGACATGGAAAAAATATTAAGGATATAGTCCATAGCTCAAATTGTAGGTTATAAATCATATTCAAAACAATGTCTCTTCCACAAAATATATACCTATAATTTGTGACCCAGAAAATTGAAAACATTGGAGATCAATTATAATTAGACATATTTCAAGTGTAGTAAAGCCACCCAGCTGTTTCTGGTTTTACTGAAGATAGGTTACTTACTTCACTCGAAACTTCTCTGAATGCCATTGACCTCCAATGTTTTCAATTTTCTGACTCACAAACATATATGTAAATGTTTTGTGGGGATGAAATTGTTTTGATTCTGATCCTCTTAAAAAAATTTTGACAAAATCCACCCCACTATCAATAATTACCATGAGATACAAGGCATAATTCAATGTTCCCAGTGGTAGGGCATCCAGTTTCATCGGTTTCTGAGTGCGCATCAATATGAGGAGGAGGTCTTTCCTGGTTTGAATATCCACTTCATACCATTTTAATCCATATATCGCTTCGCCTATTGATTCTGTCTGAAATAGTATCAATAAATATTAGTCTTCAATCCAGTAATATTAATTTTTTTGAAAATTAAACGAATAGAGCGAGAGCCTGTGGATGCCAAACTTTCGTTGTTTGTATTCTATTCAAATAATGTAATTACCGCTCTGTTCATGAAATGAGTGGTTAATACGGCCACAAAAAAATTGAAGTACTCAATATTTTATATTGATTTCTTGAGTTTGTGAAAAAATAAAAGCTAAATCAATAGAGTGGCAAACTGAAAAGTTCGCCCTGAAAAGTTACTGCGTGATATAAACTTCTGAAAAATTCAGTTAGTCAGTAACTGGTCATATTCAAAAATTTTTGCATCAAATTGAAAACGACAATTTCTGAGTAGTTGACGTTTGGGAAAACAGTCCTTTTCCGTTTCCGAAACCAGAAATGCACTTTAAGAATCTCGCCCCCAAATGTGACAGTTCTTAATTCCTTTAACACAAGTCAAAATAATGAAGTACAAATGTCACACGCGACAATCAACATCAGCGGTCGTCACACTGAGTATATGACTCCAGAGTATATGACTGACGCCTTCACATTGGGCCGCGCGGCTCTTTTTAGTTAGTATGTAGTATGTTTGCCACTTATATGTATTCAGTTCATTTCGCACTAGCTGTGCTCGCGACGTCATTCGCGTGGGAGTTGATATCGAAGAAAATACATGTACATATTGTTCATTACAATATTTATGATTTTATTGAAAAAAGATAACCATAATTTTGAATACCTATTTATAATTACGAATTTTTTCTTGTATATCGGCATCTTTTGGACTACACGCAATTCTCATTTCATCGACTGAATGAGTGGAAAGACGATTGTGATATTTGTTCTTTATGAAACACTTGCTAGATGATTTTTTCCAAAATTCAATGTACTCCTACTTTACACGGTGTTCAATAAAATCAGCTTTCAGCTTTGGGTCTTGCTTTGTTTCAATGATTCCATGTGCCAAAACTGGCAGAATGATTTCATATCTTCGTTTTCAATTTTCCACAAATATAAAACAGTTCTTAATATGTCTCACAGCGTTCAATCTATTTTGAATTTCTAACAAATATTCTTCCAAAAAGGACATCATATCTTGAATAAAAACTTTCGCATTGCAAAGCAGCAACAATTGAAGAATTGAAAAGACCTCCTGCTTCGAGTTCATTTATATATAATTGAAGTTTGTCTTCAAATACGAATACTTCATTTGTTATTCACCCAATAATCTTCTTAGACATTTGCGTCTCTTAATCAGGACTATTGAATTTCATAGTAATATCGGTATAAAAAACCACAAGTGTACACCCTTCATTTTGCTGTAGTTTGTGGAATTATTTGCCACTTTGTTGTAAAAAAAAAGTTTTATTTCGTGTTTTAATGAAAGAACCGTTCCAATACTTTTCCTCTGCTCAACCATCTGACGACCATATGTAAGATAACATCAGCTTGTAATTTTTCGAGAAAGTTTTTGAATTTTCGATGATGGCAACCAGTAATGGCAACCAGGTACGATCCATTTCCACAGATCTATTTGAAATACACTGCTAAAAGAATATAAATGGATTCTTTGAGTTTTCTAATTTTCTCATAAGTTTCTTTGATGATATTTTTCGTTTCAGTCTATTCTATAGCGTGATCACCAGATGATTTTAGAACATGTTCCGCTAACCTCGATCCTCTCATCTGTCTTCTCTCTCATATATTACCAAGGTTCATTTTTTCTCACATCTAGAGATCTTGAGGTTTCACCTATAAAACTTTTTCCACAGGCACAAGATATGCTGTAAATACAATCTTCCGTTCTTCCAACCTTATTGTTACGTTTTTTCCGTGGGTTGACCAATAATTGACTGCACTGAACAATAATCAAACTTTACTTTATTTCGCTTTAAATAAAACACACACTTCGACTGAAACTTCAACTGTTATTCGAATGTCTATCGCCTTACTAGATCGCTTCGCGTACCGCAATGTTACTTCCACTTGCTCGTGGCTAGCGTTCATATTTCATAATCGAACGGTATCATTATTCTCGTTACATCTAGAGCGGCAGCGAACATCCTACAGTCGCGCGCTCTTAGCTACGTCACGATTGGTTTATGTCTACCAGTGGCGTCCGGCGCTATTTTCTTCAGGGCATGATTTACAACATTACCCCCTTTCCTGAGGTCGTTCGCCCCCAAACCACATTCCAAGAGGGTACATCACGTCCCATGTAAGAACTCAGCCTCTCTATGTAGACAACTTTGGGCTTGCTTCTGAGTGGCAATTGGATTCTTTACACCGAATCGTTTATCTTTTTGGTTATCAAGTAAGGGCCTTGCCATGGCCTCTGCAACTTGGGATACACACGTTTCCGACGTTGAGGTTGGTAGATACACACTGCATTGCTCTCCTTAAAGCTCATTGGCAGCGACTTTTTGTCAAATCTCATCTTTATTCTGTCGCTGGAAAGCAGTAATTTGGTTTTGGCAAATTCATGTACAATTTTCAGTCTCTCCTTCAGGTCATTGATATACTCTGAAAGAGGTACCTCTTGAAATTCATCGATAGGACTGCCATACAATGCATCTATCGGAAGCTTCAGCTCCCTACCAGTTAACAACATGAATGGTGTGTTACCTGTCGCGTCATGTTGGGAACTTCTGTATGCCAATAGAAAAAGAGGAACCAATTCATCCCAGTTCCTTTGGTTTTCGGAGACAAACATCGAAAGGCAGTTATTGATGGTGTGATTATGACTCTCGACCATTCCATCGGATTGTGGGTGAAGAGCAGTTGTTCTTGTCTTCTTCATTCCCAACAGAGTCATCATTTCCTTCCATAAATCTGATTCGAATTTGCGGCCCTGTTCCGAGGGTATTTCTTGGGGTATTCCTTGTCTGGCAATTACTTCTGCCATAGGGCTTCTGCCACTGTTTTACCCTCTCGGTTGGTTGAGGCTACTACTTCAGGCTATTTGAAAAAGTACTTCACCACAACCATAAGGTAATTGTTACCGGATGTGGTCATAGAGAGTGGTTCCAGAATTTCAACTGCGATTCTCTCGAAAGGGATCCCACTGAGATACTGCTTCAACTTTCATTCATGGCTTGTCACCATTCTTCCACGTCTCGACGGCAATTGACCCAATAGTACCTCTCGCGCACTCTCACTAGAGTTATATTTACTCCGAAATGCCCTCAAGTGCGACCATCGTGGAGCTGTTCGAAGATAATCGGGATACATGCCTTTGGAAGAATTATCTGGAATTGGTGAGTTCTTACATCCGGGAGTAGGTCATCTCGAATGCTCATGGAGTCCGAATGGAGTCAGTAGTCCTCTTCCTGCTGGCCGTGCTTGGAAATCTCTTGCAGGTTGCTACCCTCCGCTACAAAACATCCAAATTCGAGAAATCAGGAATATATAAATTGAAATGTGGAACGTGACCTAAGGTATACATTGGTAAAACTGGCAGGACATTTAAGAATCGATCCAGGAAGAATTTCACTAGTTCGGACTTCCATTGTCTACTATATAAAATGATTTGAAATCCCTGAAACAAGTAAAAAAGAATAATTAAAAAAGAATAGTTGAAAATAACAATAACAAATTATTCTTTGAATAATTGAACAAATTATTCTTTTTTACTTGTTTCAGGGATTTCAAATCATTTTATATAGTAGACAATGGAAGTCCGAACTAGTGAAATTCATCACGAAACATTGTCAATCACCTTCAAACAAACGAATCCAGGAACATCATACGAGCTGTGTAATCAAGGAAACGTATCAAACGTATCAACGTATTCAAATCATCTTCTTGAAGAAAATTATATCTTCAACAGAGAGTTTGCACATAGAAAATAAAGGTTTGAAACTGAATCATTTGAAAGCAATGGAAATTAATAAACTTAAAAATTCAAACATTCCAATGAATGACCAACTAGATTTGAATAGATCACCATTATTGAACTTGTTTTCTTAAAAACCGAGAAACAATCATTATTGGTGTAGATGTGAGGTAATATGCTTCAGGTGATCAAAATTGAACAGATACGTTAGGTAGAGGTACAGGTAATTTTTTTAAGGTAGTCTGAATTATGGTTACCTAAAGTACATAGGAGTTGTTTCGTTTCTGAGATACTTGGCGTTGAAGTTTGAGAAGAACGGTTGCTATAAAATATCAATTATATCCTTACACCGATTTGGTTGAAATTTGCTACAGTTATTTGTAGTAATGACGCACTTATTCAACCCTAACTAGATTGAAATTATTAGTTCCAGTGAAGTTTCAGTGGACACCACAGCCAACAAAATTGGGAAAAAAGTATGCCACTGACTTGTTGTTGTTGTTTTTAATTTTTTCAATTATTCAATTGAAAATTCAACTTTTTCGTCATTTTTATATCTAGCTTCGTATCGATTAAAAAAAATTGAAGCAACTTTGCATATTAAGAACACCTTCTTTGGAAACCAGCTGACAGTGATAATGCCATATCAGTGGAAGTCAGAGTTGTCAATTAGCATTGATTCCATCATGAATGATTTTACTAACGCTGAAATGGCTGACATGCACTTCATTCATGGATTAGCAAATGAAAATGTAGAAAAAGCACGGAGAATTCACTAGAACAGATATCCTAACAGAGTAATCCCATGTGCCTTAATATTAAGAACGTTGCATGCAACAATTTGTGAAACTGGGAGTTTCAATAAAAGCCTGTAGAAGTATACCATAACACATACAGCGGGTCAAAGCTCTACTGTCGCGGGATTTCCACTCAAGATTATTGTTTTGCAGGTGGTTGATTCATACGTAGGAATGATTGGTGGCTACCGAATTGGTTCATTTTTCCTATCAGCAAGATCAACAGGTGAATCCTATACGGACTTTCAAAGAGATCATTTACCCATTTGGTTAGAAGAAGTGCCGTTACTGGTAAGAAGAAACATGTGTTTTATGTCAGCATCTTGACATCACGTACCATAATTGCTGGATTGGACGTATAGTACCTCAAAATTGGCCGGCTACCAGTTCTGATATAAATCCTCTAGATTTATATTTATGGTTTCATCTGGAGGCTCTTGGTCATGAAACTTTTATACTAGATGTGAATGACTTGAGGAATCGAATAATTGACAATTGCAATGCCATAAGAAATACTCCAGGTATTTTTGGACGTGTCAGACAATCAATGACAAATCGATTGCAGACTCGTGTATTATATCAGTATGTGAACATTCTGCTCATTTACTTCAAAGTCTGTTTAAAAAAAATCTGTTCGAACGACAACTCTCAGAAGTTGAGAAACTAGTGCGAGCTAAGGACTAACGAGGTCTTACCTTTTAACGTGTGATTCCTAACACGGTTGCAGAATCATCCCAGCTTCAACCAGATAAATTCTCTCGAGAAAAATATCTGGTCGCGGCAAGAATCGAACCCACGGTCTTCCGATCGTGAGTCGGGCGCACTACTACCGCGGCCAATTCGCGGCTTAGTCGAAACTATTCATTATTTACTTTTGGTTTTTATTTAATGTTGCCATGGATAGTTTTTAGAAGTAATTTTTTTTATCGAAAACGAAGCTTGATATGAAGAAAACACATACAGTGCCTTCATTTCAAATCTTCCCACCCCTAGTTCTTCAAAATAATGTGTTACAAGATAGGGGGTGCCATTTAAAATGATTAAGTGGAGGTAGCTAGGGGTAGGGGGGTTGAACCTAAAATACCACTGACATTGGTTTTAAACTTCTTCCTCGATATCTAAATTGACGTGTTTTTTGCCTACGGCAAATTCTCCCTGCTAAACGAAGTACTAGTGGTGGGAAGTTTTGAAATGAAGGCTCTGTATAACAAAAAAGTAGTAGTTTCAATAACTCAATCTGAAAAAAAATATAATACTACAAAAAAATTCATGGTATTCTTCTATTTCTCAATATTGTTGGCAACACTGGATCTAATAATTTCAATCTAATTAGGACTGAATAAGCGCCTTTTTACTTCAAATAACGGAAATAACTATGATATTTAATGAATACCGTTTTTTTTTAACTTCAACGCCTTGTATCTCAGAAACGAAACAATAATTGTAATTTCACTGATAAGTAGGCCATGGTCCAATGGAACCTGATGATGTACGTTCAATGCTTCAGCAATTTTTCTCTTTCCAATAGAAATGAAACCTTTAACTGTTCAAGAGAAGTTTACTGTCTATTCATTCTGCGATGAAAATATTCACGATCAAATATATTTTCGCATCATGAAGCTGACAAAGATTCAGGTCCTATATTATTCCCAACATAAAACTTCGAAAGGAATATAACGAACTGTTGAATATTACTGAAGTCAATGACTACATTTTAACAGTAAAATATCTGGTGGAAGTGATTAACATCATCATTGAAAGTACCACCAAGAACGCATAATGACATAAATAGCATTATAATCTCTTCACATGAATCATACGAGGATGGTCTGGGTGGCTGGAACTTTGGTGAGTAACTATGATAGATGGAAACGAAATTTACTAGCTTTCATCTACGAGTGCTGCTATCTTTATGTTGAGGTCGAACATTTTTTGGACGACCCTCGTATATTGAATAAGTGAAAATATTTAAAGAAAATCCAATTCTTGGAAATTCCAGAAGAATTAATAAAAATATTCTCTGGAGACATTCATTCTTTTACAAATTGTAGAAAAAAAAGCATCCAATTTTGTGATACATTATTCAAAAATTTACAGTCAGCAACAGAAAGTTGCATCAGTTTTGAGAAAATATTTCACTACGATTATTCAAAATTCGTAGTGGTCCATCGCTCAAAGCCAATTTGGGGACATGCACTGGAAAATTTCCAGCTGTTAAGAAATTGGGAATATCTAGCACTCACGGACTTCTAGAGTAGTAGAGTTTGAGCATCAGCGATAAAAGAAAACATTCACATATCTTATATTTCAAATTGGTAGAGCTATCAAGGAGTCTCATTTCAGTACTCAACAGAATTTCAATATGATAACAGACTCCTTGAGGCTTTTGAGTGAATGAAAATAATCAGAACTGTCTAGTTCTGAAATGAAAAATTTCTTACGTTATCAGTTATCTTCTGGCCTGCATCACAAAGGAAAAACAAAATACACATCCAGCCTAAGAGCTCACAGAGTGTTCCCCAAAGATTGGACTGAAAATGAAATAAATGATAATGAGAAGGATAGTACGAAATAGAGAAAAGTTACGTAAACGAGATATCATGAGTACACTTTTATATAAAAGTCATCATTCCATAGGGTCATTGAAATATCTACCCGCTAGTAAGTGAACATGAAAAAGACATTCCTTTTAAACGTGATTTCCAAACACATAAGTCTTTTAACAACCTTACAGATATTTTCGTAGGATTTGTTGCTTGGCATATTCCATTCCATGAACGTTGACACTATGTAAAATGATAAAAATAAAAATGGTAATATGTTTACTCCCAATAGAACAAATCATCTAAAGGAACAATTCGTTCAGGACAGTCTCAACTTCCTACACTGTAGGTTGATGGACTGACACGAACTAGGTCTTCAAGTAGGCCTAATGACTATATTAGGTGAAAAGTTTTTTTTCCTCATACCAGGAATTGGGAAATTTCGGATATTTGGTTGGTTACCTCGTTCACAGGCAGATGGGGCGATGACAAATCTGTTGTTTGTTGTCTGCTTCAGCCTAATTCGAGAAATGATACTCCGAAGGAATAAAATTTTCAATTATCGGAAATCATCGACTTTGCACTACCTTGCACTGACGAGTGGCCAAACAGCCCGAAACCGATCTGCTAGTGTGTTCAAAAAATTGAAAATCTATTGCGGCAGTTGTATCGCCAACAGGATATGCACGAATAACTTTAGTGAAGAATCCTGCACTGACACCTGTCGGATATAATGCAACGCCCTTCGTAGTATTAACCAGGGGACTAGTTGTTTTCTGATAAGTGTCAGTCCATTTACCTACAGTGTAGAGAGTTGAGACTGGCCTGAACGAATCGTTCCTTCAGATGATTTGATTCATGACAATATATGGAAAATATTCTCAATAGGCTTACACCCAAAAATAGAGGGAATACAAATAATTCAGAAATAATCGTGAAAAATTTAGAAGTTGGCAAAGAGGTCGTCAATTCGAGCATCAGATGTAGTAGCAGGGGAGCCCACGATGCAAAATGGGGATTTACTCGAGCGTCATTGAGACATATTAGGTTGCAAAGCTCAGATGTAAAAAAATACTGTTGCATGGACATACTCGAGCGCGTCAGATATTGATAGCATCAATGTCCTACGTGTTTTTAACAATGTTGGTATGTTAATCTGATCGTTTGCATGATGTGGGTGGTTGTACGTAAGGACATTTTCAAACTTATACAATATATAAGTTCGAAAATGTCCTTATAGGACGAAACTGCAGTATCGTCAAGTATTCTACTTAAAAAACATACACTTATTTATTTGCATGATATTTCCTGAGGTTTTCAATTAATTAAGTTCAATGAATCATAAAAAAAAAATGTTTTTTTCAGATCAAGCGAATTTCTCTAGATAATCGACAGATTAGGAGACAGCACGTCTAAAACATGAAGATGAACCATATATATCCCAATCTGACGCGCTTGAGTATTTCAAAATGACGATTTTTTTTGCACATTATAATAATGGCCGCGAGTTTGCGTCAGATCAAAATCTGTTTGGCCACTCGTCAGTGCAAGGTAGTGCAAAGTCGATGATTTCCGATAATTGAAAATTTTATTCCTTCGGAGTATCATTTCTCGAATTAGGCTGAAGCAGACAACAAACAACAGGTTTGTCATCGCCCCATCTGCCTGTGAACGAGGTAACCAACCAAATATCCGAAATTTCCCAATTCCTGGTATGAGGAAAAAAAACTTTTCACCTAATATAGTCATTGGGCCTACGTGAAGACCTAGTTCGTGTCAGTCCATCAACTTACAGTGTAGGGAGTTGAGACTGGCCTGAACGAATTGTTCCTTTAGATGATTTGTTCTATTGGGAGTGAATATATTATCATTTTTATTTTTATCATTTTCCATAGTGTCAACGTTCATGGAATGGAATATGCCAAGCAACAAATCCTACGAAAATATCTCTAAGGTTGTTAAAAGACTTATGTGTTTGGAAATCACGTTTAAAAGGAATGTCTTTTTTATGTTCACTTACTAGTGGGTAGATATTTCAATGACCCTATAGAATGCTGACGCGCTCGAGAATTTCTGATGATCATTTTTTTTTCACTAATAAAGCCCTATATATATATATATATATATATATATATATATATATATATATAGGGCTCATATTTGGTAGAGGTACTTAACCGGGTACAAGGTATCCCCCTGTATATTAATCTGCCGCGCTCTAGTAAATCTCGAAATCCCCGCTTGGGCTTCCCTATTATAGTATGTCGTATAGAATTCAATTTATGTTTTGATTTTATTTTCCGTAATAGTTCATCATGAAATGAATTGTTTTTCTGTTTGATTTCCGTCACTGATGATGCTGATTATTTTAAATTGAATGCTATATAGGGATCAAGTGTGATATACCACTGAATTGTGATTTTATCGCTTTACTTTTTCCATTACAAATATTGATATATTTGTAAGAAAAATGACAGATATTTGAGAAAATGAGTTGATGGTGTTCAATAAAACCTTCTTCTCCATTTCTTTTTAGAAATTATTTTTGTCCTACGTGGTAAAGTGTAGTTAGTTACAAGTAACTAGTCACTTAGCAACTTTTGACACATATATAAATTGATGGATGTAGCCGTTGCTACGTGGTAGAAAATCATAATGAAGAAAAGAAAATTGAAATTTTTCATAAGAGTGGTAAAAAACATAGAAAGTTCCAATTCTCTTTTCTTCATTATACACATATACTATATAATTTTTTTGTAACTCAGATGATAATGAACGTATCTCTTCTTCTTGAAAAGTTGATTTTCGAATTTGAAATATAACATACACAAAAATAATTTTAGTTCTGATGAATGAAAATAATTATTGATGGGCAAAATATACGATGAGCAAAATAAATTATATCATACAGTATCTAGATAGATAACCTACAGGAGATAGATTTTGTCAAAATGATACATTAAAAAACATATAGGTTCAAATTAAGAAGCGTTGAATGAAATGGAAGTGAAAAAGTATTCATGAAAACAAGCTGTTATTGAAGCGTAATAGACTGACGTACTGATAAATTACAGTGTTATGATCATATTTTGAAGTTAATTCTGGTAAATATAAAGTTCACCTTCTTACTTACTGGATATTGTTATTACTTATAATAATTCTATAATTTTATTAAGAAATTGAATCATGAAATTATAAAACAACAATAAAGATTGATTCTAGTAGCGTATTTGCTTTTTCAGCTGCAGGAAAACCCGGAAGAATCTGCAGCATCACATCATCTGAAGATTTTGATCTGCGAATTTTCTCTCTCCTCGCTACGATAAATTCAATACATCGCCAGAACACTTCGTGACACGACTATCGCCAAACTTAAATCAGACCGTTTCGTCTTTGACCAAGGCGTAATAATGACTGAATTCAACGCCGGAACCACAGTGAACAATGACTGAATATTATAATAGTGGTCTGCTAGATTGAAGTGTTCATCTATTCCGAACCTTCGTAAGAGTTTGGTGCTTACGTCAGAGGTTGAGTCATGTTTGAAGATCATCAGTGTTATTATTAGATTGACTGGTGCCTCAGATATACTTGTTTCCTTCCAACAGTTAATTAGTTTGGCGCATGTTTGGCAACACAGTCGATCATCACCTGTTAAAAGTTCCATTTTCAGAAGATTTAACAAAATGCTTTCCACAGACTGGTTATTAGTCATATTAGGAAACGCTAGTTGAAGTTCCAGAAATTCACATTCGCTTTTGCCATTTCTTGAACATTTACTATAAAGTAAACAGGTGATGATTTTTCCAGCAAAAGATTTACAAACAGAAGACGAGATAAACTGTATGGATTCAGTCAATCCAGAGCGGTCAGGAGTATTGATTCTGCTATTGTTTTGCTCACGAAGAGTATTCAACAAGAACCCTGGGAATTCGGAACAATCCTCTTGTTGTTCTAACAAGTATCTAGTGGACTTTAAAGACTCTAGGAAATCGGTTGGAGGGAAAGATAATACATTCTTACGAAACTGCAGCTGCATGAGCAGGTGTTTGAGAATATTTACACAATAGATTAACAAAATCATTACATTTTTTGTAAGATGACGAAGAAGTAGAGGGACGGAAGCCTTCTCTCTCAAAAATCAATCTCTCGTGAAAATACACCACTTTCGATTGGAATATTCACAGACACTTTTGATGAAAGGCACTATTCATAATTCCATAATCAAATATGTAAGGTAGGGCGGGGCTAGTTGAGCATTGGGGTAAGTTGGGCAATCAACAAGGTTCAATTTTGGGACCAGTACTATTTATATTCTACATAAATGACTTGGATCACCTATCAGTACCAGCATCATTTACTTTATATGTTGATGACACGTCAGTTCTTATTCGGATAAATCAGATGTACTATTGACGGAAAAATGCCAAGAAGTCTTTCAACAATTGCATGGTTGGTACTCTGCCAATCATTTATTCCTCAATTTTGAGAAAACAAATTCTATGAGGTTCCACCTTCATCAAAAAAGATGTGAGAATATTGAGTTTGGATTCGATAACACACATATTTCCACCAAGAATGATTCGATCTCCTTCCTAGGCTTTCATTTAGATCAACATTTAAACTGGGAGAATCACTGTCGCATTCTAATATGTAAAATGAACTCAATATCATACCAATTCAGAACTACAAGGGAAGTTTTGCATATGAATCAACTCATTTCTTTATATTACGCCCAAATCGATTGTCGATTACGGTATGGTATCTGTTTCTGGGGTCTATCCCCATGCTCCAGAGATGTTTTTTTGGCACAGAAACGAGTCTTACGTTCTCTTGTCATCACATCAAGTCGAACTAGCTGTAAGAAATTTTTTCAAAAATATAAGATTTCAACACTGGTGTCTATATTGATTTGGTCTTTTCAGCAGAGAGATACCTTTCTCCAATCTCAAACCAAACATCACTTCGAAACTCGCCAAAAATAATTTACCCGTACCATTTAATAGACTCAATGTATCTTTGAAATCACCCCAGTCTATGGCACCCAGAATTTTCAATAAGTTACCAGTTGAAATAAGAAATATAAATTTTTTTAATACTTTCAAAAAACGTCTATGGGACGATTTAACTGGGAAATGTATGTATAGTATTGAAGATTATTTGTATCTGTAAATATTTGTATGGTGATAATAGATGGTCTCTTATCATTTCATCAGCTGAATTTTGTTTACCTGTAACAATGTGAGTACACCAAACTGAAAACCGGTAAGACTAGGTCAATTTGTGAATTTCCAAGGACTTCAAATAATTGAGTTTCCAACCCTTGCTTGCATGGTGCAAAATTTCCGTATCGTTCAGATTCAGAAACTTGTGGTTGCATTTCAAGAAATAGTTTGAAAACTTTGAATCATTTTTACCTAGTCTGAAGGATCTTTCATGTTTAGCATACCGTTTTGAGAAATTTCGGCCACATTGTCCCACATACACACTATTAGACTTCGGATAATTAAACTTATAAACTCCAGATTTTTCCATTTCTTCCACTTTATCTTTGGCATTGAAAAAGAAATTAGATAGATAGATAGATAATATATTACCTTTTTGTGCCATTTGTACAATGTATAGGTTCGTCACATAGAATAAGAAATATTGTACAGTTAATAAAAATTGTATCACGCAAATATCAAAAGAAACAAAATACATTGTTACATCATATTAAAAGATTAGACTCATCAGTTTTCATGTATGGTTCATATACTCATTCAGATCATAAAAACATCTATTCGAAAGAAATTTCTTCAATTCCACCTTGAACTTTTTTGGTGAAAGTTGCATTAGGTGATTTGGCAATAAATTATAGAGGTGAACGAACACCGGCCCATTCTGGGGATTTTTTGTAGTAAGTATGATTGAGTTTTGATTGATATAAGTGATGATTGTTTCGTGTTCTATACTGATGTATTTGAGCAGTCGATGTTAGCTTTGTTTTGTTATTATGAACGAATATAAGTATTTTAAATAGGTAAATGCAAGTGGTAGTCAGAATTTTATTTCTTTTAAAAGTTCCTCTACAAGACTCACCAAAATCTAAGTCGAATATTAATCTTATTATTCTCTTTTGTTGCCTGAAAGCACGCACCCATTCGTTGGCTTGACCCCAAGAGATAATATTGTAGCTAAGTGTAGAATACACCATGCCAAAGTGAACACACATGAGTAAATGTCTGTCAAGAGTGTCTTTCAAGGCATGGATAGCATAAAATGATTTATTGAGCTTGCCACAGACTGTGTTAATTTGTTCATTCCATTGAATGTTTGAATCTAAAACAGTTCCTGAAAATAGAGTTTGTTGGCTACATTTAACAGTGTAACCATCAAATTCCATCACATCCATTGTGTCAACTCGTCTTTTTGTGAACTCCATTATTTTTGTTTTTGAAATGTTCACCAATAGGTGATTAGCCAAATACCATGGTTTTGGAAATTTTTAGGACTGATGGAAATTTTCCACATTCTACAGATAGGTTCAACAAATCAGCAATATAGGACGCTAGGAATTCGTGGCAGTTTTTTAACAAAGACATTTGAACTTCATATATGCTAGTGGATTTTTTATTTTTCATTTCCAAGATTATGTTTTTTATTTCTTTCTCATCAAAAGGCTGGAAAAAGATAGAGAAAGGATTGAAGGAGGAAGTTGTGCAAATATTTTCCTCATCTGACATGTTAACAGTTCTGCCCACTAAGTTTTTTGTGAAGTATTCCGCAAATAGATTAGATATTTTGCTTTCATCAGAGATTTTTTTATCATTAATAGTCAAAGATATACTTTTTGTTGTAATATTATTTTGATGAGTTTTGATTTTTACTAATTCCCAAATTTTTTTGGTTTTATTGTCCGAATCGTTTATAATATTCGGATAGAACTCTCCTGTCTCTTTTTTTATCCTTTTATTAAGTTCATTACGAATAGATTTATACCTGATTTCTACATTCTCGTCGTGCGATAATTTTCTCATCCAGTTCAATTGCCTCATTCGGTTCTGAATTGTACCCTTACAGGCGGGGTACTTTTTCTGGGGGTGAGATACCTCAAAGCACCAATAAAAATGATTCCAGAAACTACCGAAAACCACATCTATGTCATTTGACAAGGGAAGTTGTAAGGGATCTTTATTGAATAAGTAGCTGAACTCCGATACCGTGTCAGAGTTCGAAATTCTTTTTTTTATGAAAGGTGTAGTACTTACATAATCCCTATGAACTGACCATTTCATGTACTGTGCTAGATGATCTGAGAATCCGGGGTCTAAGTTTTTGATGATCAGGATATTATTTAAGTTTGATGAGACGTAATCTAGCCCGGTAGTACTAGTTATACCATCGGATCGGGTAATGATACGCGTTGGTTCGTTGATATGGTTGATAAGCCCATATGAGTCAAGTATGTCGAAAAGCGACTTTATTTCTGAGCAGTTAGTGTTCAGAAAGTTGGTATTCAGATCACCATGAAGAATTATGTGTTTGTACATAGAAAATCTTTTGAAAATCTTTAGTATCCGAAAGAGGAGGCCTATATATACATAGAATAGCATAGTCCCCACCTCTATAACTTAATGCTGAACATTCAAAACATTGTTCTGTAGAAAGTGAGATATCTA
The DNA here is from genome assembly GCF_025532065.1 of Leptinotarsa decemlineata. Taxonomy (NCBI): domain Eukaryota; kingdom Metazoa; phylum Arthropoda; class Insecta; order Coleoptera; family Chrysomelidae; genus Leptinotarsa; species Leptinotarsa decemlineata. The sequence continues at coordinate 13,669,438 of NW_027412747.1, forward strand.
TCTTACAGCATTCTGAGACAATATAATTTTTCGCATAGATAGCAGAACCACCATGTAAAATGTTTTTTCTACAATATTTAGCTACTAGTGTGTAATCCTGAATATGGTTATATGGTAATTGAAGTTCATTCATCCAATGTTCGGTGAGACACAAAAAGTCTGGGTTGAGATTAGTACTGATATGTTCTAGTTGTGTAAGTTTGTTGCTAATGCATTGCACATTTATATGCAGTAAGGCGCATTCAGTCTCCTCAGCTAGGTGTTGCGAATTGGGAAATCCTGCTGAGTTTTGTAAAAATTTGTTTTTCTGAATTTGAAGCGTTGGACGGCTGCTCCCTCAGGCCATATGTTAGGATTGTATACCTCTTTGACATGGGCTAACGGAAACGATACTTTGAATGAGTTGTAATTTTCAGTCTTGTTCCATTTTCCGCAATTGAAAGGTAACACTGAAAATCGGTTTTTTGAATGAATCGAACCTAAATGTTTTATCCAGAAAATGTATTCTGAAAACAAAGCTTCACAGACATTACAATTCCCGAGTGATTATTTTAATCTCGACAGCCATAATTTAGCAGACTATTATTCAATGTTACAGAGAGCATTCTCGTTACCTCTGTCTGCTTACAATCTAGATAGGGAAATTGAAACAATCATACAGATAGAACAGAATAATTGTTTGAACGCAGATACAATCCAATAAACTGTTTACTTGAGAATGGTTCAACAAACCGAAACCGACCGTAACAAATGAATAACTCGGCAGATATCAGACAAAAGTTATTTTCTTCATCCTCTATTCAATATGAATTGCTACAAAATGAATAGGTCATCGATCGAATAAATGAATATTGTTATTGATTTCCACCAACTAACAGGTCAGTGTAATCAAAAAATAAGTAAGTGTACTTTAACTTCATATCAATTATTATTCCCATGCAAAGCAAAATTTTCATATGAGGAAAAAGAAAGAAGTCGTTTGGGGCTGGATCTGGTAAGTCAGGTGGATGGTCAAGCAGTTCGAAACGTAATTCGTGAATTTTCGTGTGAGACGGTGCGTTGTCTTGGTGGAAAAAGAATTTTTTTCTGCAATTGTGGCCGTTTTTCCGCAAGTTCTGCCTTCAACTTGTCAAGTAATGATGCGTAGTATGCTCCTGTAATGCTTTCTCTCTTTTGGAGATACTCGATCAAAATAACTCCATGACTATCTCAAAAACAGTCGTCATCACATCCCCAGTCAAAAAAACCGTTCATTTTTTTTCGGAGTCGATTCCCCTTTTGCAGTCCACTGTTTGAACTTTATTGTTGTTCCGAGCGTAATAATGGTGTATCCAAGTTTCATGTATGGTACTGACTCGGCGCCAAAACTTGGATTTATCGCGCCTGAACTGCGCCAACAGAACGCTGAAAATGTTCATTCGAACAAGTTTCTGGTCTAACGTGAATAAACGCGGCACCTAATACGCGAACAGCTGCCTCAGCCTGAATATTGATTTAATATGTGACAAACACGTTCTTTCGATATGTTTTTAACTTCTACTATCTCTCACATTTCAATTCAATGGTCGTCTAACACCATTTTGTGGACTTTGGAGATGTTTTTATCGATATCGATTTAAAACTTTTCAGATCACCTTCGGAATGGAGTGCTAATCTGCAAATGTTAGATGCAACAAAGGGGTAGAGACAGTATGTCATAATTCATGAGAATGTGAGGCAGTAGATCATAGGACGCAAGCAATTTGAGTACCACCCAAATTGTTCAAAGAAAATTAAGAGATATGCAACGAGGACCTGTACAAACCAGTAGAGAGATGATATCATTGAAATGGGTGTAATGGAAGGAAAAGCAGTAAGCCAAAGAAGTTACAGTACATATATTCTGGAGACTTGAAAGTAGCCAAACGAAGTATCAGAATAAATTTTAGACTGATGTGTGTAGAGTTGCAGTTGCATTATCCAAAACATGGAGAGGCGTGTCATCTATTATTGGGTTCATAATTTGCAATCAAGAAGATTGAAGACATTTTTGATAAAATGCATTTTTTATAATTTCATAATCCAATATGAACCTAATGAATATGATTCGAAGAACGAATATGTGAATGCGATATAAATTTTACTGCACTATTATTAATCTTCCTCTTGAAGATGATCACTTGGTGATCGAATCACGTGTCGAGGTGTAAAAAATAACGATTTGGTGTTGGGCAAAAACTCCAATAATATTCATTACTACACCAAACGTTCCAAACAGTGCATCACAAGTAAGCGGTTTTTTCACCAAAAATAGTTGAATGGGGTTTCGTTTTGGCATGAGAAACAAAAATATAGTTCAGTAGGGTATAAAAATTCATACTAAGGGTCTTCCGAACTTTGACAATTGATAACGGCCATCTTGTTGAAGATACATCTGTCAAATTAATTGTCATTCATTCAGTCACTTTTGCCAAATCATCATTGACGGATAAAATCTTCAACAACACGTGCACATAACGAAATTGTTTTATCAAAATAAGTGTTCGGTTTAGGCAACGTACCGCGAACTCCGTTCATTTCATGGTTGCCACAATCGTTCTACCCAGAGAACTATTCGCAATGTAGTAGATGAATATGGCTCCATTGGTTCAATAAACGATCGACCAAAACCCGAACGTCGACGAAACGCAAGATCTGCCTGAAACATCTCCGCTGACTATGAAAGTGTGCATGAGAATTCGAGTCAGTCGATTTCGCGTGGCTCACAAGAACTCGCTTTTTCGCAGACTACAACTTGGCGAATTTTGCGTTGTGACTTGGACCTGCACCCATAAAACTACCATACCATGAACTACCATAGACAATGATGTGTGCTCGCTGATTGGGATCTGGAGCAGTTGGCAACTGACCCTTATTTGTATCGAAAAATCATCTTCAGCGTTGAGGCCTACTTATGGATAAATGGGTACGTGAGTGAACAAAATTGTCGAATTTGGGACGATACTAATACATGAGATCAAACAGCATTGTATTTCTATGTATTTTGAAAAAGTCACTGTTTGGTGTGGATATCAGGCTAGCGGCGTCATTGGTTCATTAAATTGATGGATGTAGGCTTTACTACGTGGTAGAAAATCATAATGAAGAAGAAAGAAATGAAACTTTCTATGTTTTTTACCACTTTCATTTGTAACTAACGAAACTGCAGTTACCGAAACGCTAGTTACCAATAAAAGTGGTAAAAAACATAGAAAGTTTCATTCTTTTTTCGTCATTATGATTTCCTACCACGTAGTAACGGCTACATTCATCAATTTATTGAAAAAGCGAGTACAGCTATATACAAGCCACATACTACTTTAAACTAAAAATGAAGTACCATCAAGCATCGCAGAATTCATGGTTCAATCAAGAGTGCCTGGTGAGAAAAATTACCTCGAAATACATTAACATCGGGACCAGCACAAAAACACCAGCAGCGGACAAGGCGATAATGAAGGAACGAGTGATCTGGCTAAAAGAAGAGTGCAGGACACTGATCTCAAAAAGGAGTATCCTGCGACAGTATTTGAAGGTATTACACTCTGAACTTACTTATAAACTCCACCAGATAGAATTCGACACTTTTTATGACCAAGTTAGGTTTACAATTAGTGATTTCATATACCGGAAGTACCAAACTCAAGTCAAGAAACATAGGGCACTAATATAGAAACAACAACATATCATACACTGCGAATCAGTCGAACCAGATATCCAATTCAGCGAAAGAATCATTAACTTGAACAAAGTAGTGTTCAACAAAGGGACCGAAATATACACCAACAATAATTGATAAAAATAGTTCGGATACGTTGACAACAGATACATCTATTGCATTGAAACAGAAAGATAATAGAGATATAGGGGCATACAAGATAAATGAAGTATTTCAGAACCATCCATTCTCTTTATCAAACAGTAGAGAAACAGGCATAATAAAAACTATACAACAAGAAATAAAGAATAATGATTTTGTTTTCAAGAAAGCTGATAAATCGAATGCCATCGTTATCCTTGAACGAGAAACATATGTTCAGAAAATTAAGTTAGTCATTCGAAATGAAAACCATACAGTCATTAAGAAAGACAACGAAAAATAGTCAAATTGAACTGGAAAAATTTCTCTTAGATACTGAAATCATTTTCACGGAATCAGAGAAACGGAGAATCACCAACATGAACCCCTTTTGCCCTAAACTATATGATAAAAACACATAAACAGGATAACCCCATAAGACCGGTAGTTTCGTATATAAATAGTTCGGTAAGAGAACTAGGAATACGTCTTAACAAGTTGTTCAAAAATATCACCAATTTCGTCTCTCCTCACAGCATTGAAAATTCACTGACTTCAGTAAAAAACATAAGGAACCAAACCACTCCACATATTCAATTTAAGTTTCATTCGATGTAAAGAGTATGTTCTCCAACAACGTAAGCCCCTCATTTTAGACATATTAGATCAAGCCAAAGTAGACCATATCACTTCCTTTGAGGTTTCAACAGTTTTGGATGTGTGCCTAAATCAGAGCTATCTACAGTTCAACAAAAAATTTCATAAACAGGATTCAGGTTTACCAATGGGCTCACCCCTTAGTCTACTTTTAGCAGACATATTTATGAACAACTTGGAGACCACTATAGTAAATACCGACCTGGGTAAAAACATATTCATTTTTGGTACAGATATGTAGACGATATTCTCGCCTGTTCCAGAGGTACTACACGACAGCTGAACCAATTTATGACATTCATGAATGATCTCAATAGCAACATTCAGTTCACTCTCCAAACAGATATGGAGAAACAGATAAATTTCTTAGACCTGACCATTACAGACAATCTGAATGAATTTAAGTTCAATATTTTCAGAAAACCTAGCTATACAGACATTACCATCCCAAGCGATTCTTCCCATCAAGACAGTCATAAATTAGCAGCATTCTCACTGACTTTGTCTACTAACAATCTAGCTAGGAAAATTGATACAATTACAAAGAAAGGTCATAATAATGGTTTCAACGCAGATACTATACAGAAGTTAGTCAGGAAACAAAGCCAGAAATTCATTTACAGATTAAAACACCCTCAAGTCAAACAACCACGAATCAAGAAATGGGTAACTAACATATTTTGGAAAAAGAACAGAGATAATTGCGGGTTTCTTCAGAAAAAACAATGTGAGAGTTTAATTCAGACCACATGCCAGCTGCTGAAAAATAATGCAGCTTGACTGCATTAACCTTTCTAGATATCATATCATTTCTAGAAACATTTGGATTCGTTTTCCGATGGCATTTCAGGTTAGCTTCCCAATTTCTGCTACCGCAGTTGTCGGTTGATTGGTCAAACCACCAACACTGACATAAAAACTTAGCAAGTTGACATGGGTGTCACACCAATAGGTGGTTCCGCTTATGTTTCGCTTGCGTTTACGCAGCTATTTTAATTAAGTACTTTCTTGGTTTTTCTCATCTTGTCTTGTTTGTCTCTCTGACAAACATCAGTTGAAAGGGGAAGGGAGCCAGGCTTCAACCTGCAGGAACTCAAGATGGATTACGTCATCTTGTCTTCAATCGAGGACCGCCTGCCCGGTACTGACGATGCCCAATAGGCTGAAACAACTGTCTATCGGTGGCTCTTAGATTGAAATCAATATTATGGGAGTGATCAAAAAGTACTTATCTATTTATTTATATATACAGGGTGTTCCTTAAACACATGCTAATATTCAAGGAGGTAATTCTTAGATCCATTTTAAGAAAAAACTTCCTATGGATGTATGTTCTAAACGCCTTAACTTTCGAGATACAGGGTGGCAAAATTTTCAAAAATAATCTGTTTTTTAATAATAACTGAGATAATTTTGTAGACATCTTTGGCATATTTGGTACATATGTTCCATGCCTCAAGGTGCATTTTCTGATGTACACAAATTTGTATTTTTTCAAACAGTGGCATCCCTACGGGTTTCGCATTGAATATTTTTGGGGAAAAAGTACTACGCCAATGCTTTCTTTTCAAAATAAAATCATTTTTAAAATCCTCATTTATTTTTGAGAAAATTTGATCTCTTGGTATTTCTTTGTACGGCGCATGATTTTCACTCAGAAAAATAAAAATCGACAGAAAGCAAATTAAGAAATTAGATAAATTCTAAAATGAATGAGAATCTGAAAATTGCTTCATGACGCATTACCAATTCCCTAATAATATTTGAAAACATAATCTGCAAAAAAATAAATTTTTCACAAAAACGAGTTTTATTTTATTTCGTGACAGTAAGTCTAAACGAATAGCACAAATTTGTTAATTAGTAATAATACCAAAACTGATTATAAAAATTGTTGGAAGAGGCCACCTGCACTTAGTATGCATGCTTCCGCCCTTCTACGCATGGAATTACGCACCCGTTCAAATATTCTCGGCGTATTTCGTATAGTTTCACACGAGGCAACTATTCGCTCTCTTAAATCTTCTGAAGCATTAACGAGAGTTTTATACACAAGAGTTTTAGGGTGACCCCATAAAAAAAATCTAAACTGTTGAGATCGGGGGATCTTGCTGGTCATTGCTGAGGTCCTCCGCGACCTATCCAACGATTAGGATAAACTGTATTTGAATGGTTTCGGACAATTACACTGAAATGAGTAGGGGCGCCATCGTTCATGTACCAAATTCGATTCCTTAACGCAAGTGGCACATCTTTCAATAACCCAGGTAAGTCTTCTTCGAGAAAGTGTAAATAAGAACGACCATCAAGGCGTCCTGGTGGAAAAAATAGGCCTATAAGAGGATCACCTATAATTCCTGCCTATACATTAACCGAAAATTGGTGTTGGAAATGGGTTTCGGTTATTTTCTTCAGCCCACACATGATTGTTATGGAAATTTTGAATTCCGAGAAAAATTTGCTTCGTCTGTGAACAAAATTTGTGTCTCAAACTGCGGATTTAGTGCAATACTTTGTAGATACCACTGACTGAAGTTCACACGCTGTGAAAAATCTCTGGGGAGTAATGCCTGCACTCCTGAAATATGGTATGGGTATAACAAAAAATCAACCAAAATACGCCAAACAATTTGATGACAAATATCCAGAGTTCTAGCGATCTTCCTCGTACTCGTCTCAGGATGTTCCTCAATTTCTTGCAGCACCGCTTCCTCAATTTCAGGAGTTCTTACTACACGAGGTCTACCTTCCGGAGTCCCTTTCTTGAAACTACCAGTTTCCCCAAGTCGACGATGAATATTTGAAAAGGTAAGGCACGATTAGGATATCTTTCCTGATAAATGCGTCTGGCTTCTGTTGCATTACCATCGGCAAGGCCATATACGTAATGCATTTGCGCCATTTCCGCATACGTATAATTTACCATATTTCCTGATATTCAGACAACATTTATAAGAGGAATAATACAAAGTATGCTAAAATGAAGTCGTAAACAAAAAGTACAGTACCTATATGGAAGTTTAAGTCACAATTGTGATAGCAGATATTTTTTCAAAAGAAATATCAAGTTCTGTAGATTCGTGGTGTTTTTAAACTAACAAGCTACTCTACTATGAAATATCGAATTCATTCCATATTTTGTATGTACATAATACGTGTGGAATAATCACGTTTCGTGTTGATCAGTTATCTGAATCTCATAAAACTCAACATTCGAATGTTTCAAATTCTTCTTCACAGCTGAACTGTTGAGGAGTTTCACTGATAATTATAATTTTATGGGAGAAATTCTTTAACACGAATCTAAATTTAGCTGAAAAAACGCACATCGGAAAAAATATTTACTATACTAATAAAAAGCAAACGAATGAACTACAAAAACGGCTGCACATGATCAGGTGAAAAATATCCAGGGAATAATTATGTTCCATTTCTTTCACAGATGTTGACAAAAAAACCTTTTAGAAAGTTTTGATCAAAAATGAGAAACTGGAATGCGATTTTGTTTTGTTGAGTGGTGCGTTGTCATATGACTATCATTGTATTGCCAATATTCTATAGGATATTTTGAATTTTTTTGATATGGCCGAACAGTTTACATTCAATGAATATGCAGATATGCATGTATTTTATGGACGAGAATTTTGTAATGCTGCAGAAGCTCGTCGTCTGTATTCCGAGCATTTTCCCAATCGAACGGTACCGTCAAGAGAAACATTCGAGCGTGTCGATCGCAGCTTGAGGAAGACAGGTATGTAATAATTGATAATTAATTTGAGCACGTTGTTTTATTTCGATATTATTGTAGGTACAGTTTTGCCAAAACGAGGTGGTGAGGGCGCTCCTTGGACTGTACGTACCGTTGTATTGGAGGAAAATATTTTGGAATCCGTCGCTGATGATCCTTCAGTGAGCATCAGAAATCTATCAGAACAGTTCCATTCATCCAAGTCCACTATTCATAGAATAATTAGGGAACAACTGCTCCACCCATTTCACATCCAGATGGTACATGCCATGACACCTCAAGATTTTCCAGCACGACTGGAATATGCCAATTGGTTCATGGATAGGCAAAGAGAGAATATGACTTTTATTAATCGAGTTTTATTCACTGATGAAGCAGGTTTCAGTAGAGATGGAGTTATCAACTCTCATAATCTCCATATATGGGCCGAAGAAAATCCCCATGGGATATTGCAAACCAAACACCAACTGAAATTCAACGTGAATGTTTGGGCTGGTATCATAGGAAACCATCTTATAGGACCATTCGTTCTACAGGACCGATTGAATGGAGAACGTTATTTGGAGTTCATTCAGAACGATTTGAATGGACTTTTGGAACATGTTCCATTGCAAACCCGAAGAGATATGTGGTTTATGCATGATGGCGCTCCTCCTCATTTTAGTTTGATTGTGCGTGACCATCTGAACCATATTTTCCACAATAGATGGATTGGTAGAGGTGGGCCATATTCATGGCCATCGTGGTCTCCGGATTTAAATCCATTGGATTTCTTTCTGTGGGGGCATCTAAAAAGCCTTGTTTACGCTACACCTATTCACACAAGAGATGCATTGTTGAATAGAATAACATTACATTGTGAAGCCATACGAAACGACCCTGGAATGCTATTTCAAGTACAGAGAGGGTGTCTTCGCATACTAAGAAAATGTATAGGGAGAGAAGGTGGTCATATCGAGCAGTTTCTGTAGCGGATTTTTCATTTCTGTTTGCTCTTGAGGCTCTTGAGTTTCGTTAGTTAAACGTGTTTGCATTATAAAAATTCGTTATGAACATTTTACCTATCATTTCCATTTTCCTTAAAAACTAATATTTTCGAATAATGGTAGACATCTCAGGATAAATGTTGTTGAATTAACGTTATCATTATTATTTCTGCTTTGATAATTATTCATTTCAAATAATGGTGGACGAGCGGGTTTGATGTCGTCGAGGACTCGTTGCTCCGATCGACTTTCCACACGAGTACTTTTATTCATAAAATTGTCCAAGTAACCTTGATTTGTTGAAAAATATTGAAAAATATTCGTCATTTCAAAGTTTTGGGGTGTGGAACATCGGGGGTAGTCCGTTCCTGACTTTGAAGCAAAACAACTGACTCCTGCATGAAAGCTCATCGAAGGAATTCATTTGTTTAGTCAATTACCAAAATTTGGATGATTTTGAATATTCACTTGAAAAGTTATCAAAGAAAAACATTTTTCATTTTGTAACTTCGAGGGCCCGTTACTTGGTAACGAAGGATTTTAGGAAAAAAAGTTATATGAAGTACTGGTGATATTTTGACCCCATCTATACATTCCCGAGAGAAAAAGAGGAAGTCCAGGGACACCCTGTATATCTAGAAAGGTTAATGCAGTCAAGCTGCTGGAAAATAATTCCATGAAAATCAAAAAATAAATAGATAAGTACTCTTTGATCATTCCCATATCGATTTCAATTTAAGAGCCACCGGTATACAGCTGTTTCAGCCTATTGGGCATCGTCAGTACTGGGCAGGCGGTCCTCGATTGAAGACAAAATGAGAAAAAACCAAGAAAGTACTTGATAAAAATATCTGCGTAAGCGCAAGCGAAACATAAGTAGAACCACCTATTGGTGTGACACCCAAGTCAACTTGCTAAGTTTTTATGTCAGTGTTGGTGGTTTGACCAATCAACCGACAACTGCGGTAGCAGAAATTGGTGGTTCCACTTATGTTTCGCTTGCGTTTACGCAGCTATCTTCATCAAGTACTTTCTTGGTTTCTTCTCATTTTGTCTTCAATCAAGGACCGCCTGCCCGGTACTGACGATGCCCAATAGGCTGAAACAGCTGAATACCGGTGGCTCTTAAATTGAAATCAATATGGGAATGATCAAAGAGTACTTATCTATTTATAAATATATATATATATATATATATATATATATATATATATATATATATATATATATATATATCTATTTATATATATATATATATATATATATATATATATATATATATATATATATATATATATATATATATCTATTTATATATATATATATATATATATATATATATATATATATATATATATATATATATAATATATTATAGTCTTCTTCGGTAATATTAGATACTTCTTCTTCAATTAGCTGTATTAATTTCTCATCAAATTTTGTAAAATTATTTTTACGCCTCATACTTTGTTTCGATTTTTCCCAAATCAACTCGATGGGATTGAATACACAAAAATAGGGTGGAAGACTCAATATAGGGTGTCCATACTTTTCAGTAATACTCTCAAGGGCATACATTATTTCAAATGTTTCTGTTTGTAAAACTTCAAGTAGTTAGTTTTTGGTATTGTAATCTTCAACGTGTTTTCAAACCATTCCTCGAAAATGTTAGCTTCCATGTTCTTTGGGGTAGTCAACATTGTAGTCTTCAAGTTTTTTCCATGTAATTTCAAAGAATTCGTAACCTATCCTTTGCTTCTTTCGCAATGCACAATGATTAGTCGCGATCCTTTGTTTGCAGGCATATTAGGCGTACATATTCTCGAACCATCAAACCACCCTTCCGTAACTGTGTCGTGAGTGTCCCACCAAGTTTCGTCCATATGAAATTTTTTTCGTTGTTCTTGTTAATATTTAGGTATTTGTTCTAAGTGTTTGTTACGCAATTCCACTATTCTTCTGCTTTCCATAACTGTTTCACGTTTGTTAATTATTTTAAATCTAAATCCTAGTGTCTTTATCTGATTGAAGAGTTTTGTCACAGTAGCTCACGTTATAGCCGGAAGTATTCAATATCTTCCTTATGATTTCAGTTGTAGGAATCTCATTGATTTCGTAACAGTCGTATATTGTTTTTTCCAATGAATTTATTAGATGAACATTTGAAGGTTTTGGTAATCCTGTATCACATCGCGCCTTGCGTTCATAAAGTTTGTTTGTGACTATTTCACGTACAGTTGAGGAAGGAATTTAGGTGAAATCTGATGTTGCTTGTGAAAGTTTGTTTCCCTCGAACCAAACTTGAGATGTAGATTCTTATATACATTGAAACATACTCTTTGTGTGTCAATATTCAAATGCATCCGAATCTTATTCACTGGTATCTCTTCTTCGCATTGTTTACCATCGCTATTAGAATCACTAGACTGGAAAAAGTCTGCGTTGTTATCACACTCGTTTTTACTATCACTACTTGTCCATGAACTCCACATTTTAAACATATAACAAAATTTTTAAGTAATCAACCAAACCAATATTGAATTTCAACACTCAAATCGCGATCAGTTCTTGAAGTGAACACGATGGCGATAACCATTCCCGCATTTCCGATTTCTAATCGTCACCGTGACATGACTTCAAATTCAATTTCATGACTTTTCAGCCAATCATAGACTCGATTAGTGAAAATTATCCAATATGAACTGCCAAGTCCACGTGGACTAGTTCGCTGTAGGTTTATTTCTATGTATTGGTTTTTTTGCCTTTGAGGTTGTCGCCAACGTAAAGAGTGCACGATATCGTTTACTTCGACTATACATTGAAATACTCACATCATTAAATAACTGATTGGTCATACAACCGAACGCAAGTGCTGCAATCACTGAAATATGTCCCATACATGATTTAGCTTCCTGGTTCTGCTCTTCTATGACTCTGAAATGAAATGATGAATTCCTTACAATCAGATGTGGATTCGGACAAAATATAACTCTGTTATTTCATCTAAATCACCCCGTATTTTTTGGTTTGAACAATATTAAACTCATTTATTTATGTTAGTTCTTATTTCAATGAATTTTCTGCATCGAGATAGCTTTGAAACTATTCATTTGATTTGCTCAAAAAATTCTCATTGAAAGTTAGTATACTTCACTTCAACGTGATATTTTCTGTTCACTAAAATGAATTCATTATTTACATTCATATTTTAACAGCAGTTCATCAAACAGATTATATAGTTTTTGTTAATATTCAACTGAAACAACAACAAAATTTGGAACACAAAAGTATTTAATTCAAAAAAATGACGACCATCCTGTTTAATACAAAGATCCACTGTCTCTACGAAAGACCGCCCAACATTTAATAACATTCGTGACATCACTCTTCGAAAAGCAGCCCTCATTCTCTCCTTTATATTTTCCAGTGTGGTAATTTGTGAGAATTTATACAATTCAAGTTTCCATAAAAATGGTCATATAACTCGTGTACCTATAATTTCACCCCAAATGTTAACATACCATTCATGTAGTTGATCCAGAGCGCGGAGAAAAAGATATCTCACATCACTATAATAATGTGTCTGTTCACCAAGCCATTTTTATAAAAAGGAGATCCATCAGACAATAAAATGAAATCAAAAAAATGTGCATTATTACTGAACTTATCCAGAACCCATCGACAAAAATCGATTCGTCGATGATAGTCTATTTCATACAGAGTGGTCCAACGAAAAGTAACTTAACACAAAAATGCTCGGACAGGTCAATTTTGCTTTTTAGGGGGACACATTTTAGATGTATTTTTCTACCTGTGCCTTCAATCCATAGCGAGGGTGAGTAACAACCCTAAAATTTTAAATGGAAAGTGGGGTCGAGTGATATATCATTTGAAAGGGCACAACATTATCTTTCCAATGATATCTAATTTGTTGTATTCACTTGAATAGTTATAAAAAAAAGCAAGAACCTTTACTCGATATTTCTGGTGTTAATGAAAATGCGAAAAAAACGAATAGTTCAACCCTGTGTCTTTCCCGATTTTACGTTGACTCTTATGAAGGTTTTCTATGATTGATCCCCTGATAAAAATTCATTTTCATTTCCAATGAAAAGTTTTGGTCAAATTGCCTTTTCATAAGTTATAATTCCAGTCCTACGAAATTACGAATGTAGCAACCGTTTGAAAACCAACTTGTTTGAATGATTCCGGTCTAGATATTTTCGGACACACACCCTCGACGCCAAAAAGCAATTCTCTGAACACTCACCACTCGCTACATTTATAACTGTCCGCTCTTGAATAGGATAAGTTTTCATTTTCAATGGTGATTATTCAGTGAGTGTTTTGAATAATGTAAAACACTATTGAAGTTTCGCTCCATGCTCTGTGTCCTCACAAGGATTATTTCCACAATGTTTTGGCAAAGTCTCATTTGCAATCTTCTATAGATATCTGGAGCATAAAACTAGACTGATTAATTCGAGTTCTCCTTTTCAATTCATAGCAGTGATTGGTACCATCTGTAGAGTAGGGAGGGTGAGTGTAGACTCACGGCACTTAGGCCACAGGTGACATTGTACATCCTCCGGAGGAGTTGTTCTCCTAGGTCATCGTCGATCCTGCCCTTTCCAGGAAGGTAAACAGGTCACTAGAAGCCGTCTCCTTAATATTGGCAGATGTAGGCGGAGACTCGCCGAACACACACTCTCTCTGGCAAGCTCGAGGTGTCTCACGGTGGCCTCCGCGAAGGTTTTGGAAGATGCAGCGATATTACTGTCGTTACGTGGCTTCTTCAGCCTTCTTGGGGTTCCCTCCATGAAGGTGCACAAGTGAGGGAGCTTTCCTGCAGGGGAGTCGGTTCCTTGCCTTTATTCAAGGCGGAGCTCTTGGCGCCCGTCGTAGGAAGTGCCCTTGGTGTTGGAGGTGATCTGCTATTTCCAGTCTCATTCCGAGCGGTAGATTGGGGAGGACATTTCTGTTCATTCCCAGTCACTGCCTTAGGTTGAGGTGAGCACTTCTGTCCAGTCTCGGGATTGGTTTTTGTTTTTGTTGTTTCGGTTTTTGTGTTGTTTCATCCATGTGTGCTTCCACGAGTAGCAAGGGAAGAGTTGGTCACCTCTGGCAGAGCCCCACATTACCAGAGGTAGGCTGATTACAATGAGGTTTCACCCAGTTCCCCAAGGGAATCGTTCGTGACCGCATATCACCCTGCGGCCATTCAGCTGTCGGCACGATTCCTTACACGTTAGCTTGGGTAGGCTGGTCCACGGTGGCATGTTTTCCAAAGGCTTTTGAGGGGGTTTTAGTTCCTCTCACCCTACCTATTTCTGCTACTGATCAGGAGTCCGGCGACACCGCCCGTAAGGCCACATTGGCTTCCCGGACAGGGCCTCCAGTCCCCTGGCCGTTCCCCTATCCGCCACCTGGGGACGCGCCCGATAGGTAGCCCAACCCATGGGTGATTGGTACCATTTCTCAGAGATACTTCTACTACCTGTGTTGGCCCAATTACCTCTGTTATCCCATCTGCCTTTGTCATTATAAATGAATTATCACGTGCTTCCGATCGCAGGAGGTCAGATGTTGATCTTGCTGAAGAATCCATCAGCAGATTGAAGTTCACTCAGGAATGAGTGAGATGGATAGACAAGATTCTAGCTGCTGCACACAGTAACCGTATGGGGAAGATTCTCTAGGGCACTAAACCCCGGGAGGGACATGAGGAGGGGATTGATTAGTCTAGTTCTAAACTCCAAACGTCACCAGCATATGGAAAATGAAAATCCACCAAAACTTTGTGAAAATAGTCCTTGAGAAGATCAAAAACACAGAACATGGAGCGAAGCCCGAAAAACAGCAACAAATGGAAATCACAGTAGAAATTAGTCAAAAGTTTTTTTCTCTATTCTATATTCAACGTAGTATCTGCAATGAATACAAACCGAGCACTTTGTCCGTTGTCTCCTTGAGTTTGATAATGTATACCGCAGTAGTAGACGAAACCAGTAGACCCCGGCCAACAATCCCCGGAAATAGTTTTGACACATTTATCTCTCAGTTATGCAGTTCTTGTTCAGAATTGTTTTGAACTATTATATTTTTTTGTCACTGTGCCGTTCATTTCGCATGTTGTTGAAAAATGTCAAGTCATTATAATAATGAAATTATTATGGATGGGTGAAATCTGTATTGAGTATAGTTTTAGGAAACGACTAGATGAGAAATATAGTTCGTGATTCAAAAATAAACATCTAAATCATATGAATGTAACTATTTTTATAATCAACTAATAGTCTACTTTTGCGTTCTTACTCCAGAATATTCTGATGATATCCAATCCAATTTTTTATTTTGTGTCGTCTTTCCCCAGTCTGACTTTCTTCTAATATGAATTGAGAAAGCCCTTTCAAATGGCGAATTCTCTCACAAAGAATTTGCGTGGCTTCCCAGTTCAGGAAAGGTGCGAGAAAACCTGAAATGAATTGAAACAACCATTTAAAATTTTTTTCAAATTTTTTTTTTCAAATCAAATTTATTTATTCCATGTTGATATACAATTTGTTGTATGACATACATAATTAATAAATTTCAATTATCTTGAATGAGTAACTTTCACCTAGACATTGAAATGCCTGTATTGTGATCTGTTACCAAGATAAGAGCTCAGTAAGTACATTTTATAAAATAATAAAAAAATATAATAATATTATAATAATCCATGGTAATACGATTAGTGAGAAAGAGAAAAAAATAAAATAAACATTTTTTTTTCAAACTCTGAGGAAACAAAAACAAAAAAAAATACAATATACAAATGGTATAGGAATTGCTATTCAATGTGTAAAATTCTTTTTTATTCCTTTTAGTATATGTCAAATTTTTGAGGGTTTTCGATTATGAATTGTTTGAGCTTTTGTTTGAATTTATTAATTGCTTTGATAATTTTCAATTCTACTGGGAGTATGTTGTATAATTTTGGACTATAATAAAACACGAATCTTTGTGTATGGCTTTTCTTGTAAAGAGGTATTTTGATATTTAAATTCTCGATTGCTCTAGTTCTTACCGTTATATGTGTTGAGTAATTACTAAATTTCGGGAACATCCATACTAGACACAGGTAACTGTATAATGATCTTACGTTTAGTAATTTAGTCTCTTGATATAAATGATCCGTTGAAAATCGTCTATTTTTTTTCAAATATTTGTAAGCTGTTAATGTGGTTGTCGAAAGTACCCTCCATGATGTCATGCAATATCTTATAATGGATTCTGCCAAAGACTGATATATTAATAATAAGTTTTTTTTAGAAAGAATATCTCTGAGACTATAAAATTTACGCATGAGTAGCCTCATCCTTTGTATTACATATGAAATTTGTTTGTCCCATCTCATATGTTGATCAATAACAAGACCCAAATATTTAATGGATACAGTTTTTTCTATTATCGGGCATTTACAATTGTAATTTTTTGTGCAGGTCATTTTGTGTAATTTCAGTTCATTGATATGCGGCTGATCATCTGAATTTAGTGAAAAAGCCATAAATTTTGTTTTATTCACATTTAGACTCAGTAGATTATTATTCAGCCAAAGAAGAATTTTTCTCACATTGATTTCTGCAGTTTCATAGACTGTATCCCAACTTTCACCAGTGAAGATCAAGGCCGTATCATCAGCATAATACACTATATGACCGTGAAATTCATTAATTTGTGTAATTGCGTTTATGTAAACAAGAAAAAGAATCGGGCCAAGTACTGTACCCTGGGGTATACCAACATTGATTTGTAATGTTGTACTGAGCTTGCTACCAATTTTAACAGTTTGAGTCCGTTCTTTTAAATAATTCTGCATTAGTTGCAGAGCATGACCTCTAATACCATAATTACACCATTTTTGGAGTAGGATTTCATGTGACACAGTATCGAACGCCTTTGCCAAGTCCATAAATACCGCAAGACATTTCGAAGACTTGTCCAAGGCCCTTACTGTTTGTTCTACGAAGTCGAGCACGGCATTTTCTGTATTCGATTTGTTTATGAACCCCAATTGTTGTTGTGTTATTATCTGATGTTTACTAAAGAAATCCATTATTCGATTTTTGACAGATTGCTCGAATAGTTTCGCAAAATTATTGATAAATTGATAACGATTTCATGACGACAGCTCGTTAACGAAAAACTAGATTTAAATAGGCAGATTGACGAACAGGTGATCTCCAAACTGTTGCAGTATCTTTTTGATCACATGAGGAGTTGTTGACTTACATTGTTGATTTATCAATTCAATAGGTTACAGAATGATTTTCAAATACTTCATCATAATATAGAAATATGTTCCGCTGAATATTATCAGATTATTGAGAAAAATTCTTTCCCCAGTAGTTTTGCCTCACGATGAGTTTTTGGTAACGTTTTCTATATATTAAAAGGAGTATACGGTTTTTTTTTCTTTGAGATATGGGTCTTCGACATCTAGGATCATTAGACCCATATACAAAACAAAAAAAATTGACAGTCGCGTCATCAAAATATTTCATAAAACGATATTCACTTAAATGGAACAACCTATATTTTATAATTCATTTCGATTCGTAATAATATTCTCAACAACAAAGCTCATATCCCTTTCTTCGTAAAATTGAAAATGAGCGACTCAAGCTTATCGCCCACTTGTCCGGCACAGCACAGCACGGCCCTTCCCGTCAAAATACGGATAGGATTGGAACAATGAAAATGAATGGACCACCGCCCACTAGCCCGGCACGGCACAGCCAAGACCGTCCGCCGCCGGAAAGGATTCCAGCTCTCCGATCGGAAATACTGGAAAAATATCTCCACGTCTTCTTTCAGATCGTTGAAAAGATGATGGTACTCTCCCAGGTTTACCCTCTTTTGATTAATGGGATGGACTTTTTTGTGACTATTTCCCTTGAAATTGAACAAACAGCACCTTCAGTATGCTGGTTGTCGCTGGACGAAGTGGACGATGCTACTACCCGTCGCCATCACGCGACGGACAGCGCCGTGCTGTGCTGTGCCGGACATATGAGCGATAAGCTTTAAGCTCATCGCCCACTTGTCCGGCACAGAATAGCACGGCACGTCCCGTCAAAGAACGGATAGGATTGGAACAATGAAAATGAATAGACAACTGCCCACTAGCCCGGCACTTCACAGCCAAGAGCGTCCGTCGTCGGCCAGCGCCGGCCAGCATCATCTTGTCCAAAAGTGCCTGGGAAGTTTCAGTCATTCTGTTTTGCTATTCCATCAATTGACATCACAGTGTCAGACGGTACCTATGAAAATATATGAGGAAACATTTTAAGTGAAATTCCCTTGAAATCGAACAAACAGCACCTTCAGTATGCTGGTTGTAGCTGGACAAGTGGCTACCCGTTGCCATCAGGCGACGGACAGCGCCGTGCTATGCTGTGCCAGACAAGTGAGCGACAAGCTTTATGTGGAAATATTTATCTCTGTCACTACTACAAACAATTTTTTTGTTTTGGCGAATAGAGAGCTATGAAATATAGAGTAAATATTCAAAAACACCGCCTTCATGTTGAACACATATTTGGGACCTTCTCTTGACACTACGTGTTGAATTGAACACAATTCGGTCATCAACTCTACTAATTATTGTTTAAATATAGTTTTCCAGTTCATCTGCATTATGTGCCATTTTGTACACTTCATTTTTCAGAAATCTAGAGTTGTCATGTCTGGTGAACGAGAAGGACACTTAACAAGACCATTTGTAGCACTCCATCTGTTTTCAAAACAGTCTCGCAAAATTCTTTTTACGCCGCTGAAATTTATGCTGGTGCTCCATCCTGCTGAGAATAGAGCATCTGACAAGCCTTTCGATCGGGGAACGAATTGCTCTTACGTAATTTTCATGGCAAACCAAGTAGGATTCTGACATATCACATTTTTCTTGATGGGAAAACGGCATTTTGAAAAATATTCGGCTTTAAAGCTAATCGGAATATTTTCTGCTAATAATTTTATGAAAGTTGGTTTCACATTACCATTTTCTTCATTATCTGAATTCAGACGTCGAAAATTTAAAATCGATTCCTCAGAAATAATATTATCTTGTTCTTCTATACCCAAAAAATGTTGTGATGTTTTTTTACATACAGGGGCCAGATGGCCTTTCGCACCATATTTATAGCATGTACAATTTTTAAAATAGCAATCAAAAGATTCATGATTTTTTCTTTCACACACTGCTCACCATCTGAAATCGTCCCTGATGAAATCTACCAACTTCGGAAGATGAATTTCCTGCTGAACTCGAACACTGAGCCGGCTGCAGTACCTTTCCAGTCTGACTATGGAAATTTACCGGCTCCGCCTTAACATCGACAAATCCGGAACTCTCCCTCAAGCTGAATTCTCTCATGGCCGACTCCTTGGACAAGGCCAATTTGACAACATATTTTAATTTGACACTAGTTTTGGATGCATTCTCCTCAAACAACCGGTCCATGATCTTCATGTCATTTATGCCTATGATGAATATATCCCGCAAAACGGTTTCTAATTCATCTCCAAAGTTACAATTTGACGATAACATTTTCACCTTCGCTTCCCAGTCCGACATACTTTCATTTGGATCACGTCTCGCGGTGTAGAATTTCAACCATTCGACAAAATAGGACTTCACAGGAGACAAATGTTCAGTTAACATTTTGCACAATTCTTCATACGACTTCTTTTCAGGAAGGTCGGGAACACATAAGTTCCTTATTAGAAGATAGCAATTCTCTGACAACGTATTCAACATTATTGCTTTCTCACGATCATCTCCTGTTATTTTATTGGCAATAAAAAACTGTTTAAGTCTCTCAGAGAAAACGAAAAGTCGGAATACTTTGGGTCGAAGGTATTTAATGAGCCCAAAACACCTGCTATTTTTTCCGTCATTTTGTAATTCGCACCAAAATGGTTTAAATTATTTCGGAATCACTTGACTAAAAGAGCGAACGAGCATTCTGCATCAATAATCGTCTGGAGAGTACGGGCTAGCGAGCGAGCGAACGTATGCTTGTTCGCGTTCAGAAAAGATCGAGAAGGAGGCGTTACTACAAACTTGAAGATATTCGGTCTGTTGTGGACGAGACATCAATATGTCGAGCAAACACGAGCGAACACGAGCAAACATACACGAGTGCTCGCTCATGCTCGCTCGTGCTCGCTTTTTTGGTGAATCCGCACCTTAACACTGCACTTGCACGTATGAGTAACAAAGTAATCCTCGTCGCCAATGTTCTGTTTGCTGGTAATAATGAAAATATCTCTAATTTAAAAGGATTTTATTTTCTAAACTATGCCTGAAATCACATATTGGCTCGAAGTCGAGCTGCTCCATAAAAACAATAGTTTTTTTATATTTACGATCGAGTAGCCAAACAGAGTGATACTCGACAAATATCGTCGGTATGATAATGAAGATGGATACACTATTCGAAACATCGCCAGATAAGTATAAAAATAGAATAAATTTTAGCGGTTAGAAATTTGAACATCTGATTTCGAGTTGAACCGCGATCAAAATTTTGCGTTGTTCGACGTTTCGGCTTCGACTTTGACATTTTCAGGAAGTAGAAAAGTGTGAGTTGCACTGAGAGATACACTTTATATATTCTTGTTGGTTTGGAAATGAAGATTCATATTCCTTATTAGATTTTATAGTTGATTCATAAAAAATTTTATAGATTTAATGGGAATACTTACTACGAATAGGACATTGCGATAATTTTAATCTGATAAAAGTCTACAGGGATTCGTTGAGTGATTCTTCACTGGTTGAATCAGATTCATTAGGATTGATGACAACGGGAATACTTTTTTCTGATAATGAGTCTATGCGATCATCCAGATCCCACATCTCTGCTTCGATTCTGATTGTTTTGTGGATACATTTTTCCCAAGCTTTTTGGTCGACTGTTTCCAGAGCACTGTATAGGTATTTCTTCACTTCAAACAGCTTGAAGGTCTAATTATTCCTCGCGATGAATCCTTCAACTTGAGCCCAAACCAACTCTATCAGATTCGATTCACAGTGATGAGGAGGCAACCAAAGAACCGACATTCCTTCGGTCTTCGTCATTTCACCGGTGACATACCTGAAGAAATTTGACTTATGACGTTTACCCAAGTTGAGGAGCTCCGCTTTCAATATGGTCGATTCAAAAAGAATAGCTTTCATTTTTAACCCCTCAGTAATATCTGCTTCCTTCCAACACGACGTCGACAGCTTCTCGACTTGTCTACTGTGGTAACTTGCGTTATCCATTACTATCACGGATCCCTGCGGAAGTTGCACAAGTATGTTCTTAAACCGTTCTTTGAATACTGTGGCATCCATTTCTTGATGATAATCCCCATTTTCCTCCTATTCAAACACCATCAATCCATCTTTCACGAATCCTTCCCTACTGCCTATGTGAATGATGATAAGACGACGACCTTTTCCAACTGTAATGTTCAAAACAGTGTACCAACCTTCCATAAATGCTTGTCTTCCACTTTTGATGTTCTGATCTTGCCAAACCTTTGAGACAGTATGACCCATGCTTCATCCAAATAAAAAATAGATTTACCTAGTGTTCTGGCTTTCTTTATTTCTCTTAAAAAGTTTCTTCTTCATTCTACAATCTCTGATTTTTCTATCAACATGCTCTTTCTATCTTGCTTTCCAAAAGTGAAATTCAGCTCATGTAATATCTTCCATAATCGAGTTTTTATTATATCAGGTAAAAAATGTCTTCACGAATAACTAACAAAACTTCATTTATTGTAGGTATTTCGTTTTTTATGTAAAAAGAGTATACTGTTCTCCTAATAGAATTCTTCACTTCTTCATCGATACACAGTCACTTTCTACAAGTGGATACTTTCAGCTCAAAAAGTTGTTGTTTTCCTTGAGTTTCTTCAGAATTCTAAAAATTGCCGTATTAGGAATCACTCGTTAGAAGGTAAGACCTCATTAGTCCTTCGCTCGCACAAGTTTCTCAACTTCTGAGAGTTGTCGTTCATATGGGGGCGATAGCTGATTAACGGAAAAACAGATTTCAAAACAGATTGACACCGGTCATACTCGCGCATTTTTGCACTACTTCCTCTTCACTTTTTATTTCTGGCGGATGTATTCTTAAAGAATTATATACATTCTTAACAATTGTTTTTTCATTTATATTTAATAGTGACAATTTCGGACGCTTCACGATTCCCGAACAACTAGCTTCCATGTTGTATAGCTGTTTATTCAACGCGCTCTAGAAGTAAACTGAAGAATATCACGAATAACCCCGCTAAAAAGCCAAGTCGGTCTTATTGATCGGTGCGATGTGTCTGTTGACAGTATAATTCAAAGGAATATCTATTTATACCGCCTTCAAAAAAAACAATGTTATTGCAATCCCCTTCAACTGAATACCTATTTATTGGAGAATGTCTTGGTTACTAATGGACATATTTTAACATTTGTTATAATAGTAGATTTGTTATTTTGTTTGTTATACATGATATGTTTCAAGAATAAATATTGTATTTTCGTCGTATAAATTCATTTATTCAATTCGTCGAGAGTGAATGATTTGAATGAAGTACGTCTATGGACCTAATATACACACATAGGAAAAGTCTAGGGATATTTTCAAAAATGGCAATAATTTTTTTTAGATCGCTTCAGGGAAAAAAAGTTGACGGGTGATTATTAAACGAATATAACTTACAACAAAATTTATTGAATGGTCAAAAATACTGAGTGCGCATGGGTCTTCTTTGGCACCCCGAAAAAAAATCATAATACAAAAAAAAATTGAAATCAGTACAAAGTATGGCCTCCACGCTAGTTTATTACGGCCCTACATGTATCGTGCATCGACAAAATGAGATTGTCAATGTCTTGTTGAGGTACATTTGCCCATTCAACGATTAAAAGCTCTCTCAATTGAAACGTTGTGTGAATGTTCCCCATATGCGGAGTAATTCTTCGTTGAAGCATGTCCCACACATGCTCGATGGGATTCAGGTCCGGTGATTGAGCTGGCCATGGCAATACATCAACCCCTTCTTTGGTGAGCCAGTCAGTCACTAGACGCGCGACATGTGGAAGAGCATTATCGTGCATTAGGTGGAAGTTTTCACCAACAGCACCAGCAAACGGACGGACGATAGGTAGAAGAATGGTGTCGAGGTACTGTCGAGCTGTGAGGGAGCGATTTGGAAAAACGAGATCGGTTCTGCTGCCGATCATGATTCCGCCCCATAGCATTACTGTACCACCTCTGTATGTGTGGACTTCCTGAACGTGTCTCAGACGTTCATTATTTTCAGGTCGTCTCCATAGTCTTACTCGACGAGAATCTGGATGAAATCCAGATCTGGATTCGTCTGTAAACAAAACTGTGGCCCAATCATTTGCATCCAAGTTTTGATGTTCTTGACACCACTCTAATCTTCTACCGCGATTGCCTCTCGACAAAGGTGGACATCTGAGTGGCCTTCTGTTGTGGAGATCTGCTTCATGCAGTCGATTTCTGACAGTATCACGACCAATGGTTACCTGGTGCGTCTGCTGCAACACGTTAACCAACTCAGGTGCTGTGATTGTCGGTTGTCTTCTTGCGGTTTAGACCAAAAATTGGTCTTGAACTGCAGTTGTAGCGCGTCCTCGCCCTGGATGTTGTTCGGCTGGACTGCCAGTTTCACGGAAACGCCGCCACAATCGACTGATAACACTTTGGGAGACCCCCAAACGAAGAGCTACATCATTTTGTCGCATGCCACCTTGAAGAAGCCCTACAGCTCTATTCATCTCAACCAATGGAAAGTGATGGAATTCCATGTTAAAGTACAATATTTCCTGTTTAATTGCTGAGCAAGAACTGCATAGAATGTACAAACTCGACACTTTCAAATTATTCATTTTAGCCGAAAACCTACAGTTTGTAAAAAACTTGATAAAAGATTAGTTACCGTTTTTGCAGGCTTTGTTCAACCCATAGAAATCAACAGGGTGGTCGAGTGTACCAATTTAACCGAAATTAAACGACCTCATGCATTTAATTTTATGATATTTAGTATGTTATAAATATATCCCTAGACTTTTCCGATGTGTGTATATATTGATATACTGCTGTGGTCTCTCTTATTTCAGAACAGATTATAGTGGAATAGATTTAAGATGGAAATTGTTGTTTTGTAAATCAATACCAAATAGCTCGGTGCTGTCAAGTGAGTGGTACGACATGATGATCACGGGTTTTACGAGTTCGAAGCCCAGTGCAATTTTTTCTTTTGGCTGTTAGTAACAAAATATTGTCATTCATATAAGTACCAAAATTGGGTGATTGGACAATCATGAGGTTTTATTTGCCAAAACGAAGAAATTTTTTGTATTGTATTTATTGTAACAATAAAGAAATATAGTGGAAAATAGGCAAAAGTGTGTTTTTGTAGTGTATCTTCATTGAACATGAATTTTCACAAAATAAACAAGTCGTCAATCGAAGAAGTGAAATTTTTTGTACTAGTGAAATAAATAAATATTTCTACATAAGTCGCTCATTTTCAACTTCAGAAAGCAGGATGATATGAGCTTTGTTGTTTTTATGAATCGTAATGCATGATGAATTATAGGGTGCTTTATTTAAAAAATTATCATTTCATGAAATATTTTAAAAACGCGACTGTAATTTTTTTTTAGCATCGGAAAATGCTACTAGTTTGCCCATTCAACCGAATTTTTAGCATCAATCATAACGGAGTTGGCAATGGATCATCCTGTATATATAGAAAATATTCAGAAAGTGAAATTCTCAAGTTTATTTGAAAACAGTGTTATTTCGTACGTAAGAAAATGCCAACTTACCCGGTACTGTGACAAAGTAAATAGTCAAAGACTGTAAGGCGAATATTACCATCTCACCCCTAGAAGTGATGTCGAATGGTAACCAGGTTGACATCATTACCATACAAAGTTCATGAATGTCTTTCTCTTCATTGATCCGCAGGCAATCGAAAGACTCGAAGTAGGCCGTGACAGCGTAGGTGAAAGTTGCAAAAATGCCGTAGAATATGCAAAATTTTGATATGTTATTGCATCGTTTGATAGTTTGCTCTAAGTCCGGAGTGATTCCGTATTTGTACAATCCGGTGATTTTTCGAATCAGCGAGGTCCAGTGATTGCTTCTGAAGGCAAATTTAGTACTTATCAGGGCGAGACCAGTTTCTGCTACGACTAAGGAAATATCTTCAGAGATGTCCAGTTCGTTCCCTTCTGCAAATCGTGGCAATTTCACCTATTTATCTTTAATGAGACATTCTGATTTACAAATTCACTGATGATTTCTTCTCGAGGTTAATCTAATGAATAGGTCTCGCAATTTTTGAAAAGCTGACAATTTATTGAAACTGGAATAGTGCTTATAAAATACTTAATTGGGAAAAAAATGTATAAAAAAGTAATTCATGAAAACTGAAGGGATAATTTTTTGAACCAGTTCAGTTTGAAGTTCTTTATTGATGAATTGTAGAGAACTCTATAACCTCAAGAACATGGTTTCTCTATACAGAGCTTTTCATGATGAGCGGTAATTAGCCGTTTCTGACAAACTATTCAACGGATCAACCTGAAAATTTTACAGTATGCATAAATCAATATGACCTACACGCCTAAAATATTTCAGATGAAGCGGCGTTGTCGCTTCTACTATAAAGTAGCGGCTTCTTTGATTTTTCAAATGGAACACCCCGTATATAATATCGTATTATGATTCATTATCACTTTGTCAACGAATTCATATACTATTTCCCTATACCTATCTATTACCGTTTAGAAGATATAAATTAATTTCGATATTTTTTTTACCAAACATGAACTTTTATGAATGCTGATAATCTTGAACTCTCTTGCACTAAAACGATCAAATTTGAAATGGAGTGGAGTGATACTATGAGGATCTTCACTTCGAATTATATTTCCATTTGCCTCATACGGGGTCTTCAAAAAATGCAGATACTTTGATCTCATGAAAAAATAAGTGGAACTCAATTTTTCAAATGGAACACCCCGTATATTTCAACATCCAATTTTAGATTAACTTTGTTCAGATAATACTATTTCTATTTTGAACCGTTTTCGAGATGAACTGTTTCAAACGGAAACTGACGTGGTTTTCTTGCTCGTTTTTTTGAATTCATCACTTATTTTGGATATTCAACATTTTTTTCTATACTTAGTAATATTTATTTTTGATCCAGTTTTTTAACTGTCTCAGATCAGTCGATTTGAAATTGGTATATACCTACCTTAGAAAAAGTTACAATTTGTATACATTGAGGTATTGGTCTCTAACGTACAACAGTACACATTCATCTTTTTTAATAGTGTGCTTTGGAAAAATAAATAAACCAATTATTTAACGTCAGACTTTCGTTGGTGGTTTTGACTAATTGTGATAGCTACCAATTATGATAGAATAATATCAAGATTAGGTTACAGTAATGAAGATTTCTTGAATTTATTAATAATTTATGGTGAGTGCAATAGAATTGCAAGTAGAACATGCCGAGTATTTCATGAAAGATATCCACAACTTCCGAAGTCGAATAATAATGTGATAAATCGACTACTAAAAAACTGTAGGTTGAATGGAACCTTCCGTCCAAAAATCATTCGTAAGAAGACTAAAGTGGATGATGATGACAATAGTATAACAGTTTTGGGATACTATCATTCGATTCCAAATGCTTCTCAGCACGAGGCCGAAAGGGAGATATGTATACCCTACGTGACATTTTGTCGAATTCTTAATAAGCATAAATGGCAACCCTATAAGTTCTACTGTGTCCAACATTTGAAAGAGACTGATTTACCTCGTAGAGTGGAATTCTTTGAATGGTTACTTGTCAAGACTCAAGAGGATGAACATTTCCTTGACAATATCATATGGACAGATGAGGTCAAGTTCACAAAAAATGGAGTTTTCAATAGACACAACAGTCATTATTGGGCGCCAGAAAATCCCCATGTTGTCCGCCAAAGGGGTTTTCAAAAAAGATGGCAATTCAATATATTTCGTGCCATAAAGAATGAGTCAATTTTTTATATCGAGTTTTATGATGATAATTTGAATGCATCAAAATATGAAGATTTACTGAGGAATGGAATCCAAATGATTTTAAATGATAGACCAGGAAGAGAACGTGTATGGTACCAAATGGATGGTGCTCCACCCCATAATTCTCATTCAGTCAGCGAAGCTTTAAGCGAAATCTTCGAAGACAGGTGGATTGGTAATAATGGACCTTTTCGTTGGCCTCCTAGAACACCAGATGGCAATCCATTAGATTATTTCGTGTGGGGTTTCATTAAAAATGTGGGTTACTCTATTCCAATAACAACAATGGAAGATATGAAATCGAGAGTTACAACTGCTTTCAATAGTTTGACTCCAGACTTGATCAGAAGCGCTACACATGACAATCTTTTGAAGAGATTACATGTTTGTTCAAGTAGAGGTGGAGATGTGTTTGAACATATTCTGAAATACACTGACGATTAAATTAACTCATTAATTTATGGGTTTATTATTTTCAGTTCGTGTTTCTCTTCAAACTATTGTTTGAAGAGAAGTTTCATTCGATGGTTGAGGAGTATTTTATTAATTATCTTTCCATTGTATTATCTGTGACTAATTGAGAAACATCAAACGAAATCTGTTTTACAAAAATGAGTGATGAACAAGGAAACCATGTCAATTTCCGTTTGAAACAGTTTATCTCGAAAACGGTTCAAAATAGAAATAGTATTATCTGAACAAAGTTAATCTAAAATTGGATGTAGAGCTCAAAAATGTTGAAATATACAGGGTGTTCCATTTGAAAAAATTGAGTTCCACTCATTTTTTCATGAGATCAAAGTATCTGCATTTTTTGAAGACCCTGTATGAGGCAAATGAAAATATGACACGGAGTGAAGATCCTCATAGATTATCAGCATTTATAAAAGTTCATGTTTGGTAAAAAAAATGTCGAAATTAATTTATATCTTCTAAACGATGATAGATAGATATAGGGAAATAGTATATGAATTTGTTGACAAAGTGATAATGAATCATAATATGATATTATATACGAGGTTTTCCATTTGAAAAATCAAAGAAGCCGCTACTTTATAGTTGAAGCGACTACGCCGCTTCGTCTAAAATATTTTAGGCGTGTAGGTTATATTGACTTATGCATACTGTGGAATTTTCAGGTTGATCCGTTGAATAGTTTGCCAGAAACGGCTAAATAACTCTCATCATGAAAAGCCCTGTATTCAGAATGCGCGAGAGTGAACGAAAATTTCAAGGACATATTATGTCGCCAAGTAACTATAACATACAGGGATAAATTGAAGCAGAATAAGCAAAGATGCATTGATCATAAGATAAATAGTTCTCATAATAAATCAAAATCCATGTGCAAACTATAAATTATATCCAGAAAAAAAAACTATAAGCCCAAAGATATTTCCAGTTTAAAAGGAGAACATGAGGTGATATGACTAACAATTTCAATGCACATTTCACGAAAGCGGAAGAACAAAGAGACTATGATCTCAATTTTATGAAAATTATAGTCGCACTTTGCCCAAACTCCATATTTTTCCATCCAATCAAGAAATGTGAGGTTTTTGAATTATTAAAAGAATTTAAAAATTCCAGTGCTAGCTCCAAAAATCTTCTGGAAAAATGCGTGGAAGAAATGGTATACCCTAAGACCCACCTGATAAATATTTCAATGGAACGAGGAATGTTCACTGAAAAATGAAAGTTTGCAATCTTCAAAAAAAGAGGCTCAAATAGCTAGGAGAACTATAGAGGACTAAGTCTTCTCTCTAGTGTATACAAGTTATACGAAAAAATAATAAAAATCAGTAACTATGATTTTTCCTCAAAAATAAACTACTCATGTTGAACCAGCATGGTTTCATGCAAAATTAAAGCACCGAAACAACTTTGTATGATTTCATAGAACACGTAGTAACAGCTTTGGATAACAAACTACAAATTTGTGATTTGTTCATCGATTTTTGTAGGGTTTTTGACTGTGTTGATCACTATGTACTAATCCAGAAAATGCATCGCTATGGGATTCGTGTAGTTGACCAAGATTGGATGAGTTTCTATCTATAGAACATGTCACAAACAGTGATAATCCAAGGTATCCACAGTCAGTCCTTGGTCTGCAAACCAAGGTCCATAGTGGTCTATACTCAGACCAGTGCTTTTTCTTATTTATGCAAACGACTTACCTACCTAAATAGTTTTTCGAACGTAAATATAGTTGCATATGAAGACGATACAAATATTCTGGTCACTGATCGTATTATATTAGCACTTGGAGAAACAACAGAATCCATACATGAAAAAATAATGAAATGGGCTAATGAAAATCATTCAGCACGTAATATCAGCAAAAACATCATTAGTAAAATTCTCAATGCAGAACACCACCGAAACTCTCAAAATATATAAAGATAGCCAACTAGAGGTGACATCCAACCCAGAAACAAAAATGCTAGGTCTAATTCTAGATCATAAGCTCAATTGGAGTCCTCATATAGATTCACTGTGTGATAAACTACGAAAGAACTGTTATGCACTGAAATTTATGTCGAATCATTGTGGAAGAGAGATTCTCCTAAATATGTATTATGCAACTATTGGCTGTTACTTGCGCTATGGAATTTCGAATTGGGGTATGAGCTCCTCTGAAAGAGTATTCATTTTACGAAAGCGCGCGGTCAGAATAATTGCTGATTTCGGATGGCAACACTTATGCAGAAACTCATTCAAAGGGCTGGAAATACTCAGAGTAGCTAGTCTGTATATATATATATATATATATATATATATATATATATATATATATATATATATATATATATATATATATATATATGTATGTATATATATATATATATATATATATATATATATATATATATATATATATATATATATATATATACAGGGTGTCCCTGGACTTCCTCTTTTCCTCTCGGGAATGTATAGATGGGGTCAAAATATCACCAGTACTTCATATAACTTTTTTTCCTAAAATCCTTCGTTACCAAGTAACGGGCCCTCGAAGTTACAAAATGAAAAATGTTTTTCTTCGATAACTTTTCAAGTGAATATTCAAAATCATCCAAATTCTGGTAATTGACTAAACAAATGAATTCCGTCGATGAGCTTTCATGCAGGAGTCAGTTGTTTTGCTACAAAGTCAGGAACGGACTACCCCCGATGGTCCACACCCCAAAACTTTGAAATGACAGATATTTTTCAATATTTTTCAACAAATTAAGGTTACTTGGACAATTTTATGAATAAAAGTACTCGTGTGGAAAGTCGATCGGAGCAACGAGTCTTGATAAAAATGTAGTTTCACTCGACGACATCAAACCCGCTCGTCCACCATTATTTGAAATGAATAATTATCAAAGCAGAAATAATAATGATAACGTTAATTCAACAACATTTATCCTGAGATGTCTACCATTATTCGAAAATATTAGTTTTTAAGGAAAATGGAAATGATAGGTAAAATGTTCATAACGAATTTTTATAATGCAAACACGTTTAACTAACGAAACTCAAGAGCCTCAAGAGCAAACAGAAATGAAAAATCCGCTACAGAAACTGCTCGATATGACCACCTTCTCTCTCTATACATTTTCTTAGTCTGCGAAGACACCCTCTCTGTACTTGAAATAGCATTCCAGGGTCGTTTCGTATGGCTTCACAATGTAATGTTATTCTATTCAACAATGCATCTCTTGTGTGAATAGGTGTAGCGTAAACAAGGCTTTTTAGATGCCCCCACAGAAAGAAATCCAATAGATTTAAATCCGGAGACCGCGATGGCCATGAATATGGCCCACCTCTACCAATCCATCTATTGTGGAAAATATGGTTCAGATGGTCACGCACAATCAAACTAAAATGAGGAGGAGCGCCATCATGCATAATCCACATATCTCTTCGGGTTTGCAATGGAACATGTTCCAAAAGTTCATTCAAATCGTTCTGAATGAACTCCAAATAACGTTCTCCATTCAATCGGTCCTGTAGAACGAATGATCCTATAAGATGGTTTCCTATGATACCAGCCCAAACATTCACGTTGAATTTCCGTTGGTGTTTGGTTTGCAATATCCCATGGGGATTTTCTTCGGCCCATATATGGAGATTATGAGAGTTGATAACTCCATCTCTACTGAAACCTGCTTCATCAGTGAATAAAACTCGATTAATAAAAGTCATATCCTCTCTTTGCCTATCCATGAACCAATTGGCATATTCCAGTCGTGCTGGAAAATCTTGAGGTGTCATGGCATGTACCTTCTGGATGTGAAATGGGTGGAGCAGTTGTTCCCTAATTATTCTATGAATAGTGGACTTGGATGTATGGAACTGTTCTGATAGATTTCTGATGCTCATTGAAGGATCATCAGCGACGGCTTCCAAAATATTTTCCTCCAATACAACGGTACGTACAGTCCTAGGAGCGCCCTCACCACCTCGTTTTGGCAAAACTGTACCTACAATAATATCGAAATAAAACAACGTGCTCAAATTAATTATCAATTATTACATACCTGTCTCCCTCAAGCTGCGATGGACACGATCGAATGTTTCTCTTGACGGTACCGTTCGATTGGGAAAATGCTCGGAATACAGACGACGAGCTTCTGCAGCATTACAAAATGCTCGTCCATAAAATACATGCATATCTGCATATTCATTGAATGTAAACTGTTCGGCCATATCAAAAAAATTCAAAATATCCTATAGAATATTGACAATACAATGATAGTCATATGACAACGCACCACTCAACAAAACAAAATCGCATTCCAGTTGCTCATTTTTTATCAAAACTTTCTAAAAGGTTTTTTTGTCAACATCTGTGAAAGAAATGGAACATAATTATTCCCTGGATATTTTTCACCTGATCATGTGCAGCCGTTTTTGTAGTTCATTCGTTTGCTCTTTATTAGTATAGTAAATATTTTTTCCGATGTGCGTTTTTTCAGCTGAATTTAGATACGTGTTGAAGAATTTCTCCCATAAAATTATAATTATCAGTGAAACTCCTCAACAGTTTAGCTGTGAAGAAGAATTTGAAACATTCGAATGTTGAGTTTCATGAGATTCAGATAACTGATCAACACGAAACGTGATTATTCCACACGTATTATGTACATACAAAATATGGAATGAATTCGATATTTCATAGTAGAGTAGCTTGTTAGTTTAAAAACACCACGAATCTACAGAACTTGATATTTCTTTTGAAAAAATATCTGCTATCACAATTGTGACTTAAACTTCCTTATAGGTACTGTACTTTTTGTTTACGACTTCATTTTAGCATACTTTGTATTATTCCTGTTATAAATGTTGTTGAATTAACGTTATCATCATTATTTCTGCTTTGATAATTATTCATTTCAAATAATGGTGGACGAGCGGGTTTGATGTCGTCGAGTAGAACTACATTTTTATCAAGACTCGTTGCTCCGATCGACTTTCCACACGAGTACTTTTATTCATAAAATTGTCCAAGTAACCTTATTTTGTTGAAAAATATTGAAAAATATCTGTCATTTCAAAGTTTTGGGGTGTGGACCATCGGGGGTAGTCCGTTCCTGACTTTGTAGCAAAACAACTGACTCCTGCATGAAAGCTCATCGACGGAATTCATTTGTTTAGTCAATTACCAAAATTTGGATGATTTTGAATATTCACTTGAAAAGTTATCAAAGAAAAACATTTTTCATTTTGTAACTTCGAGGGCCCGTAACTTGGTTACGAAGATTTTTAGGAAAAAAAGTTATATGAAGTACTGGTAATATTTTGACCCCATCTATACATTCCCGAGAGGAAAAGAGGAAGTCCAGGGACACCCTGTATATATATACGTGTGTCTCTACGTTTATAAGAATAGAGAAAAATCCAGGGCAGACCAACAAGGCCACCCATACGCAACTAGAGCTAGAGGGTTGCAGATAGCGAATCCTCACCGAACCTCTCTTTATCAGAAGATTCACCTATACCTTGGACCCAAACTATATAACAAGCTTGATGTTTCTATTGAGGACTTGCTGCATATCTGCATATTCGAAAGACAATTGAGAAAACATCTCATTGAAAAAAACTGCTACACCGCTGACGAATTTTAACAGTTAGGTACTCTCGATGAATAATCGTTAATAACTTTTACTTGTCCAGTTTAGTAACTGTCATATTTTGTTCTTTTATACAGTGTGACTCACGGTCGATGGAAGGTAAGACGTTTCTGGAAAACGCAAAGCATGATTTTTCTGAAAATTTCACCTCTCACATTTCCTTACCTGTTCTATCGATCTGAAATATTTTCAGCATTGCGGCGTTGCCACTTCCATCAAAAACTCCTAGCAACTTTATTTTTTTAAATGGAACACCCCTTATATTAATACATTTTTGGAATTGCTCTGGTATTTTAATACTTCATATACATACTTGCATCAGCAAATAGAATACATTTTGTTGATATAATACATTGACGTAAGTCGTTAATGTACACAATTAATAAAAAAGTTTCAAGTACTGAACCCTGAGGTACTCCATGTTGTATCAGTTTGATGTCAGATTTGATATTATTAGGATCAACATACTGATACCTGTTTTCGAAATAGGAGCTGAGAAGACTCCAAATGGTACCTCTCAAACCATAATGACTCAATTTTTCAATGAGTATCGCAATCACAAGCCTTGGTCAAGTCACATAAAGTCAAAAAAGTGTGCTTGCACTAATCAAGACCCTCCACTATGTCACTCACCATCTTGTATGGAAATATACAGTGTAACAACAAACAGAATTATATTCTTCAATGTCAACGTAGATTAGGTACTTATAGATATCGAACATGTGGACTAAGGTGGACCTATCTCAAAAACCTCGGAATAGACCCCTTAGAATGAGTCGTAGAATTCAAGAGTGGAACAGAAAGGAAAGTATTTCAATAAAAAAACATGATACTAAATTTTTCAGGGACACTCTGTATATTTGAAATGGATTTCAAAATATAGTCACAATTAAGCTGCATATTCAAGTCATGGAGAATCTTCAAAAGTATATTTTGTCCATCTTTCATGAACCATTACTGAACTCGTGACTCACACTGTGAAATGAACGAACTGAGAAACTTATCTTTACGATTGAAAAATTTGTCTTTTCTACACCGGTATAATTGAACTTTTTTCAGACTGTGGAAAAGTGTAACTCCCAAGAGAGATTAGTGCAAACTTTGATTTTCTCCATAAAGAATTTTTGAACTGAAATATTGCGTTTGAGACATCAGTAAATGTGAACAAAAAATATTCTCAACTTACCTTTTAAGTTCATAACTAAATGCAGAAAACTCAGAAAGCTACATAATATAAACATTGAAAACCTCAAGCACGAACCTGTTACCAGGAAAAATGTTATATGCCGTTTTTGAAAATCATTTGGGTACACCTGAAACCACATCATGGCTTTCATGGTATAATAAAATGAGTTATTAGCATCTGCCCCAAACATATCAGAAGCAACGGTGGTATATCTGAGGATGAACTAAACCGCGTGTTTATTCGAATTCAACTTATATTGGCAGATTTTTCCTCTAGAATATAGTCCGAGAGCTGGCTACCAAACTCTTCAAAAGTTTAGCGATTTTTTTTGATAATTCATTTTTATCTATGATTCAGAAAAACCTCTCTTTGTTAAGAAAATACCTTCATTCAGTACATACCCAGTCAGCAATCGTTGAAAGTGAAGATAACAAGTGCACGTGGATGCGCAAAGCTCATGGAGATGTCATATATTTTCTGCTAAAATTGAATCATTCTCTCACTAAGGGATCGATCTAGAGATTTTGTAGAAAATATTGGATATTTGAAACTTTCAAAAAGGACCATTGAATTTCTTGATATCTGACTTGGAAACAGATGAAAATGGCACCTTCCGTAAGAATTGAACCATCCATGTAAATATTGATGATTGCTACAAATTCCAAGTCATGAATTATACTGTTACGTTTTTTCGTGGTTTTGCCAACAATTAACTACACTGTGAAATAATCAAAGTTAACTTTCTTCCACTATTGATACCACAAAACACGTTTACTAAAACTTCAACTATTATCCAAATATCTATCACCTTATCAAATCGCTCTGTACTACACTGTCCACTAAGCTTGACTTCCACGGTATCGGTGTGGATCGCACTTATATACGGCAAACGAACTCAAAACCAGTGGAGAATTCCTTAGAAGTCCATATAGAAGCCCTAGAATGATCTCGAGCGCTTCTTGAGTTAGGAGCGATCTTGGTCGCGTCACAATTGATTTATGACGACCAGCGGCGGCGAGCGTTATTTTTTTCGGGGGGATGACTTACAATAATACAGTACAAAAGAGGCAATTTCACTGTTCCATTTCCAAAACCCAAAATTCACCCCAAAACTCTCGCCTCAAATTGTAAGGAGTTTCAATTACTTTGACATGCGTCAAAAGAGTGAAATGTCCAGACATTATATGCGATTGTCCACAGTCTACATGAATATATTTTCATACTGGATGCTTTTTGAGAATTCAGTATCGGAGCAAAACGTACAACCAGAGCAGTTCATGGGAATTGCTCGCAATGAAGTTGATGGAAGTGATGCACAACATACATACAACATACAGATGCACAACATACGGATTCCACAATCTTTACATACTCAACAACGATATACATACCTT
Organism: Leptinotarsa decemlineata; assembly: GCF_025532065.1. Classification (NCBI taxonomy): domain Eukaryota; kingdom Metazoa; phylum Arthropoda; class Insecta; order Coleoptera; family Chrysomelidae; genus Leptinotarsa; species Leptinotarsa decemlineata. The sequence goes on from NW_027412747.1 coordinate 13,705,497, forward strand.
ACAACTAACGTCATATAAACTTCAGATAAAGTAAGTGGGCAAACTTGAAGACTGGCTGTAAATGAAATTATCTACAAGAGCAATTAGTTCAACGACTTTATGTTGATGATAGACACTACCTTGCACTGACGAGTGGCCAAACAGCCCGATACCGGTCTGCAAGTGTGATCCAATGATTGAAAATCGATTCCGGCAGCTGTATCGCCAACAGTATCTGCAGGAATAACTTCAGTGAAGAATCCCGCACTGACATCTGTCGGATATAATCCAACGCCCTTTGTGGTATTAGCCAGGGAAGTTGTTGTTTTCCGATAGGTGTCAGTCCATAAACCTACAGTGGAGGTGAGTTGAAACTAGCCTCAACGAATTGTTCTTATAGATAATTCAACCAACGTCATACTTTAGGCTGCTGGGTTTTCTGAGAAATTGAGATACAACGGTTATATATATGATGTGAGAACAACTTCCAGAACTACCAACACATTGAGATCTCCTTTGACATAAACTGAACCCGAACAAACGAAAGATTGTATTTACAGTATACCTTGTTTCTGTGGTGATAGTTACACAGAGCATTTCTTTAATGACCCCCACCTTTCATTTTTTGAACGGGTCAACTCAAAAAATATAAATTTCAGATAATGAAATTATTAAATGAATACTTCATTTTGGAGTTAAATTGACAGATGAAACTTTCAAGATGGCGACTGGGCGCCATCTGGAAAAAAAATTAAATGGATATGGGGGATATGGGGTGACACATTATTTTGAAGCTCCTGACGAATACTTCACAACCATAGAATATGAAGTGAATATCTTCACTTACTACAAAATGGTGGAAAATTCAATAATTTCCTGAAGACAAACACATTAATATCGATATTTCTAGAAATATTTTTTTTTATTTGCCATATGACAATTCCAATAACCTGATAAGGTTTGTTAAGTTATTCATTCGGGAAACACATATCCAATATCCAGAAAAAATTACGTTTGGGCAGGAATATTGGGAAATCATATTATGGGACCTCTATTTATCGATCAAAATTCAACAGGGGAGCTGTATTTAAATATGCTGAAAACTACTGTTGGCCCTCTCATCACTGAAATCGTCGAAGCGAATCCTAATGAATTTGATATGGATATTGTATTTCAACAAGATGAAGCACCACCAAATTACTCCAGACAAGTGGGAAACTATTTCGATACTACTTTTCCCGGTCGTTAGATTGGCCGTCGAGGTCCTACAGAATGGCCAGCCTGCTCGCCAGATATGACACCTTTGGACATTTTCAATGGGGCTATTTGAACAAATGGTGTACGAAACTGAATCTGCTTCAATATTGGATAAACGGCAGAGAATAATGATATTTGTAGTGATATTGACGTTACTGTGTTCGAAAATGTTCGTTGTGAAATACCGGATAGGCTGTTCATATGTCAAGAAGTTCAAGGCAATCATTTCGAGCATCTTCTGAACTGACCTCAAGCTCACTACCTCATATTATGTAGTTAAATATCAATGTATTCAGGCAATTATAAAGAGTTCCAACATTTTGTAATAGTTGAAGATATTGACATCATATTCTAGGGTTGTGAAGCATATGTCAGGAGCTTCAAAAAGGTGTGTCACAAGACCCCCCAGATGGCGCCCAGTCGCCATCTTGGAAGTTTCATCTGTCAATTTTACTTCAAAATAAAGTATTCATGCATTAATTTCATTATATCAAAATTCAATTTTTTGAGTTGACCCGTTCAAAAAATAAAAGGGGGGGACATTAAAGAAAAGCACAGTATAGGTGAAACCTCAAGACCCATAGATGGCAATTGTGAAAATATGAAAAGAAGACAGATGGCAGGATTGGCGAGCGAATTATGAAATCATCTGATGATCAAGCTATAGCATGTAGTGAAACAAATAATACTATCACCAAAGAAAGTCGTGTCAGAATCAGAAAACTCAAAGAATCTGCATATATTCTTTCAGCAGGTAACAAGTGTATTTTGAATAGCTCTTTGGTAATGAATCGTAACTGGTTGCCGCTAAGAAAATAGGTTGAAAACGAAAATATTAACCTCAACTGATTTCCCAAAAGACATCCAGTATAATACGAGTATGTACTTATGTAGACTCAGATATGACATGTGGACATTTCATTTTTTTGACGTATTCTGTATTCTACTCTATCCTATCGATTTATGTGAATTGTATTCTGAACTAGGAGGACCTCTTTGCATTGCTTTGATAGGTTTGCACGTATGAACTAGCTATGTTAACAACATAGTTCTTTCAAGAAACAAAATGTTCATTAGGTCTTTTGCAAGTTTCGACAAAATTCCAGAAATATTTTGTTGAGTTGAGAGAAAATGTTTTCACCCGTGTATTCAGTAGAGTTGAAGAATTTGATTTTAGCTTGAGGAAGAAGAATATTGTGAATGAAGAATATACACAGACATTTATATTTTAGGATACCGATGATTTTTTCAAAATGAAGAGTTGAAATGTAGATGGTTTTCAATTCACCACAGTGCGAAGGCAAACTGCCTATATTTCCAATACCCGAACAAATGCAAGGAAACGAGCATTGTCAAAAATGTCGGCAACGTGAAATAACTAGCGAGATTTTGAGATGAAGTATGATTTCGATTGGTCCGAAAGAGATTGATATCTAAGTTTTCAACCAGTTGGGAATGAAAGAGGATTACAACATGTGATATTTTGTTGTTGTTGAAAGCAAACAATTGATAAATTTTCCATAGATTTTGAAATGGAGTCCGGAGAATGGGTCGAATTCCAAGAATTGGATTTGTAGGTGGGTTATACATCCTCCGAAGAGGGCAATAGTGGTCCTAACTGAAATGATTTTATGTATATTTTATGCACAAAATAATTTTCATTTTTCAATAAACATGTGCTAAAGTTAGGTGATTTGTGTATGTTGATTTCATTTATAATACATGTTTTATATATTTCCAGAAAAATTGGGCATTCGCGTACACTCGATATCCTCACTTGCAACGACTGCCGACTAACTCTGTACCATTACATCGAGACCTGATTCATATTTTGATAAAATATTGATGAAATGAAATACGCAACAAAACTTTTGCACCGACATTTGTATTTTTTCAACTTTGAGGTCACACTGACTTGAACTCAGCACAATTTATCAATGATTTGCAAAATCTTGCAGTGAATGTTCTGCTTCTACATATTTTTTTGGAATCGCAGAAGGGTCACATATTTTAATTATCTGTTTTTTGGAAATTACAACTTTCAAACTCATTTCGACTTTTTCTCGAAATTTCCAAAAATAAATTTAATTTCAAACTCAAAATTTCGACTAAATTCTTGAAATTTCAACTTCAAGTTCGAAATGTTGACGTCCTTTTTAGAGGGCAAAACCGCAAACAGAACAGAAAAATCCTCAAGGCTCTCTAAGGCAGGTGCTTGTGCGGAGGTAGCGATTCACATTGGATTTGAATAGCCGGAGATTAAATTCATTCGCGTATTTCTGATGTGTAACGCTCTTGGTGGAATCAAATGTGCCAAGTCACTCGAACACCTCCACCTCCTGTGAAAGTATCTATAGAAGAGAGACAAATCTCCAACTTTTCTTCGATGTACCAGGCTGTCAAGGTTGCACGTGATGTTCGCATCTCCAATCAGGCGGATGGCTCTTTTCTGAAGGAAATCCAGCAACTTCAGGGTATGTTTGGGGGCAGAGCTCCATACATGAGAACAATACTTCAAGGAAGGTCTGATCCGAGCTTTATGAAGTATCAAAAGTTGGTGGGGTGTGTACATTTTTCTGGTTCAGAATTGAATTCCAACCTTCGAGAAGCAGCCTTTGCAATTTCAGCGACATGATCGTGCAATGACATATTGGGGTTAAAATGGACACCATGACATATTGGTGTCCATTTTAACCCCCAACAGGAAGCGGAATTGTTTGACGTGGAAGCAGAAAGCGGAATTGTTTGACGTGACATTATTACATCCGGTTCGGATATAATAATGTCACCTTTTTTGGAGAAAACCGATGCCTGGGTTTTCGAGGCATTGAATTGAAACTGATTACTTTCACCCCAATTTGAAATCACTTCTAGAACCTCCTGCTGCCGGTGAATATGTGCTTTCGCCGCCGATGTCCTGGAATCCAAATGGAATGACGAAACAAGTGTGCTATCGTAAGCAAAGCAATATATTGGATTCTTTATTCTCTGAATTTCGAGGATGGTGTCGGAATTTTTGAAAATATTGTGCTGAGTATACAACATAATGATAAATTGGCTTTCAGTAATTTCTTTCCAATGTTCTCTAGCCCTCCGACCAATAAAACTGTTTTATTATTAGAGGTAACTCTCACATATTGTTTCAACGTATATGAAGTTGCACTTGTGTCATACATGTACATATCTATTCATGTCAATCAAAGAAAGAAGTATTGAAATGATCATTATATCATATTATGTTGAAATATTCATCAATACTCAGTCAAAGTTCCATATTCACTGTTGTCTCATTAATTTATTATATTTATGTAGGAAACTTTTCGCAGCGCAAATTATTCAAGCGCGAGCGGAATATACAAATACTATATCATGTAACATTCTTCTTGAAGATATCTGTTTCGATTCCATAACAATTGGAGTACAAACTGAATTGAAAGAAGTGATTTTGGATTGAATCACTTTTCTAAAGTTTGAAGGTGGTCGTTTTGAATTGGGTTTTCTATCAATTTATATCTGAATGACACTGGGCATGATACACGCATCTTCGTAAAGATTCATTCATTCCAAAGTTGGATACTCTCTTCATTTCTCCGGAAGCTTCTTACAGTTTCTGAATAGAGATGAAGGCATCAAAAGACATGAAATTTGTTTTCAAATGAATGTTTTGAATTCCTAAATATTTTGTTATTGTAATGTTCATCACTAGTTTCGGATATCTATTCATTTTCAAATGAACGTGCTTTCTCAATGTTTCGAAACTTCGGAAATGATATTTATTTTTGAATTTGAAAGGGTATATTTCAGAGGAAGATCAATTTTCGGAAAAGGAAGATTTTGTCTTTTTACTTATATATTATATTTCAATAACAACAATATTCATATGGCTGAGATTGAATCAAATGAGCGAATAACTTTACGTACTGTTTGAAGGTGGTTGACAATATTTAGAGGTGCATTCCATCAGTTTGGTCTTCCTGTCTAATATGATATGAATTGATTTAAAGTCCTTAAAGTTGAAAAATAACAATTGAATGAGGCAAAATACTCAAAATTACATCCAAGCCAAAATTAAAAAATCAAAAAATTGAACAAATAACACGAGATGAAAATTAAAAATTATTAATAAAAAATGAAAATTAAAAATCAAAAGACTCCAAGCCAAGTTACTTCACGACGGTTCGATGTCAGTATCCACAGTCGTCTTGGGGTGATAACTGGACTAATTCCTTGTTTGTCATCTTAATTTCGGACGACATTGGATTCAAAATCCCTGACTCTTTTATCATGTATTGTTTTTTTGGATCTGTATTTTTGATGTGGGGAACGGCCGAGATTTCTCTCGCCGCCTGGGGTATCCCTGTTGGGATACCCCAGGCGGCGTGCAGGCCGTGCATAGTCCATCGACTGAACTGGGGTCGGTACTTTTTGTAGTTTTAACGGCCTTCGCATATGAGACCCCGTTTGTGATCGTACTTGGTCCTGTCGGCCTTTTTGGTTGAACTGGCAGGTCTCTGGGTTTGTTATTGCCCTTTTCATTTTTCGGATGTTCCGGACATCCTTGGAAGTTGGCTGGGTGATCCCCTTTGCAATTAAAGCATTTAGCCGAACTTTTGGCAGCGGTAGCATTGCCCCACTGCTGTTCGGGGTCGTTGTGGTTCGCTTTTTACTTGTACGTTAAGTATTTCCCTTACCTCGTAAATATGGCTCTGTTTCCTGGTAACGAGAACCAATACGAGCGGGAGTGGCTTTTTGTTCTATTTCTTTAGCCTGGCTATCGAAATAATGTCGAAACCCTTGGCTTTTAGGTAATCTTTGATTGCTTCGTTTTCGATAAATTCGAAAGTCGTCCGGGCTTGCCGGTTTGACTTTGACGCCATCATTACTGTTTTCCGCCTTCGTGAAATGTATCTTCTCTTGTGCGGCAATTTCATTAAATTTCGACCAGTTATCTTTCTGTCTGATAGTGATCGGTGGTGTTTTTTGCTTTTGGACCGGTTGCCTGTGTTAAATTTGGCATCGTGGCCTCAACGTCATGTGCCTCAGTTTCCATATCCTCCTAAGTATGGTTTTCCTCTGGTTTTGGGGCCTCATCACTAATTCCTTCGAGATCCTACTATTTATAAGTCATTCGAGTGCTTTCACCTGTCCCCTCTTCCCCCTCACCGCTTTATCGATTTCAGCAGGAGCTGACTGTTTGGCGGGAGTTGGTCGTGTTCCGCTTAATTATAGGTTTCCATGTGTAGCGTATATCTACGCTAGCTTGACTAGCGTTGTTGAACAACATATATGCGGTTTCTTCTCTCCTAAACCAGTGTTCCTCCTTGTGGATGATTTCAGCTTGAGACAACTTGAGCACTGATTTGCTGCTTTCTTCTCGCTGTGTGTGTTTCTTGTGCTTGACAATGCGAACTTTCAATGGCCTCTTAGTTCCGAGGATTGTCGGAAAGGGTAAGAAAAATTGGGTCCAAGTATAACATCAGACCCTGCTTCAGATCTGGGAACACTATCCGTAGCAGTCTCACGAAAACCAGGCCACCAAACGCGGACTGCGATTCCAAGAATTGCATTTACCGGGTACTCTGCGAGTGTCGAGAGTCATACATCGGTGAAATTGAGGGGCCATTGAAATGTTGCATTGCAGAGCACAAGAAACTCACACAGCGAAAAGAAACCAGCAAATCAGGAATAGCAGAGCATCAACATATTATCAAGTGGTCCCAAGCTGAAATCATCCACAAAGAAGAACACTGGTTTAGGAGAAAATTCAAAGAAGCCGCATATATGCTGTCCAAGAACGCATTTAGCCAAGCTGGCGTAGAGATAGATACGCAACATATGGAAACCTATAATCACGCGTCACAAGATCAGCTTCAGCTAAAAGCAATGAAGCGGAGAGAGGAGATAGGTGAAAGCACTCGAATGGCATATAAATTGTCAGATCTTGTAAGAATAAGTCCAGTTATCACTCGAAGACGAAAGTGGATACTAACAATCGAGACGTGAAGTAACTTGGCTTGGAATCTTTTCATTTTCAATTTTCATTTCTTGTTATTAATTTTTAATTTTCATCTCGTGTTAATAGATCAACTTTTTGATTGTTGTTTGTATTTTATTTCATTGTAATTTCAGGTTTTTTGCTTGATATGATTGTTATTTTTCAGCTAATCTTTTCAATTTGCAACATTACGTATTGTCATTGACGACATAAGTAAATTTGATTCGTGATATTAGGTAGTAATTTTAATAATGAATTGAGTGCTTCATCTTTTGATGTTATTCAGATTGGTGAAGAGAGGTGGTGAAGAGGCAATAAGTCAAATATCTTATTCCGAAACATCGATTGTCTGACATTGAGGATGATAGTGTTATATTTAAGTGGAATTTTACATCTTTCATCTACCTTGTACATCTACTTTTTAACAAAAAAAATTACTCACCACCAAAAGGTCACCACCAAAGGATTTTTTAATGGTGAGGAAAATCTTGTGGAAGTTCATTCACCCAGCACTGGTCTACTTTTTGAAATTTCCCGTTCCTGAGTGATGAGATGTTGCATGTCCTTTCAAAAAATTTCCAAATAAAAGATATAAAGTCAACACACTCCAGTTCGTTTCATTGCATGTTCATCTTTCACTTCCTGATGTAAATAGAGTCTGTTACGATCTGTCCTAAGGACTAGCATAGTCTTACTTTTCAAAGTGTGAACATGGGTTGGAGGATATGAAGTGGAAATCTATCGTCCAGCCTTGCGGTTCGAACCACCGCTTCACACAGCGGTCGATTGAGTGAGTGATGCAAATCACCAACGTCAACCCACCAGGCTACCGTCACACCAACTCTATTCACAAATTCATCTCTATCTGGTATTGCTAGATGTTTCTGAGGTGATTTCGTTGCTAGCAACTCTAAAATTGACTGCAGATGCGTAAAGTACATTCTGGATGTCACGTCGAATATGTGGTCGAATATTCTAGTCCGCCATTTTGGGTCCTATCTACGATGTTAGGTTTCAATGAGATAAGATACCTCCTCGTAGCTACAAGCTGGTTCGAAAGTGTATAGGTGGCAATCACCAAAAACAGTGGATAGACAAACTTGATCCCTTAGGCTGGCCTGCTATATCTTCTGATATGGTACCCTCAGATTTGTATACGTCACGCAACCGCAGTCTGATAGGAGGTGCTCCGAACGAAATATCATCAGAAATATTCCATAATATAATAAATAATTTTTTTTACAAAGTTCATTGTTGTCAGGAAGTGAATAGTGAATATTTGACGGGTTGAGCTGAAGTGAGTTTTGAAATGTGAAAAAAGTTGATACCGCTCTTTCGGCGACGTATGATGCAGCAATATATTTTTTCGTATCGTATCAGCTTCCTGAACGAACGTTTCCTATAAGTGACTGTCGATGGATATCTCTCGATTACTTTCACCATCAACGCTAGTGTTCCCCAGGAATCCATATTGTCTCCAACAACCCTCTATTTATTGTGTATGAACGACTTATTGAAAAGAATCAAGAATCCTATATATTGCTTTGCTGACAACAGCACACTTGCCTCGTCATTACATATGGATTCCACGTAGTAGGAAGTTGAATATTTTGATGAGGATCTAGAAGTAATTTCGTATCGAAGTGAAAGTAACCCAGGTTCAATTCAATGCCACCAAAACCCAGGCATCGGTTTTCTCCAAAAAGATAAATGTCTCCGAACGGAATATAATAATGTCAGGTCAGACAATTTCGCTTTCTGCTTCGATAAGTTTGTTGGGGGTTAAAATAGACACGAATATCTTTTGGCACAATCATGTTGCTGCAATTTCAAAGGCTGCCTTCTCAGAAGTTTTGAACACTGTTCCGAATCAAAAAACTTTACACACCTCAGCAACTTTTGATGTTTTATAAAGCTCAGATCACACCTCCTTTGGAGTATTGTTCTCATGTATGTAGCTCCGCCCCAAACATTCTCTGAAGTTGCTAAATTCCACCCAGAAAAGAGTCATCCACCTGATTGGAGACGCGAATATCATTTTCAGACTCATTAGTCTGGAACATCGATGAAAGGTTGGAGATTTATCTCTCTTCTATAAATACTTTCACGGGAAGTGATCAAGTGACTTCGGCACATTTTATTTCACTGCTTATCGTTTTGAGGTTCACTTTGAACTGTTCGAGAACTCTTTAATCTGGAGAATGGCATTTATGTAGAATAAACTTCCTGAAAACGTTTTTCCAATGTGAATCGTTGCTACTCCGCACAGGCATCGCTCTGAGAGCGCCTGAAGAACTTTTCTGTAGTGCGTGTGTTTTGTCTTCAAAAAATGTTTTTCATGTGAATTTAGTTCCACAATGAATATAGAAAAAAATTTGGAAAATTTTTCCTCGAGAAACTGCGACGGAGAGTGTTCAATATACAGTGCAGAATTGAAAAAACTAATCAGAAGGGCAACACGTCAGTTCAGTTTTTAAACTCTTTCCTATATGTTACAGTCATCTCATGAAATCCTCAACATGGAACTGTACAAAAAAAAGTGTTATATTACCATTAACAACATAAAAATGGAAATTGTGAAAGTTCATATGATAAATATTTCTCTTCTGTGTTGAATTCTAGGGCACTTTCATAATAACTGATGTATATACACACATTTCATAGATGCGGTCTGTTGACATTATGAATAATTCAGCAAATTTTGCTCTCAGTAAAGCTCCTCGTCACTGTTTCAATGGATAGTATGATAATGAAACTGTGGAAATTCAACTACCTCCATTCGTAATGCATTTATTTATTATGCAGTAACTTCGGAATGAAGGCAAAGTAAAACAATTCGACTGACATATATTGCCATTGAGATTCGAATTATCATTAATGAAAATATCATAATAATTAAATATTTCAATGGCAGTTGTATTTCCATTTCTCACCAAGACTTCCATTTCCATCAGTAGAAAGAATCGTGGATGTATACTAATCATGTAGTGGAAAAAAATGAATGTACGAGTCAGTGTTCCCGATTCTCTTTATCTCCTTAAAACTACCTAGTAGGCTAGCAGATACTATTTCTAATGTATCTCAATTCCAAAATATTTTTAAAACCACCTGATAGCTCATTTTGAAACTCGTTCAGATACCTTCTCGAAATAATCAACATATACTCGACCTTCATTCTCACTACTTCTGTAGAGATCAAGTGAAACCGTGATGATGATCAAGTTTGAAGTGTTCTGCAATGAAACTTGAAAATTTCATGAAAAATAGATTATATCATCAAATTAACGGAATGTTATTCATTATTGTCCAAACAGTGATAGAGTTTGCTCGCAAAGTCCTCTCTAACATTCCTAAAAACTTAACCTGAGATTATCTACACGCAGGTGTTATTCCTCTCTCCAAAGCATTCGAATCCTTAGGCTGTGTTTTATGAACAATCGATATCAGATTCCTCATAAAATCAAATCTAGAGTCAGGTAATCGTGATGGCCATTCTATTGCTTCTTTCGAACATGATTCATCTGCCAGAAATTATATCATCCATCCATTGTCCAACTGAAGCAGCTTGTGGTGGAGCTCTATCTTGTTGCAAGTTAATAAAGTCATCTTGCAAAAACTAGCTATTAATAATGGATATATTGGTTTTCTCAAGTATATTCAAGTAGAGCTCATCAGACAGAGTTCTCTCAATCCAGATCCAATGACACTATTCCTAGGAATATCGGTAAAATCGTTCACTATCTATGGACATAATGTTTGACCTCCCCAGTGAAGTCGCAGATTTTCATCATTTCAGGAGCCAAATATTCTGATTTTCATACATGAAATTCATCACTGTTTCACAAAATTGGATTCTTCTGTCGGAATAGTCGTCATAAAGCTGTTAATTTTTTTTCCCATACAGGTGAAATATATTTTACTGTGTTGCTTTTCTTACTGTTTCGTGGGACATTCCTAGACGTGCTACAATGGGGGGAAATGAAGAGTGTTCTGCAAAAACGGTACTTGAAACTCCCATTCCATCCAAGGCATGGAGATTATTTCTTTTTTACACGCTTTATATTAGCTTCACCTGTATGTATGTATGATTGTTTGTATGCATGTTTGTGTGCAACTCCCAAGATCGGGATCTGTATTGACAGAATTATCGGGATTATTGCTTGATCTATCCGCGGGCAGATGGCGCTGTTCGTAACCTAATTGATATATCTTGATCTATTCGCGGACAGATGGCGTTGTACGTAACTATCAATTATTGCAATCAAATCAAATCAAAATGTACTTTATTGTTGAGGATGAAATCTCATTGACAAAGTGTTACTATTCTAAGAAATATAAGATACACAACTCAAAAGATATTGCCAAATATAAAATATTATTGTCAAAGTGTTATTATTTTAAAGAATGTAAGTTATACAAATTGAAAGTAATATCTGAACATTTGGTGATTTCAGAATTTTGGGATGAAAAAGTAGTCAGAAAGTGATAATATATATGTTACATATTGAAATAAATAATATTAATAATAATAATGAATATTCTCATGCAACACATAAATGTAAGTATGAGAATATAAAAACTATGAAGCATAAAAATATAGAAGTGAATGGATAGAAAATAACAGTAAGAATCAACTTCGCTTGAGCTTTTCGCGGGCAGATAGCGCTATACGTAACCTCCTTGATAGGTTGTTCAAAAGAAAATCAAAATAAAAAACATATTTTAAGAATTTTATGTGTTAGCAAAAGTTTGTACTACAGATGAAATATTTAAATATTTTCAATTACTCGTGATTCAGTACAGAAAAAAGTTTTGAACGAAACGGAAGATACATTTTAAAATCTGATTCGATTATTTGAAATCAAACCAGAATATGGATTTCAACAATGAAAACTTTATCGTAAATTGTACACCTTTCAGGTGTACAATTTTTTAAATTCAGTCACTTGAATATTTCAAAAAAGCGAAAAATTAGAATTAAGGTGCTTGACATACACATCAAATCAAGAGATTCATTTGAAAAATAAAATTATTCACTGAAAAAATATTTTAAGTCCATTAATATTTTGAATGAAATTCCAAATCAGAACATCAAGACTGAATTGTTTTTTGAAATTATTACTGCAGATTTTCTCTTTACTGTTAATTTTACAACTGTCCACCCTCTGTTGGAGACTTACTGCATCTCATTATTACTATAGAATTTAAGACCTCAAGCCAATGCTCAAAATTTATTATGTTGTTTGAGAGGAATTTTACGCCGTATTCGTGCGCAGTCTGTTGAAGATTTATAATACTAGTGACTAGAACTTAAAAAAAGTATTTTTGACAATAAATCGGACTAAAAAGTGAAAAATAAATATAGTTTAAGTAACTAAAAAACACGCTTTTGAAGAACATCGAACTGAAAAATTAAAATTTACTATATTTATTTCATCAGCAACGAAACCGATATCACGAAATTCAGCAACTGATTGTAGGACATATTGTAATTTGAATTACTGTTGATATACCTTTCAATGAACATTGTTGCTGTTCATATTGTGCATTTGCGACATATTCCATGAATGAGAATGATTTGTTCTTTTTTGAAGTATGAACACCATTATTAGAAAAAATTCAAACACGTATAAACTTTGGAAAACAAGTTTTGGCTTTCTGCTTCTCCATCTTGATGATAGAAAGCAAACAATTCCGAAATGTTATCCAGAATGGTACAGAAGAGCCCTAAGGCAAGTGTCTCACGGCAAAACATCGATGTCTATCAGTAAGGATGACCGTGTAAGTGACATTTTTAACTTTCATTCAGTATTTTGTGTAGGAATCCTATGAATGATATCTGATTCAATACCATAAAGAATTTTTGGAATACAAACTGAGTAGTGAAAAGTGGTGTTTGTATTCCAATTAAGTATTCCACATAAAAGTGTTTGTTTCGAAAGAATTTTTTTTTCGTGTAATTCAATGTTTATATGAAAGTAGGAGAGAGTAGAAGTAGTTTCAGGAGGGCTTTTTCTTCAAGTTTGTGTCTGAAAGTTACTTCTTCGCATGATCTACATACACATCTATGTATAATAATAATAATAATAATAATATGTCTTTATTAGAACAGCATGAAAAACATTTTTTTTTTACACATAACTGCTGATAACATAATGATAATAATAGTATGTTTATTATCGCATACACTGATATTATATTACATAGAGTGCTATCGAAAATAAACAAGATGATCGCAGAAACCATAGAAATCTATAGCTTGTTCGTGATAAGGATACATTGTAATTAACTGTATAAATACTTAATCTAACATTGAAAGAAATTGAATGATGAATTAATCAATAACCTTATCAACAGAGACAGTAGTTTCAGACAGAATACATAGTTATTTTCGTCTGCTCAACAAATGCTTGAGTTAAATTGCTGTTTGAAAAAGTTTGATTAACAAAATCAGAAAAAAAAGCTCTTTTGGTATTCAGAATGAATTTCTTTACTTCTCTCTTAAATATGTGAGAACTGTTGATCGTGGTGCATATAAAGAGTTCGCCTTTTTCCTAGTATTGAAGGAGTGGATGATTGGTTTTATTTTGATGTTTCCTTTTTTTACATTACTGAGTATGCTCATACAAAAAAGTTGTCAAATTTCACATACATTCGCTCCTTTAAATAAGACAGCAGTTGGATGAGTTTTTTTCCTATTGAATATAATCTTCAGTATCCATTTTTGTATGACATTTAGATTCCTAAGATAACAATCATTCACTCCTCCCCAACCTATTATACCATAGGATAGTTGGGATTGGACAAGTGCGAAGTACAACGTTTTCAAATGTTGAATGTCAAGAAAGTTTTTTAAGTTATCGAATTTAGAAAGTGTACATCTTAACTTTCTGACTATTTCTTTCATATGTAGGTGCCATGGAAAATGTCTATCTGAATGGATACCTAGATATTTTATTGACTCGCCTTCAGGTATGTGATTATTGTTTCTTATATTTAGGGGTCCCCTATTGGGTAAAGTACTGCAGTATGATGTGAAAGGCAAGTATTTGGTTTTTTCGAAATTGATCGTAAGTTTATTGTGACAGAACCATTTTTCGATCTCAATGAAATCTTTTTCTGCAGACATTTTCAATTGGTTCCATGAAGAGTCGGTATACAAGAGTATACATAGAGTTACTTCTTTCGAAATTGATTGCTTCTTTCCTTTCTTTGAAAACTTCTCACATTTTTTGTTTCAAGTTGGAGTAGTAGAAAGCTAAAAACCTGCAACTTGCAAAACTAATTTTACAGTTACGTAATTATGAAAACGAAATTCCAGATTGACGTTTACTATTGTATTTTTTGACAAGTCTTCAACTAACTTGATATTTGTGACTTCCATATAACGATAATTCTTGAAAATTAGAGTCTTTCTGATGATAATTTTCAATGGTGTTGCGATTTTCAAAATCTCAGTATGAAGTGTTACGGGTTTCATCAGTTATCGGCTAGTTACATCACATATATTATGCTACTTTGTTATTTTGTTGGATATTAGTAGTGGAAATACTCAAATCAGCTGAAATAATATCACAAAGTGTTTTTGATACTTCAACTCATTTACAGGCTCTACCAGATTTCTCGCAAACTGCTAACGAAATAGGTCAAGTATGTCGTACTTTTGAAAAGGTAACTGAACTAATCCGAAACGAATGACAATTCAGTTGGTGAAACGCGTGTTGACAAGAGAAATGTAGTTGTGGTGATTGAAAGAAGTCCTTGTTTTTGATTTATTCGACGCCTAAAGTTTACACATCAATAACTGAACGACCTTCAAAATGAGCAATCAATCAACACTCTTTTCATTCATGATTTAAGGGTTTCTCTCCGCCTCAGCTAGGGTGTTGATGTAATTTGATTGAAAACTATCTCACAAAATGTCTCATACAGAAATGAATTTGACGTGTTTTTGCATATTTCTATATGCAAAAGGGGCCTAAATATAGACGGCGGTACATTTTCAAATTATCCCATCGTATATATTATGTATATTTCCGTTTACTTTGTAGCTCTTCTATCAATGGATTTACTTAGGCTAATGGAGCTACAATTATTGTTAATATTTCGCCCATAACGTCGGAAAAATGTAAATAACTGAGTAGATTATATCCATCAAACGGTTGAAAATATTCCGTTCACAGTTTTCCCCCTTCTTTAATCATAATTCGAATACGTTCCTATACAAGAATGGTGGGAAATGGTGGATGTCGTTCATTTTCGCAAATGACGTCGGTGGCACGTTTGTCCTCGTCAGGAGTTTATTCGTAATACTCGTGGATATGAGGAACCGTGTAAGTTTTTGTTGCGCATATATAATTTCATGCAGAACAAATCGAACAAAATTGTATTCGCAATAATTTCAATGAAGCGGAAAACTCGTGACTGGGTGTGAGTTTTATTATTACTCAGCAAAATGAAAGAGAGATATTGAAATGGAACATGATACAATGAACATTAATATTTCGAAAATTGATTGTATGAATGCAAATATTCACTGCACTATAAAATGAATCATGTGATTATGAATTGAAAACACCCATTATGTATCACACAAAACGGTTAGAGATATCTGAACTGAAAAATGAAATGAAGCAAAATGAAAGAGAGATATTGAAATGGAACATGAGACAATGAACATTAATATTTCGAAAATTGATTGTATGAATGCGAATATTCACTGCACTGTAAAATGAATCCTGTGATTATAAATTGAAAACACCCATTATGTATCACACGAAACGGTGAGAGATATCTAAACTGAAAAGAAATGTTTAGAAAAACTACCTTATCGTCGACGAACTAATAAAGTATTTCGAGAGAGAAATACTAAACTGGAAGGCAATTTCTTGAATCCGTAGACAAATGAGGTATCTGGATATATGGGACCAACAATATGATTTCTCAAAACTCCTGCTCAGACATTTATTTAGGTTTATGTTTGACTAATGCCGCACATTTTGGTGATTGGCATTTCCGCTCAAAAAAAGTGCATTCGTCAACGGAACAAATCAATTTTCAACACGCTTCCATATTAGTTTCACTTGTGTGATTGTTTGTAACCGACTCTTTTGGACTCGAGTTTGACTTACTCAAAACAGACAGATTTATTCATTTTAAACTTCGTACACTCATCAAGAATCGGTGACAATATTATAATTTCATGAGTCGGTAGCCGGGCGGTTCGACGTCGGCGCTTTGTTCACTCAGTCAATCGGCCAATGTGTGAGTCGAAAGTTCAAACCCCAGGCTGCACGCTTGATTTTCACTTGCTATCGTCCAACTCGTGTTAGGAATCACAGGTTGAAAGGTAGGAACTCGTTAGTCCTTAGCTCGCACAAGTTTCGACTTCTGAGGGTTATCGTTCGTTGGGGTGCCATAGCTGGTTAACGGAAAAAAACGTATTTCAAACATATTATTTTTAAAACATATTTCATTATACTAATTGGGATCGTCAGGATCGAATAATTTCCTCACACAGTCTTCGTGTGAGAGCAAGTGAGATAGCCACACTGTCTGCGTACATATTTTATATTGAAACGATGGGTTTGAAATAGCAAGCCAAACTTAGAAATGGTAAATGAATAAAACTAAAAAACTAAAAAACATGCTTCAATAGCAACACAAACATAAGTATATTTACAAATCATGAATTCATAAAACAACAACAATAATTAATTGGCGCTTCGGAACGAAGCGCCAATTAATTGTATTTCCGGACAATCCGGAAAAACCTGCAGCACCACATCATTTGAAGATTTAGATTTGCCAATGTCCTCTCTCATGAAACAAAATGTAGGGTGTCTCCAGAGACTTCATTAAATTCAATACATCGCCAGAAAACTTAGTGACACGACTATGGTCAAACTTAAACCAGTCCGTTTCGTCTTTGATCAAGGCGTAATAATGACCAGATTCAACGCCAGAACCAGAATGAACAATGACTGCATGAAGATTATAATAGTGTCGAGGTGTTAAAAAAATAACAGGTTGGTGTTGGAAAAAAACTCCAGCAATATTTTTTATCGTGGCTTCAATCTGGCAAAGAGCTCCTTACCAAGTATTTATAACAATGGATATTCAGCACCCCACGATTTTTCAAAACAAACTTCATTTTTTTGTGAAAAGATTCATTCTCATATCAGACTTATTGAAAGTCATTATGTAGTTATATTGGGCCACAGACTTATCATCGATTTTGAATACAATCCTAAATTAGTTTCGAATTATTTTTCATTTTTTGAATTCAAAAATTGTCTTGGAAGTGGATTTGGAAAATGCCTTCAATATGATTGATAGAAACATCATGCTTCGTGAGGTGAAAGATTCGTTACCACGATTGTATCCCTTCTTAAGTCCGTGTTATAAATTAGTTTCCTATTTGAGTTTTGGTGAATATCTGATTCTGTCTGAGAGAGGTGTTCAACAAGGTAATCCCATAGAACCTGCTCTTTTTTGTCTGACCATCAGTGAATCCATTACAAGCTTATTATTCGAATTTAATTGTTGGTATTTGGACAATGGCTCAATCGCTGGCGATGAAAACTTTGTTTCACAGAATTTAAAAAAAATCATTGATTATTCAAAATATCTTGGACTCAATTTTGATAAATGCAAGTTGCTTACTCTTTCAACTCCGAATGATATTTCCGAATCCATCATTTTGAAATTGGCTCCTGGTATAAGAATTTTGGAAAAGTCTAAATGGAGTCTTCTGGGTGCTCCTCTATCTAAATATTCACTTTCAGAACATCCTCAAGAAAAACGGGAATCACTCAAATTGCTGTCCACCAGATTGAATGAACTTCCTGAACACGTTGCATTTTTTCTTTCAAAATATTGTTTGGCGATTCCAAAATTCATGTACGCCCTCAGATGTTCCCTTGATCAAGTCACTTAGAAATTGACGAATTTGATAATTTACTCCGCAACACGACGAAATATGTTACAATCATTTTAATAATGATTCATGTCGCCAAGCAACGCTTCCTGTAAAACTTGGCGGACGTTCGGCTTCTTCCTTAGCTTTACCAGCTTTTTTGTCATCAGTCAATAGTGTTTCTGATCTTATCAATTCCATCCTTTATGTTATATTTATCAATATCAAAGACGTTTTTAATGCTGGAGGTGAATCACTTTGGCAAGCCATCACTAATATTGCCCCCCTACAAATAAAAAAATACAAAGTGCATGGAACCGACCTCTTTTGAACATTATAACTGATAAACTTCTGAAATCTACAAGTGTATACAAAATGGCACCATCCTGGCAATCTATGATGAACCCCTCAGTTTCCGACTTCAGCCCACTCGACCTGAGAAAAGCGAAAGTCAGGCGCTTTGATAAGCCAAGGTCTCCAATGTTATTGAAGAAGACCCCATGCATTGGCTTATCCTTGTGTTTCCGCAGAAGTAGGGTGATCTCTGCGGCTTTTATCTGAGCTTTTTGCTGAACAGGTTCCAACTTGGTAACAGAGTTGTGGTCACCTCGTTCAGTGTCGAAAACTTCACCGAGTTCATCAGCGGCTCGGGCAGCTCCTCTAAAGAGGAATGCTTCAATTTCTGCTCTCTCATGGTCACGGACCATGCAGAGAAGGGGATCCGAACTCCTGATGACTTTACAGGCTGTATCCAGCACCATTCTGTCATGTAGACACTCCAAACTCAAAAGTCCACGGCCTTCCTGTTGTCGGGGGAAGTACAACCGTGGAACGGACGATTTGGTATGCAAACTCCTATAGACATGCATCATTTTTTGGGTCTTTACGTCGAGTTGATACAGCTCCTCCCGAGTCCACTTCACTACTCCAAACGAGTAGAGTAAGATTGGAACGATAAGCATATTCATTGCAGCAACTTTGTTCTTCCCCTACAGTTCTGATGACCAGATATGTCGAAGTTTGTACTGATACTGGAGAGAGTTTTTCACTGCTGTTACCTCTTGTGAGTGGCGTTGTTCCACCCCGAAGTAAGTATACGTCTCTCCGGCATCCAGATGGTGAAAGATGCTTCCATCTACGAGCTGCATATTCTCTCCGTAGTCCCCGCATCGTCCTCTTTCAAGATGGACCATTGCACATTTGTCTATCCCGAATTTCATACCGATAGCATGCGTGTACTCTTCCACCACCCTCAAGGACTGATGGAGATCCTACTCTCCAGAGGCATAAAGTTTAAGATCATCTATATAAAACAAATGGGTGACCTTGTACCTCCGGTTTCCGGAGGTGCCACAGTTATACCCGAGAGTGTTTCTGAGCGCAACGGATAATGGCAATAGTGAGATGCAGAAGAGAAAGGGACTGAGGGAATCACCCTGAAATACACCCCTTCTGAAAGTGACCCACCCTGTTTGGACTCTTGCTTGACCATATGTTATGGTGAAGCGAGTTCGCCAAAGTGGTATCAGTTGTTCAATGCATCTCAGTATTTTGTCGAGTACCGCAAGGCATCTGAGCAAGTGCAAGATGAGCTCATGCGAAATTGTATCAAATGCCTTACGGTAATCGATCCAGGCCATAGAGATTACGCTTATATTGTATCGAGTCCTGCGTTACACATCTATCGATGAGCAGGTTCTCTTTACATCCAGCGACTCCTCTCTTCGACCCTCTCTGCTCATATATCCGTTCGAACACTCGATCAACTGCGGTGAGTATTCGTGTGTATAAGATGCTTGTAAACAACTTATAACACGAATTCAATTATTATTATTATTATTATTATATTTGTATATTATTTGTATGTATGACGATATATTTATAATTTTTTGTTTAGACATGCTAAAAATATTTGTTTAAATGTATCACGTAGCCAATAAACTATTCTATTCTATAACTTCCTCGAATGAGTATTTTCTGTAACTTAAAATTTAAATGTAGTAACCTGTATGACGAAAAGTAGTTGTTTGAACTTGATGTGTGTGATTTGAATTTAGGATGATCCATAAATTATTTTTTGAAGAGTAAGATTTTTGACAAATGTATAACAACAATGTTATGAGGAATAGTTCGAGTCTCATGCTACAAAGCCTCATCTGTCCTTGAAAATGGCTTTGAAGTCGAAGCCGAAATGTCGAATAACACAAAACTTCTGACGTAAAAACGTGAACACTTCCTAATATTTTCCACACGAAGAAAATACATTATGTAAGTTACGCGCCATCAGGCGGCTGAAATGCCAACAGAACTGGATCAATATCCATTTGGTAGGTCCTCTGTAAGAAACTTCAGTGAACAGTTTCGTAATTCAGACTCTTTCTGCTAGATGGAGAAGAACCATTGATTTCTTCAAATGGAAATTGAAAAGTGTAATGACCAAATTCATGATTCAATATTTGTTACCAATTTTGTGATAATCGAAGTGATAATTTTTCATTATTTTGTGATGATTGAGACATCTGAGTACAAAAATTTATATTCATAAACCTCTCCGCTAAGGTTTTCTAGTTCCCTATTTTGTCTCGCTTGGTTCACAAAAGGAAAAACACCAACAAAAAGTTGCTTTATCGTTTCCGTAGATGGCGATAGCGATATCGTTTCGGTATCAAGTTGGAGATGAAATCATAGGCAAGACAAATTGAACAATAAGTTCCATAGTCCTCTTCACAATATTGTTTCAATGATAGTTGGTTTGTGATGGCAAGATGCACATGTTTTTAATTATTTCAGTTATCCGGGGTATGTAGATGCAGTTCAATGAAAAGCTCAGCTCAACGTTTCGCCCATAACTGCGTTAGGCATCTCCAGAGGAAATTGGCCCCAAAGTGTTACAACTTTCTTCTTGGTAGGTAGACTCATTGATGGAACCCTATGCTATATGTTGCTTGATATTTATACGGAGGGTGTGGTGGAAAGGACTCTTTCGATTGGTACGTGCGGGGATCGCGATTTCTTCTTCTCTAGTGAAATTGTTTTGATGTTCATGAATCTATATGACTTCCTGATTCATACGCATGTAATGGTGACGAGTGATGTGAAGAACGTCTGTTCTATCTAGCTGTATCTCAAAGCTTTCTTGTAGTGCATGTTCAGCTTGTCAAGGATGGCAGAATCTTTCACCTTTCTTTCAACGAATCCTCACAGTAGTATGTTATCAATGGCAAGAGTAATATTAAGAAACATGATTTTCACGAATTATGATCGAGCAGTGGCGAGCATATAGTGTTCCAGTTGGCCTAAAAATTGTTTCCATTATATGCTTTTCCAGAATTTTCTCGATCCTTTCAGTAACCTTGAGAGTATATGTGCCAAAGATGGGTGCCTGTCCGTGTGGATGAGGATGTCAAGGTCTCACAAAATTCACGTCGAAAGGCTTGCTTTCTACTATTTTTAGATGAGAAAGACACTAGTGTCGCATGACTCATCGCCGATGAGTATATCTATATAACATCGAAAAAGGTCAATGCAGTCAAGTTGCTGGAAAATAATTCCATGAAAATGAAAAGATTAATAGATGAGTACTATTTCGATCATTCTCTTATTGATTTCAATTTAACAGCCACCGGTAGACAGCTGTTTCAGCCAATTGGACATCGTCAGTACCGGGCAGGCGGTCCTCGATTGAAGACAAAATGTGAATAACCAAGAAAAGTACTCAATAAAAATAACTGCGTGAACGCAAGCGAGTGCGAACTTAGAGTGGAACACAGCAAACATAGTACTAGTAACGAGACTTGGGGACAAGGGAGATTATCGAGTCATGTAAGAACAAATCTAAGTGATTCTTAAAAGTGGCTCCGAATATATATATATATATATATATATATATATATATATATATATATATATATATATATATATATATATATATATATATATATATATATATATATATCAATATAAGAAGTGTAAATTAATCAAAGTGCGGAATTTGGAAAATTTCAAATTCATTGCCATGATAAAGAAGTGAATGTTAGGTTGCTAACGTGAATCATTAAAGTGGAGTTTAAAAAAGATTTCAAGAGGTACGACACGCAAAATTTGTAAGAGCCGATAAAATCTGAAATTGAATAGACAAATTGAAACAAACCTGTTGCAAGCAGTATATTTGAGATACGAATACTAATTTCACAACAACATAGTGGAAACTTACCTGAGAATTAGTATTTCTGGAGATCCTGAATCCAGCATCCAAGGACCCATATTGTTGAAGCAGGTTGAGTAAAGGTACTTAGAAACCATGTTTAAAATCTAACGAATAACCAACTTTACTGAGAAAACAATTCTGAACAAATTCTAAGTTCACGATCACATATTTCGCCACTTCTTCAATAGAAGTAGATTATTATGTGCATTAACATTTGATTATAAATGATATAATTTCATTCCAGAGGGGACATAATATTGATAAATTATTGATCAGACTGCAAATTCAGTAATATTTGGCAAAAGAATTCTTTGTAACTATATTTATCACGAAACATCAAATAAACACAAAATTTACGTATGTAACTTTCCGATAAAGTGGAATTAAGACCACAGAATAGTTACAGAGAAATTCTAAATTATATTTGTATATTTTTGACTGATTATCCATTAGCAAAAGGTATTTCGTCGCAGATCAGGGTAGAACATAAGGTTGTATCTTTACCAGTATTCAGTTTTTTTTACATTTCAATTTATTCATTAAATTTTCTTACATAATGAAGATATAATTATTCTAAAAACCTTTCCATGAACTCTACCTTGGGCCAGAGAGTTACATGATCTGCAAACCGACTAAGCTGAGCTAAGAAAAAGAATAAAGTTGAGAAATTACAATAGGAGTAAGTGTCTGCCTAAATTTTCAAAAACTTTCAATTTAAAAAATAGAAGCAAAAAAATGTTCTCTCAATAAAATTACAATAAAAGATATCATCATTGCTATAGGACTATGATAGTCCATAGCCCTATCGTTGAGATAGGTCGTTGGTCAGGTCGTTGAATTCTTGATGAATGAAATGTTTATAGTTTACTTGTGCTCAATAAATTCCATTTTGGAACTCATTTCAGAATGTCTAGAAGAATTAATATTGCTCGTCTGAACGTTAGATCATTAGTGCCAAAATTCTCTGATATGAAATTTTTGATTCTTGATAATAATTATGACCTTCTGGGTCTATCCGAGACCTGGCTCACTGACACTGTATCTGATGACGACACCGATATCCCCGGTAATGAAATATTTTGCAAGGAGAGCTACAGTGGCTGGTGGTATATGCTTGTATGTAAAAAATCAATTTACAATAACAACTATCAGTCAATTGACGACTAACCATACTCGTGAACAAATCTGGGTTTCAACACAAATTGGCTGCAAGAAATTGTGATGGAGTGATTTATTGGCCATCTCACCATGCTTCACTTCATCGGTTTGACGAATCAAGCACTCAACTTCTTCGAAAACTTTATAACAGAAATGTCTCGGAAAGTAGAATTACACGGAGTTCCATCTAAAAGTGAGTAGCACAAGGTCCGATTCTCGGTCCCCTGATCTAACTATTTACACATGTTATTTCTCAAATTTTCCAAAATACTTACGAGTCCATATGTATGCAGACTAAAGCCAAATTTATAACTTCTCTGAACCAAACACAATAGTAGGATCACAACAATGAATGAATGAAGACCTACTTCCAATTGTAGAGATATCAAAGAAACATGGTTCAGTCGTGAATCATTTGAAGTTATCTGGTTACTTGAGCCTGTTATTTCAGTTGATATAAACATTCAGTTACAAGGAAATCAACTAGCTGTGACAGAAAAGGCAAAATACTCTGGTCTTTATATTCATAATAAATTAAAATTCTTCCATCATTCACCTTTTATCTATCATAAATCTCACGCAAAACTCAAAATATTATATGGTCATGGTCATATCATGAGTGGGTCACTCAAAGCTCTTTTATGTAACTACTTGGTACTATCTCAAGCCATTTACTGCGATTACGTTTACGGGCCTTGTTTGACAGTAAGAGATGCATCCACAATACAAAAACTGCGAAATTACTGTCTAAGACTGATTTTTGGCATTCGCAAGTTCGAAAAAATCGGTCATACCTTGGTTGCTACGAAATGGCTGTCTATGAGCAATCGGTGGAAACTTCGGGCGTGTCTTTACTGACACGCCCGAAGAAGCCATTGTATGGCAAAACACGTGTTGCGTTTTCGTAAAACTGTGTAGTGAAAATCTCACAGTAAAGTGTTTTTAGAATACGTTAGTTATGGATTTTCATCAAGTATCGGCCAATTCCATTATATACTTATTTCAAATAGATTTGAGAAAAAACTTCTTGGCTTTGAACTTGTATACCTCTCAATAAATAATTTAGAAAGCTTTTTAAAAGTGGAAAAATGTATTTGAGTTCGGAATGAAGTCTCTAAAAATATGTGTATATTAGTCAGATAAGTTCTTTCAGGTGGAAACTAAGAGAAATAGTTCAGTTTGAACGAATAATTTGTAAAATGTAAACTTCGAATTATACAAAAATAATTTTCTCTCATTATGTTTTCGCTTCATTCATTCGTCATGGTAATTATGACCGTATATCACTGGAAGAGACAAAACTGCTCTGGTCACAATAACTATGCGTGAAAACGTTCATACAGTTATTTGATTCAATTCCAGCCAAAGGAATTTTGTTCAAATTCCGAAAGAGATATTTTGATTGAACGGTTGTATTTAGCTTGACCTGTTTGTTCATTAATTTGTTTGGGTCAAATTGAGTAATTGAAGTTTGACCCCTTCTTGTTGAGAGATTGATCTGAAATTTGGTACACACATTCAGTTTTGGTGACAATACAATTTGATATATTATGTTATATGTTTTTTCACAACCATCTGAATACTGGTATCAAATGAAAGGGTTTGACTAGTAGAAGAGTAGTAGTACTTTGGAAAAGATGCAAATTCAAGACGGTCGCAGCTACGAAATGGCGAAA
The DNA here is from genome assembly GCF_025532065.1 of Leptinotarsa decemlineata. Taxonomy (NCBI): domain Eukaryota; kingdom Metazoa; phylum Arthropoda; class Insecta; order Coleoptera; family Chrysomelidae; genus Leptinotarsa; species Leptinotarsa decemlineata. Next base: position 13,730,687 of record NW_027412747.1, read on the forward strand.
TACATATCACGTTATAATACTGAGGCACTAAATTAACTAAACAGAATGAAAAGAAACTAAAAAATTCAAAATGAAATACTAAAGAAATATGGTAAAGGGTTTTATTGAAGAATAATAATGATGAAGGTAATGTATTGAAACTAGAAATAATACGGAAGGTCCTAGGTAGCAGTCATCACACTACTCTCCTCCGCAATCTGCCGTATTGATCAGATATCGTTTGGCGTAATATTCACATATTTACTCAGGTTACGCTACGACCAACAATATTATTATTTTGTCATCTGATCAATACCGTAGATTGCTAAGGAGAGTGGTGTTATGACTGCTATCTAAAACCTTCTGAATTATTTTTCAGTTTCTAGTACATTATCTACATCATTTTTTCGACTTCTGAGAGTTGTCGTTCGTAGGGAGGTAACAGCTGGTAAACGAAAAATCAGATATTTTAACAGATTTGCAGTTTTAGAAAAAGCATTTTATATAGTTCATGTCAAAAAACATTAATGAATTTTCGTGTGTGACTTCCTCTTAAGTGGAATTCTGCTATTGAAATTTCCAGTTGAATCAGTTATTCGAATTGTTGAGAAACACAATCTCTGCATATTGAAGAACATCAATGTTATACAGTGGTAACTGTACAGACCTCTCGAATTGGTAAGTCGATTTTTTTTAACGATCCAAGTGTTGCAAGGCGTGCGTCGGTTCTTTTTCAACATGATTTTAAACTACGACTAGCGACCCATCCTGGCTCCGCCCGGCATAACACACACACACCGTGGCATAACATACGATATGACCAGTGAAGCTGAATTCTGTCATTATGACAGAAGATGAATCAAAACAGATTCTAGGGTCAGGAACATCTATTTCCATCATGTGACTAAGATCCACAAGGATGTTGAAAATACCATCCCAACGTATCATGATGAATCCCTCGGTTTTTGACTTCAGCCTACTTGACCTCAGAAAATTGAGAGTTTTGGATGAAGCAACGCCTCCAGTAATTCTGAAGAAAATCATGTGCCATATCTTCCCTTCAGTAAACTTTATTTCTTCCCCCCCAGTAAACAATATGAGGAATCGAAAAAACAGGACAATTTAATTGTCAAGAAGGACACTTCCAAGGACTTTTTGTAGCCCTCGTAGTTCAACCCCCTAGGAGGGGTAGATCTCACCCTTAGAAATTCAAATGGAAAGGGTAGTCAAGCAGCACATCAATTTTGCTTCCAATAGTACTATTACTCATTATTTTTTGATGAGCATTTTTCAAAAAATAGCGTTCTGAACTAACAGAAGTAATTATCAGTACGCCTATGATGAGATGCATTGTTTGACCAGAACTGGTGAGAATATTAGGTGGTACCGTTCCAACCCTCCATTAGGGATAACATTAGACATCAGCTCCAATTAATTTACATCGAAAATTAGTCTAATAGGAAAACGTATATGGTAGTAAAGTTGTGTTTAGTAAATGCTAATTTTCAATTCTCATCGCAGAAAGCGTACAGATAGCCGTCCTTGTTTATTACTTCTGCTGTAATAAGTTTGTGTTCTCAGGCAAAAAATTGGTTCGCAAATTTGAACGATGTGGTAGTATTGAATACTGATACTGAATATACATATAGATGCGTGCGGTCGCCGCTAATCATAAAGTGTTATAGGGCAAAGCTCGGCCTTCGACGGCCCCGGCCGGTACCGCCGAATTTCAAATTTGTAATATTATTGATATTGATGTTATTTCAATTGATATTCAATTGAAATCACATGCTATGAGGGCCTCATTGATCTGCATTCAATGCACAATGTAATAAAGGTACTTAAATTGATAAGGATTATTGCTGTATTGTTTGAAATCGCTTCGTAAATGAGCCGTTATTTCTTGAGTATAAAAAATGATTATTATGTGTTATCCCTAAAATAAAGACGATATATACCATCACGGACTTTTTTGTAGACTTATTAAAGGCGTACAATACTGTAGTAAATTTTTTTATCTATTTCGTAGGGTTTAGCCAGCGTTCGCAATGCAGGCGCCAAAAAATGTCTTCATTCACGACATCACATTGGAAACCTCTTAATTTATCAGTGTTTCTCTACTTTATTATGCATGTTATATATTTTTTTATACTTATAAATGTTCCTCTTGAATCACTCTATCTATAAAAAAACTCGCATCGAAATCCGTTGCGTAGTTTCAAATATCTCCGTATACATAGGGATAGACGACGGAAAGCGATTTTGTTTTATACTATGTAGTGATTATCGAAAGTTTTGTCCATTTTCATGAGTCTACTTTGAACTTGTCATGCACTTGCATCAACGTAACAGAAGTCGATTCATTCCGTATAAACTCTGTATGCTCGAGATTCGATAAGGTCGACGAAGGCCGTTTTTGCTTCGTCGTTATTGGCGGAGGCCATGAAGGTGAGAAAGTTATCGAAGTACTTGAAGAGATGGTAGTGGTTTGATTAGAGGTCTGAGCAATATTTTGGGCGAGGCAAAACTTCGACGCTCATTCAACTTCTAGATGGTGTTGGTGATTTGTGAAACGTGCGGACGGGCGTTGTCATGGAGCAGGATCGGACCTCTGGTCATCAATGCCAGCAACTGCTGACGCAATTATCGGTACATTTCGTCGATTTTCACACAATAGGACACAAGTTATAGTGAATCACACCAGCCGCTGACCACCATACAGTAACCATGTTTTTTTCGGTGGGTTTTCGCCTATGGAAAGTGCCTGGGTGGCTCATCCATGTCCAACCAATATCCTGAACATCTCCTGAACAATCCATTTGCCATCACATGTGACTATCCTATCCGAAAAAGAATCGTTTTGGTTGCGCAAAAGCAAAGAAAAACACACCTCGATCTTATAAATCTTGTGGTACCCACTTTTCGAGTTTTTCAACCTTTCCGATACGTTTTTAATTATCGAAAAACCGTTTGAGAGCTGACGTCCAGTTTTTACGCCATCCCAGGCACCGTTTTTGATGGGTTAATCTCCACCAGTCCTCAAATCCTCGTCCTGGATCACTGCAAATCGACCACTTTCAGGTTCATCTTTGAGGTTGAATTCTTCAGAACAGAATTTCGCAAACCAACGTCGTTCATTATCGCTATTATTGCCAAATGCCTGGTTGATTTATCAGTCTTTTCACCAGCGACTTGGTTCAATTTGAATTTGTAGAGGAAACTTGGCTGATTATCACTCAACGACGTCATACATAAATAAGCTTAAAAAAAAGCAAGAAATCAAAATTTGGAAACAAATCAACAGCAATTTCCGCCTGGCTGTTTTCCGACAGCCAGTCTTCTCAAGACTGGTGGAAAGCTGTCTGAGCGCACTCAAGAAGCTGAGTCATTCTGCCTTGAGTACCCGAACATGAGGCTCACAAGGGCAAGACACAACACAACAAAAAATATTTTTTGAATGTTTCCTACACTAAATTAGTCAATTTCTACTAATTTTGGGGTGATAAAAACGAAAATAACAATGAAAAATTTTTATTAGCTCTGGTTTTTGAGATACACAGTACTTAATCTTAAAGAGTAGTTATACTATATGTGAAAAGTGAAAGTACATAAAACAATATTGTTATGTTTCTTTTAGAATATTTTAAGTACAAAATTAATAAAAAAAACATTATTCTTAGTGTTTTGACAAATAAAAGAAGTTTGTACCACCAAATTTCAATTAAGTCCATCCGATTGTAAGATCGCTGTCGTTTAACTTGTCTTTTATAAAACACTTCTGGAGCATCCCTACACACAGACCAGCAGTAGTCTCCAAGCATTGCTTCATTCCAACGGCCCTGATATCTCTGTTCCATTAAGGCAATGTCTTGATGGAATCTTTCTCCATGTTCGTCACTCACAGCTCCACAGTTTTGTGGGAAGAAATTAAGATGAGAGTGAAGAAAATGAATTTTTAAGGACATGTTGCATCCAAGTTGGTGGTAAGCTTGAAGAAGCTCTTTAACCAATGCTGTGAAGTTATCATCTCTTTTGTTACCTAAAAACCCATGTACAACCCCTTAAAGGCTTCCCAGGCTCTTTTTTCATTTCCTGTTAAAATCATGTCAAAAGCAGGATCATTTACGATTTCACGGATTTGAGGCCCAATAAAGATGCCTTCCTTGACTTTAGCATCACTCAACCTGGGAAACTTTGCTCTCAAGTACTTAAAAGCTTGTCCTTCCTGGTCCATGGCCTTCACAAAGTTTTTTATTAGTCTCAACATAATATGTAATGGGGGAAGGAGAACATCCTTAGGATCTACAAGAGGCTCGTAAACTACATTTTTCTCATTAGGGTTTAGGTCCCGTGTAGGCCAGTTCATTTTTTTATAGTGAGATTTTCTATCCCGACTGTCCCACAGACACAAAAAACAACAGTACTTGGTGAACCCTAATTGCATTCCTAGGAGTATAGCAATGACTTTCAGATCACCACAGATGTGCCACTTGTGTTGTTCATATTTGATTGATTGGAGAAGTGTTTTCATATTTATATACGTTTCCTTCATGTGAACTGCATGACCTATAGGAATAGAGGGTAGCTGATTTCCATTATGCAGAAGTACAGCTTTTAAGCTTAGTTTTGAAGAGTCTATAAACAGTCTCCATTCAGATGGAGTGTGATCCAAATTCAAGCAGTTCATCAAACCATTAACATCAGAACAAACTACGAGGTTTTCTTTTTTCTCAAAAAAAGGAAGCAAATCTTTTTGACGCTGTCTGTACTGAGATATTTTCACATCATGTTTTAGAAGATTCCACTGTTGTAGTCTTGACCCTAACATATACATATATATATATAATATAATGATACTATATCTTGAAAACAAGGGCTAATATATAATTTTCATGGTCACTTTCGGTTTTAACACGTGGAAATACATTAAAATCATATAATTTCAACCCCGAAACAAAAACTTTGTTGTGTTGTGTAATTGGCCCAGAAACCTTCTGCGGGGTAGCGAAAGCATGTATAAAAATACCATTAATTCATGGATGCAAACCGAATCGATAGATTGGTGAAATAATCTCTCAGGAATGAGGCAGGCGAGAGAGTTCATGAAGGAGTCATTGCTCAGATTCACGGAAGACCTGCTAAACCACAACCGTAAGATTGTATGAAGGTGATTGACAATGTTTCATGATGAATTTCATTAGTTCGGACTTCCATTGTCTACTATTATATAAAATGATTTGAAATCCCAGAAATAACTGAAAAGAAGAATTGAAAAATTAAAGAAGAGGAATAAAAATGAATAGCTGAAAAGACAATTATATTAGGCAAAAACCTGAAATGAAAATTAGTGAAGTAAAATACAAGTGAAAATGAAACAAATCGAAAAAAATATAAATACAATAAAAATTAATGAGATAAGAGATTCTAAGCCAAGTTAATTCCCGACGTTTCGATTGTAAGGTATCGACAATCGTCTTCGTGTGATGACTGGACCGATTCCTTCGTAAGCTGCCTATTTAATGGTCATTTTAGTACTTTCACTTATCTCTGCTTTCTTTTTTCCGCTTCACTGGTTTAGTGGGAGATGACCGTTTGACGGAAGTTGGCCATTTTCGCTTGATTATGGGTTTATGTTGTGTACCTCTACGCTAGCTTGGCTGAATACATCGTTGGATAGCATTCTTTCAATTTCCTCCCAAACCAATGTTCCTCTTTGTGTATGATCTCAGCTTGGGACCATTCGATGTTATGTTGATGGGTCCGAACATGCTCTGCTATTCCTGATTTGCTGGTTTCCCCTCGCTGTGTGTGTTTCTTGTGCTCGGCAATGCGAACATTCAATGCCCTCTTAGTTTCACCGATATAGGATGTCCCGCACTCACAGGGTATCTGGTAAATGCAATTCTTGGAATCGCAGTTCTTGTTTGGTGGCCTGGTTTGCGTGAGGCTGCTACGGATAGTGTTTCCGGATCTGAAGCAGGCTCTGATGTTGTACTTGGATAAAATTTTTCGTATCTTTTCCGATAATCCTCCGATGTAGGGAAGTGCAAGCACTGGTTGTGACGGCTTCTCTTCCTTTAGGGGCTTCTGCTGTCTTTCAGCCAAAGTTCGTTGCACCATCGCTTTGGAGTAGCCATTTCGTTGAAGATCATTTCTGATGATGTCTAGTTCTTTCCCGAGACCTTCCTTCGTATTACAAAGTCCGAAAGCACGGTCTAATAGAATGTTGATGATTCCTCTTCCAGCCGATTGATGGTGGTTGGATTCGTGGTTCAGATACTGTACCGTGTGAGTCGGTTTTCGGTATACAGATGTTTCCCACTTAGTGTCTGTCCTCTTCACCAATACGTCTGAAAATGGCAATTCGTTGTGGGCTTCCTTCTCCATTGTGAAAGTGATGGAAGGTCTTACGCTGTTGATGTGTTTCAGAAAGGCGTCTAGTTCAGTATTTCCATGGTTCCATATTATGAAAGTGTCATCAACGTATCTCAGCCAGACAAGAGGTTTCTTGTGGGCTTCTTCAATGGCCAGAGTTTCAAACCACTCCATATATATGTTGGCTATGACTGGTGAAAGTGGCGAGCACATTGGCAGTCCCTCATCGTGTGTAAAAAATTCGTCCTTCAGTTGGAAATAACAGTTTTGTACACAGCATCCTAGTAATTCCAAAATTACTTCTGTAGGTAAATTCGTTCTATCTTTCAGGTCCTCGTCTTCGAATAGCTTCCTCTGTATAATTTGGAGTGCTTCTCTGACCGAAACATTGGTATGAAGGCTTTCCACGTCGAAACTGATCAGTTGATCTTCATGTGTGACTTCAATTGCCTCTAGTAGTTCGACAAAATGCCTTGAATTCTTCACAAAAGACGATGTTTTTCTTTGTAATGGTTGTATCATGGGGAGTAAAAATCTACACAAGTTTTGTGTAGCTGAATCTCTGGAGCTGATGGACAACAATGTATTCAGCCAAGCTAGCGTAGAGGTACACAACACATGGAAACCCATAATCAAGCGAAATATGGCCAACTTTCGCCAAACGGTCATCTCCCACTAAACCAGTGAAAAGAAAAAAAGAAAGCAGAGATAAGTGAAAGTACTTCAGCTCTCGGAGGAATTGGTCCAGTCATCACCCAAAGACGATTGTGGATACCTTACAATCGAAACGTCGTGAATTAACTTGGCTTAGAATCTCTTAACTTTTAATTTTTTATTGTATTTAAATTTTTTTTAATTTGTTTCATCATTACTTGCATTTTACTTCACTAATTTTCATTTCAGGTTTTTGCTTAATATAATTGTTTTCTCAGCTATTCATTTTTATTCCTTTTCTTCAATTTTTTAATTCTTATTTTCAGTTATTTCAGGGATTTCGAATCATTTTATATAATATTAGACAATGGAAGTCCGAACTAATGAAATTCGTAAGATTGTAAGGGTACCGGTGGGTCTACTAACGGGGCAAAGCCGACTCAGGAAACATATGAACAACATCGATCTGACAGAAGACACCCAATGCAGGTTCTGTCAAGAGGAGAAAGAAACCGCACTGCAAGTGCTCTGTGAATGCGAAGCGATAGCAAGTTTGAGACACGCAAGATGCGGGGAAGAAAAACCAGAGGCTGCCAGCTATATGAAAGGGTCAGTGTCAAGGCTATGGAGTTTCATCGAAGAGATCAAACTAGACAATGAGATCTAAAAACCAAGGAGCATCACAATAGATCTGAAGAGGTCGCAGTGAATCAGGCTATGGGCTAGCTCCTCGACAATCTCATCTAATCTAACAGCATCCAGGTATCGATCAAGTTATACTACGACACAGTAAAATGAATATTTATTGAGATATGGAGCTACAAGAACACAGGACATTGAAATGGACACATTTTTCGAAACAACCTAATAGTATCCACGATTATGATGATATAATGTTCACACTATAATTTCGTCAAAGACGATTTTTATTACACGGTAGATCAATGAGTTGGACTGGTACATCAATCTATTCGCGATTATTTTTATGGAATAGTAGGTTAGGTACACAGCAAAAAGTATTTCTTCAATAGAAGATCATAAGTTGCTTTGAAATTTTTATCTCTATTGGAAAAACTATTACTTTATGCCAACATCGCCATGTTCCACCAAATAATCACACTTTTTTCAACAAAGGAATCAAATTTCTTGCCCTTTCAACGATATCATTCGTTTGATTATATCATTGCGAAGATGAACTACTTTGAATCAAGAAAATATGATATCATCTCAAAATCCACCACCTATTTGAAGGGAAAAATAAACTGTTTCAAATGGAGAGCAATATCAACTTGATCTGAACACATAGTGTTTGTTTGAATTCAATACTGTATCCTTTCAAATAACTCAATTCGTTTAAAACAAGAGTTTTGTGAATCTACATACAAAACTATATTATGATCGACTGAAAATAACAGGAATTTTGCATAGAATGAACAGGGTTTCTTTCAAAGAAGTATTTCATTCATTTCAGTTTCAAAAAACCTATGGTGCTCTGCTCTTTCTATGACCCTCTTAAGTGAGAGGAGAGCGGGGAAATCCGTTGTAAGCATCGCGTACACGCCAGTATGTGTTGGAAAGTGATGTTGGTGTGTTGCGATTTTGAGGAGGAAGTGTTTTATGTGTCTGTAGGCAGTGCAATTTCTTTCCGATTATTTTGTATCTACCATAATGGAACAGATTTTACAAGACTGGGGTCTTGCACAGTTGAAAAATATTTTCATGGGTAAGTAATATAATTGGATAAAACTCAGCTATATCAGTAAGTACCGCGTTGTATACCTAGTACCGAAGAGAAAGTGGTAAACTTTGACGGCAAAAATTATACCAATGCTCCGTAATTTTTCACACATGCATTATTACATTTGCCGAGCTCTGCAAGTTTATATTAACTGAAAAATCCTTCACGTTGATTCAAATTTGCCAATCTCTTGTTTTGAGTATATATTGTATCTTGTTTTCAATAAGACCATTTCCTCTAAATAAAATTCGATTTTCTCTTAAACTGAATTCATTTTTTATTGAAATATTGAGGTACTTATACTTTCGACAATAAATTATAATACAAAAAATACCCAAATAGGCACCAGTAGTTATAAAAAGCTTCTATATGTGACAGCCACTTTCTGATTCCAACATGTAAATATTTGTTGAATTCCGAAACGTCTTTGCTTTCTGTAATCACTTCAGAAATGTTTTTATGTTATTCATTAGGAAAAAATTGAATATACCCTACTCAGCTTGAAATTATTTTATAGATTTCCTTTAGGAATGTAAGAAATAGGTAGAATATTACCAAACTTACTAGAGATGAAATATATATGAATTTCCAAAAATGTGAAAACAGTGAATGCTGTTATTTAAATAGCGAATCATATTCCTTTAAGTATGTTTGTATGATCATGAGTTACATTTTTTTAATGAAACATTTTATATTTTTCATTGATCCTCTAATGATACTCACACGATACTTAATTCCTATAACGGTTCCAAAATTACTATTCTGAAAGGCAGGTTTTCAGTATAGACTTCTGTCCACTTCGAAGGGATTTGAGGTACGTCTTTTGAATTGATTATTTATTTCTGATCAAATAATGTTTAAGCACCTTTCAACTTGCTAGGAATCGTATGTTAAATAATAAGACCTTAGACAAGTTTGAAATTTTGAGGGTTGTCATTCGCATGCGAACAACATTTGGGTTGGTGAACGGAATAAACCCACTTAAACAGTGTTTTATTGAAAAAATATTTTTTTTCATTGAATGGCTTCTATTTTCATATTTTCAGTTTCTTATATATTTGAAATAGTGGCTAAGGATGATGTGCTGATTTCTTCTTTCGTTTCAGAATCCAAGTGAGGTTCCGGCAATTGTGGATAGAATGCAGAACTTGATCGACGATAGTGATTTTTGAATGTTATTTACACCAGAATGGCATCTGGTTTCAAAAACTTCATTTGTGTAAAATTACTAATAAATTAATTCATTTCCTTGTCTGAGTTGTAATGTTGTTTATAGGCTTAGATTTCATTGTATTTGTATAACTGTATGATCTCTCAAAAGTGTGCAAAGATTAGCAAAGAAAATTTAGTTCTCTATTACGTTTTGTTTTTTATCAAATGCTTTTTCAGGTTAATATTTATGATTCGCAATTGCTTCAAATGAACCAATCATAACATGTAATGTATTAGTTAATTTCTTTCCTTACCACTTATAGCTGTTCATATTAGAGATGAGATACTTTGGATTCAAGTAACTAAATAAATCCAAAAGAGAGGGACACTTTATAAACAGAAGCAAAAGTTCATCTTTCATAAAGTAAATGAGTTTATTTGATTTATAAAAATTGAAGCGTTTTAATGAAAAATGCTTCTCTTCAAAGGAAAACAATTAATTTCTCATACGGAGACATTTAAATAATGTTCCAAGTAAACATAACATTCTTTCAAAACTCAAAACAATTTTGCTTCGAGATTAATTTTGCTCAGACTGAAGAATGCATACTTACTTCTCTTGAGCTAATGTGATTATTTCTATTGAAATGTATCTTGAACACTTGAAAGAAGTGTTTATTCAGTCCATTTGAAATAATTATTCAAATTCAACTTGAGAGAATATGTTTCTTAGTCTAAAAAAATATTTCTTCATGAATATAGGAGAACCAGATTTCTTTAAATCGAGATAATGTTCTTCACTTTGAGTTTTTTATTTTTACTGGTGAAAGGTAAACACACCAAAATGTAAAATCTCTTCTATATGAGAACATGTGTTGATTTTATTGAAATGTCAATAATTACCGTAATTATAAATTCCCTGTTTTCAAAGGAAAAATATTGTAGTAACTGTTGTGAACAATTTTTTAATATACCTGTTTTACCAGATTTAAACATTTCACTAATTGAGTTTATTGATGTCATATGAAATACATTGTTTTACAATAGTTTGATGTACCAGTTCAACTAATGAAGCTACCCTGTAGAGAAATGCCTCTTGAATAGAAATGATATTGTTGAAATTGTATGTAAGGTGGTTTATAATGTTTCGTGGTGTATTTCATCAGTTCGGACTTCCATTATCTACTATAATATAAATTGATTTGACCCTGAAAAAATCAAAAAGATCAACCGAAAATAACAATTTTATTGAACATAGAACAAATATTACAAAGAAATGACATACAACAACCAAACAAATAAAAATTTAAATATTAATAAAAGCTGAAAAAATTGAAAATATCATTGACAGACAATGAAAAAATTAAAATCAAAAGATTTCAAACCAAGTTATGTCACAATGTTAGTATCCACAATCATCTTCGGGTGGTAACTGGACTTAATCCTCCAAGATCTGACTATTTATAGGTCATTCGAGTGCTTTCACCTATCCCCTCTTTCCGCTTTATTGGTTTTGGCGGGAGATGACCGTTTGGCGGGAGTTGGTCGTTTTTCGCTTGATTAGAGGATTCCATATGTTATGTATCTCTACGCTAGCTTGGCTATATGCTTTCTTGAACAAAATAAACGCCGCTTCTTTGGATTTTCTCCTGAACCAGTATTCTTCTTTGTGGATGATTTCAGCTTGAGCCCACTTGATATTATGTTGATGAGTCCAAACATGCTCCGCTATTCCGGATTTGCTGGTTTCTCCTCGCTAGGTGTGTTTCTTGTGCTCAGCAATGCGAACTTTCAATGGCCTCTTAGTTTCACCGATGTATGATTCTCCGCACTCGCAGGGTATCCGGTAAATGCAACTCTTGGAATCGCAGTCTGCGTTTGGTGGCCTGGTTTTCGTGGAGGCTGCTACGGATAGTGTTCCCAGATCTGCAACAGGTCCTGATGTTATACTTGCACCCAATCCGTCTCATCCTTTCCGATAATCCTCTGATGTAGGGAAGTACAAGTAGTTGTGGCGGCTTCTCTTCCTTGTGGAGTTCTTGCTGTCTTCTAGCTGAGGCCTGTTCTACCATCACTTTGGAGTAATCATTCCGTTGAAGGTCATTTTTGGTGATGCCTAGTTCTTTTTCGAGACCTTCTTTTATATTACAGAGCTCAAAAGCACCGTCCTGTAGAGTCTTGATGATTCCTCTCTTAGTCGATTGATGGTGATTGGATTTCTGGTTCAGATACTGTCCTGTATGAGTGGGTTTTCGATATACAGATGTTTCCCATTTAGTGTCGGTTCTCTTCACCAATACGTCTAAGAAAGGCAATCAGTTGTGGATTTCCTTCTCTATTGTGAAAGTGATGGAAGGCCTTACTTTCTTGATGTGCTTCATGAAAGTGTCTTGTTCTGCATGCCAATGGTTCCATATCATGAAGGTGTCGTCTACGTATCTCAACCAGACTTGGGGCTTCTTCAATGAAGTTTCAAACCACTCCATTTATAAATTGGCTATAACAGGTGAAAGTGGCGATCCCATTGGCAGTCCCTCATCTTGCGTAAAGAATTCTTCCTTCAGTTGGAAGTAGCAGTTTCGTACAGCATCCTAGTAATTCCATGAATATTTGTATCGGTAAGTTTATTCTATCTTTCAGGTCCCTATCTTTGGATGGCTTCTTCTGAAGCTGAAGGACCTGAAAGATAGAATGAACTTACCGATACAAGTAATCATGGAATCACTAGGATGCTGTGTATGAAACTGCTACTTCCAACTGAACGACGAATTCTTTACGTAAGATGAGGGACTGCCAATGGGATCGCAACTTTCACCTGTTATAGCCAATTTATATATGGAGTGGTTTGAAACTTTGGCCATTGAAGAAGCCCAGAAGAAGCTCCGAGTCTGGTTGAGATACGTAGATGACACCTTCATAATATGGAACCGTGGGAATGCAGAACTAGACACTCTCCTGTAGCACATCAACAACTTTAGGCCTTCCATCACTTTCACAATGGAGGAGGAAATCCACAACGAATTGCCTTTCTCAGTCTTATTGGTGAAGACGACCGACATTAAATGGGAAAAATCTGTATATCGAAAACCCACTCACACAGGAGAGTATCTGAACCAGAAATCCAACCACCATCAATCGACTAAGAGAGGAATCATCAAGACTCTACTGGACCTTGCTTCTGGGCTCTATAATACAAAGGAAGGTCTCGAAAAGTAACTAGGCATCATCAAAAATGACCTTCAACGGAATGGTTACTCCAGAGCATGGTTGGACTCATGAAACCAACATTAAGTGGGCTCAAGTTGAAATCATCCACAAAGAGGAACAGTGGTTTAGGAGAAAATTCAAAGAAGCCGCGTATATGTTGTCCAACAACGCATTTAGTCAAGCTAGCGTAGAGATACGTAACATATGGAAACCTCTAATCAAATGAAAAACGACCAACTCCCGCAAAACGGTCATCTACGCCAAAACCAATGAAGCGGAAAGAGGGAAGAGGGGATAGGTGAAAGCACTCGAATGACCTATAAATAGTCAGATCTCGAAGGAATAAGTCCAGTTATCACCCGAAGATGATTGTGGATACTAACATTGTGACATAATTTGGTTTGAAATCTTTTAATTTCCATGTTTTCATTTTTTGTTAATAATATTTTGAATTTTTTCAAATTTTTCAGCTTTTATTAATATTTCAATTTTTATTTGTTTGGTTGTTGTATGTTATCTCTTTGTAATTTCAGTTTTTTGTTTAATAAAATTGTTATTTTCGGTTAATCTTTTTGATTTTTTTAGGGTTATGAAATCAATTTATATTATATTAGACAATGGAAGTCCGAACTGATGAAATGTATGATCGTTGTGATGCATCGTGTTGTTAATTTTTATCGAGTAATGGATCAGTTTATTCATATTTCGATTTAATTTTTTTACATGGTTTCGAAAAGCCTTCCAAAAAGTAGTTATGGACAGTTTCAACAATTCCATTTCAAATATTTTACATTTATTCATCTAAATTCCTAACAATGGACGCAGTATTCAAAATTACATTTTTCAATATCATCGCATTCCATTCATAATCATTCAATGTTATGGCTTCTCGAATTCCATCAAAGACCACAAAATATAGTTACGCTCCCTCAAAACGACGAATCCATCGGCTGATCCGAATCCAACATCTGTGTAATTTGAAATATAATTCCATAAATTGGAATCAGCTTTCGCTTTTTTGCACAGCCTCGCTATGCTTTGAGTTCCTACCGAGTCGGATCTTTTACATCAAGAAAGCTTTATTACTTTCCGACGAAGGAACTGAGCTTTATATAAAATGCAAACACGCGTCTTCGCAGAATTTTCACTGGGATGATTTCAACTTTACAGCTCATTGCTGTAAAAATTTGCCAATACATGAGTTTCTGTGCTAGAATCTCTATCGAGGCACTTTGAACTCTGACTTGACATTATGTTCTGAGAGGAGCCAAGAAAGGAGATTGGTTGTATCGTCTGCCAAAGGATTTGCGTCTTTTTTATTGTTAGCAATTGCTTTCCTGTCGTCAACAAGAGAAAACACTCGTTTCTGGAGCGAGAGTCGATATTCTTTATGTTCAAAGGAAATGCATTGAATGATGTTGAAAAATATTTGTTACATTGTGGATAGGACTTCAATATATAAGCAACAGTAGCAGAAAAGCACCGTGAAATGATTTTTCGAAATGAAAATAGATATTCCAGAAAGCGTTCCGAATATTAAAGAGGTACTTCAAGCAATTTGAAGTTTCAAAAAAACTATCAGTAGAGAGGAAAACACCATAACTGATATTTTTTCTCTCTTGATGTTCATACAATGCAAATCAGAAATGTGAAAGTTCACAAATATTTCAATGATTCAGGTATTTTTCAAATGATTTCTTTTGGTGTTCATATTGGTTTATTCAAAATTTTGGTATTTCATGAAATCAAAGAGTTCAACTCATTTGCAGGCTACACTTCTAGGCCAAGTTTTTTGATCACTATATCTGTGTCTCAAGTGGCAAACATGAAATCTGAATTGTCCGTCGTTCCATTTTCCCAAATTGCTCCTGAATGGGTTTATTCTCCTGCGTCGTACCATTTCGATTAACTCTGTATTGGTATTCGTTGATACGCCTTCTTGGTCATTTATTTTTCACATTAGGTGTTTAGTAGTTTCCTTCTGTGGAGAAAACTATTAGGTAGAGAAGAAATATATTTCGTCAGTTCGAACTTCCATTGTCTAATCCCTACTAATATTATAAATGCGAATGTAAGTTTGTTTGTTACAGTTTCACGCGAAAACTACTCAACCGATCATCATGTAATTTTGTACATATGTTCTAGGAGGTATTAGAAGTAACATAACAAAAAAAATATTTTTTATGTGAGATAAAAAAATTGTTTGTCAAAAAAGTCTCAAAATCTGGCTACTTTAACGTCATGTAAAATTCCAGTAATGAAGTTCCAACCCTCAGTAGCGTAATACCGTCGCACTGTATTATTCAATCCAATCCAATCCAATTGACTATAGTTCCAGCTGTTTGGAATTTTTCTATATTTATTGTTATATTCCTCTGTCATTTTCATTTTTATGTTAGGTTAGGTTAGGTTATTTTTGTTACAGTGAAATATATTTTGAAATTTTTTGTTGCAAATTCATTAAAATATATCAAAAATTTTCGAAATTTCATCGTACGTAATAATTTAAAAAATGATGATCCTAGCCAAGCATTAAAATATAGTTTTCATATTGATTCATTTCTATTGTATTGACACTTTTTTAATGGCATAAATGCGAGCGAAGCCGCGAGTAAAAGCCAGTATGATATAAATTGATTTGAAATCCCTGAAAGAATCTGTACAAAATTTGAAAAAGATCAGCTGAAAAATAATTATATACAATTATATACAACTATATTACGCAAAAAAAAAGAACAGTGAAATAAAATACAAGCAACAACCGAAAAATCAAAAAAATGTAATTATCAACACGGGATGGAAATTAAAAAATCATTAAGAAGAAATGAAAATTAAAATATTCCAAACCAACTTATTTCACGACGTTTGAATTGTTAGTATCCACACTCGTCTTCGGGTGATAACTGGACTTATTTCTCCAAGATCTCACTATTTATAGGTCATTCGAGTGCTCTCACCAATCCCCTCTTACCGCTTCATCAGTTTTAACGGGAGCTGCCCGTTTGGCGGAAGTTGGACGTGTTCCGCTTGATTAGAGGTTTCCATATAATGCGTATCTCAATGCTAGCTTGGCTAAATGCATTGTTGGACAAAATATATGCGACTTCTTTGAATTTTCTCCTAAACCAGTGTTCCTCCTTGTGGATGATTTCAGCTTGAGCCCACTTGATGTTATGTTGATGAGTCCAAACATGCTCTGCTATTCCTCAGTTGATGGTTTCTCCCCGCTGTGTGTGTTTCTTGTGCTTGGCAATGGGAACTCTCAATGGCTTCTTAGTTTCACAGGTCTATGAATCTCCACACTAGAAGGATATCCGGTAAATGCAGTTCTTAGAATCGCATTCGCGTTTGGTGGCCTGGTTTCCGTAAGGCTGCTACGGATAGAGTCCCCAGATGTGAAGTATATTCTGATGTTATACTTGTACCCAATTCTTCTCATTCTTTTCGACAATCCTCTGATGCACAGTACAAGTCCTGGTTGTGGCGAAGAAATATGCTTGGATGAATGTGTTTCTGTTTTGTTCTGGCTTTTGTTGCTCATCATTCGTTTTTTTTTCCAATAATTCATTGTTTCTTGGTGAAAAATAGGGTTTTCATGTGGGATATTCATATTTCCATATTTTCTGTCAACGGTTTTTCCAACGTTTGATTTCATGAAGTGAAGTACTTGAAATGTATCCTGCTATTTCCAGCATCTGATTCACTTCCCAAGGATATACAGTATTTTGCACTGATATTGCAGATTTTTAAACAGTCTAGTTCACTTTTTGCAGCAAATGAAACTTGGTTCACATTTCAACATACTGTATATACTGACGATCACATTAGCTAATTGTGACAGGCGTTTGAAATATTTCTTATCGGTTTTATTTTTACTCATTACCACAGCACCTCAACTCTAGCCATCAGTGATTGCCATCACACTCTATTTTAGGAATATGAAAAATATATTGTAGAAAATCATTGAATTTTCCTGTTCCACAACTGAGCCATACAGAAAATTATCTAACCATTCTCGATATTTCTCTGTTCTCTACATTCAGAAAATTTTCATCAAAATTCAACAGTTTTTGAATGTTGAACATCTCTATCAGTACGAAAAACTAATTGTTGCCGTGGCGACGCGTCGCCATAAGCAAGTGACTGTGAGATTCTTTTCCCACTGATTCGGCGTTACGCTATCTCTCTCGCCACACTGAGCACGGATACGTATAGTGTATACAGCTTTTTTTATTACAGTATACATAACCTGTGTTATACTTGATGAATGATATTTCAAAATAGATAAAAGTAAAATATGTCCAACAGTGATAATTTAGAAAGTGAAAGTGAACAGCATCCTGCAAGGAAAGCAAAATCACATTATGACACACTAACAAGTCATCAGTAACTCAATAATATTTTTGTTTTTCATAATTGAAATGTGCATTTATCTGTGCATTGTGTCCGCGTATAACTGGTCTGTCTCAAGGGTCACTTGATGTAAAATCTAATGTATAAGTTTGAAAATGTCCTTATAGGACGAAACTACAGTAACGTTACGAATAAAAGTGGTAAAAAACATAGAAAGTTTCAATTCTCTTTTCTTCATCATGATTTCCTACCACGTAGTAACGGCTACATCAATCAATTCATTGAAATCTACTATCTTGTTAGATCCAAATTCACAAAATTTTCAGAGCATATAATATTTTAAAATTAATAATCAATTTCAATTTTATTATTATGAGAAATAATGCATTACAACATTTGCGTAAAGAATACATTTCATGAAGACTGACAAAATTGTATTTGAAAATCAGCTGATGAATGTTTTTCTTGTTTGTTATTAAAATGAACATAAAAAATTCAATAATTCATTGATTTTCTAACGATGCATGGTGGAATTTATATTGGAACATCGATCATTGATATTCATAATTTGAAATCTTTAGTAATATATTGCAATAACTAATTGGTAAAAATTCGGAATATTTTATTTTTACATTATGACATATCAGTTTCTATCGCAAACTGCTCGTTTATTTATATTGTACAAAATTATTCCGATATTTCACATCTGCCAGGCGTTCCGGGATGACTCAAAATTTTTCAATAATCGAGAATATGTAAGCAATTTGTCAGAAAATCATAATCTGAAGCTGTTTTGATGAATAAGCAAAATATGTCATTTTCAGAAAAAAATATCAATTTTTCATGTTAATTCATTTCGCACAAAAAGAGCACGGGACTCTTTTGGGGTACTATGATTTCTCTGCTCTGCAAAAGAATTTGAAATATTTCGTGACAACGCCTCAAAAATAGTTTTCTGTAATGTGAATTCCACCTTATCTTTAATTTAGGATGATTTTGCATGAGCATTCACCTGATATTTTTTCAAGTTCAATCGTAAATTCGTTTGGTATCGAATTTTGATATCCTGAATTCACAAGATATACTGCTCATGTTCAAATATGTTATTCCATTGTACTATTTCATTCCGAATCCCTTTGAGTATTCCCATTTGGTTGCAGATTTTGATATCTCAAATTTTCAGTAACAATATATGTCTCCGTGATGCACTGTTTAGAACCATCAAAACACGTGTTTAGGTTTCAAAATAACGTTTTAGTGTTGGAAAAAAACTCCAGTAATATTCAACATATATCTTGACAAAAATTTCTTCGTTTGTCATCTCGGATACTTTTTGATTTCTCATTTATTAAAGTACGCCTATATACATTCAACAATCGTTCAAGATTTCATTCTTGATTTCGTTTGATGGTTAATTTTGATCTCCCGAATTTTTAAAATTACCTTCATATATTCAAACATACTTTCTTTTGTTTTCATTTGGTCATACCTCAATTTCAATTTGAACATTGAATGAATTCAGAACAAAACTGTCTCCTCATATTTTTTCCCTCTCACTTCCAGCTCCCGTTCTATGTTCGGTTTTCTTTCTCATATTAGCAGGATATATTTTCAATTTTTATCACATTTATTTATGTGTTCTCTTCATTTCTTCAACAGGAATCTCTTCAGTATTTCAGTTGAGAAGATAATCCGTATAAACGACTCCAGAGCTGGATAATCCAGCTTGGGTAGCTAGAGGAGCTAGAGCTAGAGGATGTGGATCAGGAAAGCATTTTATGACTAATGTATTCAGTAATAATGTCAGGGCATTTCGCTGAGATGCGTCACAGAACAGGCTGTCACTGATTCGAAGAAAATGTACCATGGTCAGTGAACCTTCGAGTGGATAATTATTCACGAAGGAATGGCAGAACATGATATACTCCGTACCTGACTTGCCACGAACAGGATTATATTTTCCTTGATTGACAGACTGACATTTTTTCTAGTTGACATGATCACTGACCAAATAAAATAATGGGTTCAGTTGAGGAACTGAGTAGTGGGAATCATTTCAGTTACCAACTCGGTCTTCCAGGTTATGAAGTATATGCAATGAGTGAGGAAAATCAATTTGGAGCTTCAACGAAATGAGCGGATCAATACTTTTACAAATAACCAGGCTGCACTTGGGAAACTGACGAACCTAAAAGTGACATAAAAACTGGTCTGGAAATGCCGTGAAGAACTGCTCTAACAGGAACCCAACAATGACATCGTGACTGGTCTGAAAATACCGTGAAGAACTCTTTCAAAAAGAACCCAAAAATGGCATTAACACTGGTTTGGAAATGACCTGGAGAACTGCTTTATCAAAAACATTGAAATGACATCAAGACTGGTCTGGAAATGCCGTGAAGAATTGCTTCAACAAGAAACCAAAAATGACATCAAGACTGGTCTAGATATGCCGTGAAAAACTGCTTCAAGAAGAACTCAAGAATAACATCGAGACTGGTCTGGAAATGCCGTGAAAAACTGTCTCAGAAATGACATTATGGCTGGTCTGGAAATACCATGAAGAACTGTTCCATCAAAAACTTCGAAATGACATCGATACTGGTCTGGAAATGCCGTGAACAATTGCTTCAACGAGAACCCAAAAATTACATCGAGACTGGTCTGGAAATGCCGCGAACCGCCCAAAAATTACATAAATACCGGTTTGGAAATGCCGTGAAGAACTGTTTCGAGAAGAACCGAAAAATGACATCAAGGCTGGTCTGGAAATGCCGTGAAGAACTGCTTGAAAAAGACCCCAAAACTGACATGAAGGCCGGTCTGGAAATACCGTGAAAAATTGCTTCAACGAGAACCCAAAAACTATATCAAGGTTGTTCTGAAAATGTCGTGAACTACCCAAAAATTACATAAGTACTGGTTTGGAAATGCCATGAACAACTGTTTCGGAAAGAATCGAAAAATGACATCGAGACTGGTCTGGAAATGCCTTGGAGAACTGCTTCATCAAGAACATTGAAATGACATCGAGACTGGTTTACAAATGCTTCAACGAGAACTCAAATATGACAACAAGACTGGTCTAGAAATGCTGTGAAGAACTGCTTCAACAAAAACTCTAAAATGACATCGAAACTAGTCTGGAAATGCCGTGAAGAACTACTTCAACAAGAACCGAAAAATGACATTAAGAGTGGTCTGGAAATGCCGTGAAGAACTGCGTCAACGAGAACCCAAAAATTACATCAAGACTGGTCTAAAAATGCCGGGAACTGCCCAAAAATGACATAAATACTGGTCTGGAAATGCCGTAAAGAAATGTTTCATCGAGAACCCAAAAACTCCATCAAGACTGACAAATGCCGTGAATTGCCCAAAAATTACATGAATACTGGTCTGGGAATTCCGTGAAAAACTGTTTCGAACATAACCTGAAAGTGACACTAAGACTAGTCTGGAAGTGCTCTGGAGAACTGCTTCATCAAGAACATTGAAATGACAACAAGACTGGTCTAGAAATTCTGTGAAGAACTGCTTCAACAAAAACTCAAAAAGGACATCGAGACTAGTCTGGAAATGCCGTGAAAAACTGCTTCAAAAAAACCCCAAAAATGACATGAAAACTGGTCTGGAAATGCCGTGAAGAACTGCTCCAACGAGAACTCAAAAACTACATCAAGACTGGTCTGAAAATGCCGAGAACCGCCCAAAAATGACATAAATACTAGTCTGGAAATGCCTTGAAGAACTGCTTCATCAAGAACATTGAAATGATATCGAGACTGATCTGAAAATGCCGTGAAGAACTGCTCCAATAAGAGCCCAAAAATGACATCAAGACTGGTCTTGAAATGCCGTAAAGAACTGCTTCAGAAAGACCTCAGAAATGACATTAAGACTGGTCTGGAAATGCCGTGAACTGCCCAAAAATCACATAAATACTGGTATGAAAATGCCGTGATGACCTTTTTTTACCGTGAACAACTGCTTTAACAAGAACCCAAAAATCACATTGAGGTGAAGGAGGCAAGTAATTCATGGTTTCATGGTCAGCCTAAATTATATCTAGGAGAAAATAACATATATTCAGCTAAGGATCTGTATATAGTAGTACAGGGCACAAGATTCTTGAAATGAGTGTCATGGAGAAGATGGGAGAAAAATGAGCTTATGAGGTTGCAGTGTTTTCCGGAGACTTGGGAGAAATGGACAAGACAGACAGCTCCCAAGTAGACGAAAAAAAAGTCACAAAGAGTCACAATGAATCTCTGCGGGTAGTAGTGGAGGGTCGAATAAATTCTCTCACTCTCACCTACATTGTTTTTTATCACAAATAACATTCCGAAAATACTCAGTATAAAACAAATTACGTGTTACCATTATTATATTTTCTTAATAGTATTTGTGTTTTGCATTAGTAATAATTATTTCTATTCGCACACCACTTACCCAAAAAGAATTTTCTCGTATAAAAATTCCACCTCATTTTTCACTTCGGGCTGCCGGCAACGGCGAGTCAAAGGGTGTGTGGGTTGGCGGTCGGGAACTGAGGAACGGCGGCCCGCATCCTTTTTATAAATGGCTCACAGCTCTTGACGTTTAATATCCATACATTACACAAACCTAACCCTCTACCACCATCAAAAAAGTCTTGTATCCCATTTTAATCGCGACGTAATATTTTCATTTTTTGATGTGCGACATGAATGCTAAGGCTTTTTTAAAAGCTTCAAATGACTGATTCCAGGGGGAGTTTTTATCAGAGAATTATATTATGAAAGTGTCCGACATTTTTAACGGGTTTGTATACACATGTTGAGGCAATAGATTAGGCGGGCGTTGCCTGACAAATATGAGGGTGACTTTACACTGAAAAAATGTTTCTCCAAGTTCATGAACAGTCTGAATGTTTTGGACAACTTCGAGTTTAGCGAAAAGAAATGATTTGACTTTCTTCTTCCCCTTCTTCATAAAAACAAATTGTGGGAATCTTACAAAGAAAAGAAAAAAGTGATTAATTTCGATATAAATGGTTTTTTGTTCGAAGATGAAGAAGGTGAAAGTCGAAACCTTCCTTCCCCAAAAATTTGTTTTCTCCTGAAAAATACCCATTATGATCAAATTCAATTTAGCGGTTCGATTGGTGAAGACTGAAAGCACTTTTCAACAAAATTTTGATGGAAAAATTGCCAAGACGTTGGTAGGCTCTGTTAGTATAATGATAATAATAATAATAATAATAATAAAAATGAATATGCTTTATTGTCCAAAGTCCAAAGTGCAAACAAAGCTTTGGTGAACATTTCGTGAAAGAAAAAACATAGTCAAGTGCATGAAATCAGAATATAAGCTAGTAGATTGATGAAAATATCTAGAGTCCTACCATAAATATAAAAATAAAAATTTTGAAAGTTGCATTTTCTGAAAAACATTGGATTATATACAATATAAATGCAATATAAACAAATATAAACAAAATAACAAAATCTGAAGTTTTCACGGATAGGACTATGGACTACCATGGTCCTATAGCAATGACGATATCTTTTATTGTAATTTTATGTGTGACCCCCCTAAAATTTGAAGTTTTGAACCGATTTCAATAATTTTTTTTAAATGTCAAGTACTAAAAGGTCTACCTTGGGAATCTACCTTGGGACAAAATTTGAAATGTTTATTGAAGTTTCAAGGCATACTACGATATTTTTTCTTAGTCGAAAATCGGGATTTTTTATTAGCAATTTTTGTATTGGAAAAATCACTACGCCACTGGATTCAAAGTGCCTCTAAACAGGTGTTACCAAAATTTCATGAAAAAATATTAATTATTGACAAAATTATGACAACTCAAAAATTCGAAAACTCACACAGCTAACAGTTACCAAAAACACCCTGTATCAACTGATATAGCCATGAGAATTTTTTTTCTCAACAATAAACAATTTCAGCAATAAAGTGCCGCCAGATAAAAAAAACAAATAGGGTAAATATTTTTAATGAAAATAACGGAATTACATTCAAGTTTTCACGCAAATTAACTAAAACTGAGATCTAATATTCCAATTTAAATCTTAGTTGCCATGGAAATGATATTACAGTTTGACACTTGTGAAAGATTTAAGTGTACTATTGTCAACAATATTCACCTTACAGTTCTTCGAATTATTTTGTGTCATGGCTGCAAGATTGAGCGAAAGAGAGAAAATTGAAATTGTACGCCTTTCGGGAGATGACGTTAGAAGTGCTACATAGGTTTGTAGAGTATTTAATGAGAGACATTCAGATCGTCCTCGTATTAGCTGCGGTACGGTAAGTAAAATAAATAAAATATTCAATGAAACTGGTGCAGTATCGAAAATGATGTTAAAAAGTAATCCTGTACAAAGACGAAACAGGAATGACAGGAATGATCAAATCATTTTAGATTATTTCGGAAATAATCCTAATACCAGTATAAGGAATGCCACTTCAGATTTGAATATTCCACGAGAAACTATTCGGAGATGTCTCAAGGCGAAGAACATCAATTCTTTCAAACCAAAATTTTTACACACACTTCAAGAAGGCGAAGAAGCAAGACGCCTGGAATATTGTTTATGGGCCCAAGGGGAATATTCAAATAATAGAAATTTCCTAAAAAATATTTTATATACCGACGAAGCCACTTTCATTACAAATGGAGTAGTGTCATCACATAATTGTCGCTATTGGGCAGCGGATAATCCTAACTGGGTAATAAACTGTAAAAGCCAGTATTTCCAAAAAAACAACATGTAGGATATTGAACGAACGAATCATTGGTTCTTTCTATTTTGAGGAAAACATTAATGCGCAGAGGTTTCTAGAATTTTTAAACACAGAGTTTTGGGATGCTATTCACGAGCTGCCAATCAATGAACGATCAAATTTAATTGTCCAGTTAGATGGGTGTTCAGTTCATTATGCCAGAGCTGGGAGGCAATGGCTTAACGAACATTTTCCCAACCGATGGTAGTCCGTTTATAGAGTGGCCACCCAGATCTCCAGACCTCACAGTTTTGGACTTTTCTCTCTGAGGACTTCTCACACAAAAGGTTTACAAAAACCGCTCAAGAGATAGAAATGAACATTGTGCATGAATTCGACAGGTATGTGCAGATATTAGCTCTCAAGAACTAAGGAACGTAATCAGAAACATTCGTAAGCGCTACGACACATGTATCGAAATACGTGGTGGATTAGTAGAGACTACTAGAATATGAGTTAGAATTGATTGTTGCTCTGAATCGAAACATTTCAATAATTAGTTATTAGTTACGTTAATTAAAATTTTTTGCTTCATTGTTAGTTGAATTGTGTGAATGTAATTCTGTTATTTTCAATAAAAATATTTACGCTATTTGTTTTTTTTTTCTCATCTGGCGGCACTTTATTGTTGAAATCATAAAAAATTGCTATATTGTGACTGTTAGCTGTGTCAGTTTTCGAATTTTTGAGTTGTCATAACTTTGTTAATGATGAATATTTTTTCATGAAATTTTGGCCACACCTATTAAGAGGCACTCTGAATTCAGTGGCATAGTGATTTTTTCAATAAAAAAATCGCTAATAAAAAATCCCGATTTTCGACTAAGAAAAAATATCGTAGTATGCCTTGAAATTTAAATTTTGTCCCAAGGTAGACGTTTCAGTATCTGACATTTAAAAAATATTATTAAAATCGATTTACAACTTCAAATTTTAGGGGGGTGTTTCCAGTAAAAATGGGTCAAACAGTATATATATATATATATATATATATATATATATATATATATATATTTATATATATATATATATATATATATATATATATATATATATATATATATATATATATATATATATATATATATATATAAGAATATGAAAGTTATTGTGTGTCTTGATATAGAAACAGAAGTTAATATCGGACATATCACTCAAGAAAGTGGCAAACCATAGACACGTGTTTTGGGCTTTTGGCCCATCATCAGTATGGTGCAGCCAAGTGTAAGGATGGGCAAAACACTCGGTTACCAAAAGATAGAAATACAAATGCACGGAGCCACCAGCAGAAGCCAACCGCACATTTGTGGTTTCAGTTGATAGATCTTGTGTTTACAAGAAAACTATCAAAATCTATAGCTATAGCTTGTAAACACAAGATCTATCAACTGAAACCACAAATGTGCGGTTGGCTTCTGCTATATATATATATATATATATATATATATATATATATATATATATATATATATATATAGAAATATATATATATATTTCTGGAAATGGCTGAGATCAAAATTAAAGAAAACAATATCAACAAAAAGACAGACATCGACAACCTCAGCAAAATTTATTCATTTTTACTAACAAAAAATATAAATCTGAATACATCCTGTAATAGTAACACAGTATAAATTCCCATAATGAACGATAATAAAAATTTGAAAAAGTATTTCACATTATTCAATGTCAAAAAGTTGTCATTTTGATGTTGAAGACTTCTTTCAAAATTGAAATTTTCAAATTGAATATTCTCAAATAGCACAGGTATTCTGTTTTATCCGTTATTATGTTTTATATATATATATATATATATATTTATCATATATTTATATTACAGCCCTCGATAAAGCTAATAAACATTAGCGAAAGCTCGGGCAGCTAAAAAGAGTAAATATTTATTCTAATCAGACCGAATCCCCGAAAAACTACTATTCTATATATATATATATATATATATATATATATTATATATATATATATATATATATATATATATATATATATATATATATATATATATATATATATATATATATATATATATACACATACATACATATACAAACACAAAAATAATTAAAAAATAATAATGTATAGAGAAAAATGTGTATAAAATATGATTAAAAGGTATCGTCATGAAATTCTTGCAAACTATAATAGGGCCTCTCGCTAAGGAAATCCTTTGTAGATTTTCGATATTCAGTACAGATTAGTACGCATTTCAGGTATGGGAAGATGATTATACATTTTGAGACCATTATACAATATAGAATTTTTAATTAAAGTAGTGTTAGGTATGGAAAGAATTAAATTTAGGGTCTGGCGTGTGGTGTAATGAGAGACAATAGAGAAAAGTTCTGTTCTATGTTTATGCACTAAACAAACTATTTCTAAAATGAATAGAGCATACAGTGACAAAATGTTGTTTGCTACAAACAAAGGCCTACAAGAATCTCGCCGCCTGGCTCTACACAGAAATCTTAATGACCTTTTCTGCAGAATAAAAATCGACTCGAGTCGAGGTTGATTACTTACCCTCCAGAAAGGTATCCCATATCTTAGATGTGATTCTACTAATGAATAATAGACAGTTTCAGCTGCAGTTAGTCCTAGTTCGTTGGACGTTATTCTCACAGCATAACATCCAGCTGAAAGTTTTCGTTAACAGATATTATGTGGTCCTCAAATTTTAATTTATTATCAATTAATAACCGAAGAAATTTTTCGCATGACGTGTTCTCAATCACTTTCGAATTCGAAGCTAGAGGAATATTATCAAGAATGCAATTAAAGGATAAAACTTTAGTTTTTGAGACATTGAAAGCTAATAAATTTGCCTTATACCAGTCTGAAAGTTTGGAAATGTCAGAGGAAATGGCATTATATAGATCAATTGGGTTGGTATTGTGCCATAATATTGTAGCGCGTCGGCGAATAAAGTAAATTCACCCTCAATATCAATGGTAGTCAAGTCATTGATATAGAGTAGAAATAGGGTAGGTCCCAGTACTGATCCGTGTGGTACTCCGTTAGATATGTTAGAAACATCAGATACTGTTGTATATTTAATTCTTTGACTTCTACCCGATAGATAAGAAGCAAACCATTTATGAGTAATACCTTCAATACCATAGAGATAAAGTCTCCTGAGCAGAATTTCGTGATTAACACAGTCAAATGTTTTAGAGAAATCGCAAAAGACTGATGCTGTAATCTCCCGTCTATTAAAGTTACTATACATTTCATAAAAAATTGAAAATATGGCATCATGAGTATTTTAATAATATTTATTGTATTTTAATAATAATACCTGTATTCAGATCGCATACAACATGATATAGAATACGTCACAAATGAAAACTATGAGATGGTAGACACATTACCAACAACAATATCAAAATGTCACTATTTAACAGACTGATACAGATCAAATAAACGATTTATTGCATCCTACCTTCCAACACCTCCCCTTTAATAACCTAGTTAGGGAGCTAACTGATTTCGTTATTCAATAATCATTCCTGATTATGAAAGAATCACAATAACTATATAATATATACTACGAAAAAATATATAATAATATATACAATGAATATTTCGTTTATATAGGTAAGTGGGAGATTAGGGATTCAAATAACAGGGTGATAATTGAAAATATTTTCATCGAAAGCTTCTGATAGTTCTTTTCCCATATTCTCTGTCTCACTATCACTGTCGTCATTTTAATCGATAATGAAATAATTTCCATCATTAATATGGAAGTGTCCAATTAATCCGGTCAATCTAGACATTGGAAGGTACATAAATTTACAACAAGCTGCAAACGCGATTGAAATTGAAAAAATGTAAAAATTCATTCATCTGAGTCATAACCCTCAAATACTTCTTCTTGTCGTTCTTCTTCTTGGTCTTCTTCTTGGTCTTCTTCTTCTTCTTCTTGATGTTCATCCTGGGTGTAGGTAAACTGCGTCAAGAGTGATGCATCGCATGTTTCTTCGTTGGTATCAAATGAATCCTCCACTATTGGTGATTCAGCATTCGAACATGACTGGCCTTGACAATGTGTACATGCCAGAGAACACAACAGTCCAACTTTTTTACAACCACATTTAGCGCTGCATCCCTTTTTACAGTTGCAAAAAATTGTGTTCAGCAGTTTTTCCGGCGCAGGTGGGAGTAAAGTCTGAATTGGTTCTAATGCATTGTCGACCAACTTCCAACTCCCGTCTTTTAGGTCTAGCTGATAACCAAGCCACACTTGAACTTCGTAATATACCCGGAAAAGATGTTGATGAGCAGCAACTGAGGTTGGAGGAAGACAAGCTAATTGCACCTGTTTCTTATTTTTAGTGTTTTTTACGAAACATGCATATTGATACTTATCTAAGCAGGTGGTTTTTTTCGGAGCTTTGTACATAGAAAGAAGAAACTGAATCCCGTTGGTGATAATTTCTTGTTGAGTCAAATTACTTTTTTTGAAAACTTCAGCACGTTGAACTAAATCTTGTTTTTCAAACATTTTAAAGACTGTTGCTTTTCCCTTTCTGTAAAATGCAGACGTCTATCACAGCCAGTTATTGCGTGTAAAAATAGTACATGATTTTGACTCTTTGCAAAAGTAGATGAACTTTTTGCCGAATATATTTTAGTTTCACTTTGAGCTTTTCCTGGCTTTAGAAACTAGATTTTTCAGGTGGAGTTCGAGCAGTAGGAAGTACTAGTAAGTCTACATCTTCAATAACAACAATAGTTGTATTTGTCAAATTAAATTGCTTTATAGCTGTTTCAATAATCAGTACGTCGGCATCGTTATTAGCTTGTTCAACCAATATATTTTCGCCAATAAACTTATCCTTCAACATTGAAATAAACTGAGATTACCGATTACAACTTTTACAACTTTTTGACTCGTCGTATCTCAGAAACGGTGGGTCTAAGGAAAAAAAGTATATTTACAATTTTTGTATGGTCTACAATTTTTATCCATGGTTATTTTATGATAAAACTCACCGTTTTCCTGAAAATCGCAAAAAAACAATTTTTTCGAGATTTTTAGGACCTTTGACCTCGAATACTTTTTTTTTCAGGCATCGCAATTATTCGAAATTTCAAAATCTTATTTTCAACAATGTTTTGAACAATAACACGCATTTGCAGCTTGTTGTGAATTTATGTACCTTCATTCTTATTTTTTAGTCTAATCTGACCTATTGCTAAATATAGTCTATAGTCATCAAACTGTTGGTATCTTCTGAAGGGTATCTGAACTGTTGAATGCTTTCAGATGTCTTAAATCCTACCGTGATTTCCGTGATTGATTGTATCTTTTTGGTTCAACCTACATTTTTATCTATCTATTTGACATCATTACTTCATTAAGTCCCTCATTATTATTTTCTCAACGTCAGTTATCTCCTTGGACCTGAGATCTTTCCTGGGCAATGTCTCATTTTTTTGGCATCAGTCTTTTCCCTACATTCCTCAATCTGAATCTACGTTTTTGTTTGGGGATCTTCGTTACTGGTTGTGGACCTACGTCCCTTGGTTTGGACCTACGTTCCTTTTTTTGGACCTACGTCTCTTGTTTTGTTTTGATGATTTAGTGTGTTTTCATTGAAAGTGGAGTTGAATCTTGATTTGATTCACATGGAATATCTAATTTTCCCATGAATATTTTCATGAACTGGAATGTTCATTTGCTTTCTATAATTGAATTGCCGCTTTTTTTAGACTCCTTTTTTCCATAGAAATAGGAGCTTAAAACTATAACGAACGGAAAATACTAGTATAATTGTGAAAAAAAGCGACGGGCGCTTGATATACAAAAAATATGGCATAAAGCGCCCACGCTTTTTTTACAATAATACGAGTATTTTCCGTTCGTTATTGTTTTAAGCTTATTTAAAAGAAATATTTTCAACTTTTCAGTGCGAAGTTCTTTCATAAAGTACTGGCGTTACCGTATGGTAACAAAAAACATAGGTTTCATTTTCGCCAACTATATTGTAGGTTTCGCTAGATTTCGCTAGATGGCCATGAATATGTATTTGACATATGTGCTGTGAAGCATATCTTAGTTCAGTGTTGACCTTGTTAGTGAGTAAGTGTTGTGAGTTGTAAATTTAATTGGAGAAGATGGTAACGCTTCGAAAAATGGAACACATCCGTTTTGAGTAAGTATTAATAGCTTGGTTAAAAAATTTATTGGGGGTTAATTGCGTATTTATCTTCGGTAATATGTAAGTTTTTGTATGTGGTACTTTTTTTGTTATACATTTTAGAATTTTTTTGGGGTGAGGTATGTTTGGTTGTTGTTGTTACCATATGGTAACGCTAGTCTGATACATTATCAAGTTTCAACTACAGTGTCTCACTGCATTTTTTTTCAGTCGCGGATTCTCATTGCAAGAGGCCTTGAAAATGGCCTATTCCGAGGATATTGACGCTATTTACGTTGAGCCACCCGAGGCTACTGTGTTAACAGATGAAGACTCCGGAGATGAGGATTTCGGGGGTACAATTGACAACCTTTTGGGGCGATAATTGCGAGCACAAGCTGAAGTTAGATTTGTCAACAAAGAAAACATGACTGCAGAACCAGATCTTCCTACTTCCGGTAAATTAGCATTAACTTCATCTCAACATCCAAGTTCTAAGAAAAACTATAGCTGGATAAGCGGTGATCTTCAAGCACAGACAAGAGATTTTCTCGAACCCGATTTCAAACAATATATGGATTTTTCACCCGTTCAATTATTTGAGCTATTTTTTCACCACGAAATGATAGCTTTTTTAATCGAGGAATCTTCTCGCTATGCTTTATTTGAAAATTTACCCGACCCTACGATTTCCAAAGGTGAAATGAAATGCTTCATAGCAATACTCACAGTTAGTGGCTACGTACGTAGTCTTTCCAGAAAAAAAAACTTATTGGGAATCACCTACAGAAAAAACTTTTTGAGGAGCAATGTTTGATTATATGAGTTCATGTAATCACTATAAATTTTAGTTGATATGTCTTTCTCAAATCCCCTCTATATTTTCAATGATAATTATATAACTACTTATCTTTGTGACTTTTCAAATCTTTATTCTTAATTCTTAGTGTTTTTTTTAAATTTTGTATCTCAGGTTCCCAAAGAAGACCAGTCTTGACTGATCGGGCTCCTTTTAACCATACTATAACTTTGTTGTTAGATTTCATACACATATTGGTAATGAAGACTACTATTATCATTATTATTATATGAACAACACGTTGGTGAGTGGGGCCATGAGACGGAATCGTTTCGTTCAGATTATGCGTGTTTTGCATTGTGCTAATAATTCTAAACCAAACTTGGAAGACAATGTGTGGAAACTGAGACCTTTCATTAACAAACTAAAATCTGAATATGTGGAACACTATCAACCGTAAAATAATATTAGTTATGATGAGAGTATGATATGATACTACGGTAGACACCCTTGCGAGCAGTTTATTCGTGACAAACCTATTCGGTTTGGTTATAAAATGTGGGCACTGAATACAACATCTGGGTATTTAATTGATTGTGAGCTGTATCAAGGAAAAAATAACCAACGGTCAGAAATATATGAAAAAGAATTTGGGAAAGCTGCAGCACCATTTGTGACAAAGCTAGATAGGCTAAGAGCCACAAACGACGGGCTTTATGAACTTTACTTTGATAACCTCTTCACTGGTTGAAATCTTCTTCAACACCTGAAGGAAAGAGGATATCAGGGCACTGGTACTATTAGAGAAAACCGTATTCCCAAATATTGTCCCATGTCGGAAAAAAAACTCTCACAAAAAAAGAAAGAGGTACATATGAATCAACTATTCAAAGAGAAACAGGAGTTATGCTAGTTAAATGGGTAGATAACAACGTTGTCACTGTTGCATCAACTTGTCACGGTATTTTACCTCTGTCTCAGGTAAAACGTTATAGTTCTGCCCAAAAAAAAGTATTATGGTACCTCGTTCATTTTTGATTAGTGAATATAATGCGCACATGGGATGTGCAGATCTCATGAATTACATCGTACCACCTTAAGGAAGAAGAGCTTATCCAGCATCGCTGACGCCATTTTATGCTGATGTTGCTGAATCGACTTGAAGACTGAACTCCATTTATAAATCAGTCAGTTGCTAGATTTCATACAGTAAACATCTCTGTAATTTCGAATTTTCACAGTTTGTAATGAAAATATATTTTTTTAAAAAGTGACTTTGCGTGTACGTTGATATATTTGGCGCAGTCAGTAGGATTTCTTGATGATATATTCACTGAATTGGGTTGAGTTCGAGTATTTCTAGTAGACGTACTCATTGGGGTAGGTCTTGGTTGGGATTAATTTTTTGGTTCAAATGCATTGAAATTTTTTGGTTTGAATGCTTGTGCATTTGTAAAATATTGTTGTGGTTGACTTCTAGGTCTTTGCTGTATTCGAACTGGTTGTGATGGAAAGTTGTGAAAGGTTGTGATTATATCTTCGAATAGGTTGTTGAGGAATATTGGTAGGTCTTTGAGGTTGATGCATTCTTTGAGTTGGGTTAGATTTTGTACTGTTTTTATCAGAAAAATTTTGATAATAATGTACATTTTCTTCTTGCATGACATACTGTAATGCTTCGTTGAGTGAATTAGGCTTCATGCATCTAATTGTAGTACCTGAAGGTTCTTTAAGCCCTGATAGACACGTTTTGAGAGCTAAATTTTGGTATAAACTTCTTTCAAGTTCTTTATCGGCATCTGTAGTTTCATGAACGTTAACAAAACTACAAAGCAAATTCAAGATATTGAGGCATCTATCGTAATTAGATTGTCTCATCATTACAAGATCTCTATTTAGGCAAACTTCATCTCGTTAATCAGAAAAATTTCTAGTAAGAATATCCTTCAAATCTTTCCATCCATTCGCACCTTGAATGTTAACTAACGTTTTGGCATTGCCCTTCAATTTGGAAATAATGGAATTTACCAAAAAAATATTCTGGAAGTTATTGGGGTTTGCATTGTCGTAAAACTGAGTTGAAATTGATTCGCTAATTGAAAGAAATCTTGTGAGGTCATTAGGGTTACCATCAAATTCAGGAATGCAGTTAAGGTATTCTGCTCTGAATTGATTCATTATTATTGATTGATTATTAGGTGAATTTATAAAATTGGTTGTATGTGTATAGGTGGTTTGGCTAGAACTAGAAGTTTCAAGATTGTTGATTAAATCGTCAAAAGACATGAACAATTGTACTTACAAAAGTATGAAAGCGACTGTGTGAATGTTTCGTACTTATCCTTCTATGAGGTCGACGACTGGTTAAGTGATTTTGTCTTTTCCAGGCCGTTGCTCCTTGCAAATTCGGGCTATGTTGGTCCCAAATTTCGATGATACGCTCCTTGACAGGCTGTGTGCGGGTCTGCGATAGACTGGGTGTTCTGGTAGTTGAGAAGCCACTCCGAAACAGAAAGTCAAAATAGCGATATCAGTTCAAAAATCAGTTAATTGTTGAAACGGAAATTGCACAAACGATTCGAAACAATTCTGATAATCCTACCACGACTGCGCCAAATATATCAACGTACACGCAAAGTCACTTTTTGAAAAAATATATTTTTACTACAAACTGTGAAAATTCGAAATTACAGAGATGTTTACTGTATGAAATCTAGCAACTGACTAATTTATAAATGGAGTTCAATCTTCAGGTCGATTCAGCAACATCAGCATGAAATGATGTCAGCGATGCTGGATAAGCTCTTCTCTCTTAAGGTGGTACGATGTAATTCATGGACGAAAATTTATCAAGATACCGGATAGGTATTCGCAGCAAAAAATGATGGTGGCCTATTTTCACATGGTTTGTTGACGTCATGGTAACAAATGCCTGGCAAATACACAGGAAATCCGGTGGAAAGCTGACGCAACTCGAATTTCGAAGGGAAATTGCCACATGCTACTTAAAAAGTTATGGAACCATCTCTAAGCCTGGTGGGCGACCTAGTAGAACCTTAAGATCCAGTGTATCGTTGAACAGAGTTATAAACGATATAATAAGATATGATGGAATGAGCCATTTAGTTGTTGAAACCTTGGAGAAAAAGATGCGCCGGCGAAGGCTGCATCCATGCTTTCCATGCTTTTATAGTTTTCGTACAAAGTAAATTTTGTTTTTATTATTTTGATGCATCCTGGTTAGAATAATAATATTTTTGTTGGAGTTACTATCTGAAATAAATAGTATATGTCAAAGCCTAGCGTTACCGTATGATAACGGTAATTTTATAAAAAATGGTGCAAATTTCTGAGAAAAGTCATTCAAAAGAACATATTTTCAATTTCAAAACTGAAAAAATTTAAAAAATTAAAACTCCGCCTTTGATGGGTTAAAAGCGTGTTTTTTATTTTTTTCAAACTATATTTATTTTTAATTTTTCAGTTTCCTATGCTATGAAAGCGTGTTTTTTTTGACTTTTTGAACTATATTTATCTTATCTAAACTTTGGGATCAATCAGCCGTATATTATTTAGAAAAATGACTATCGATATTTTCCGATTCCGGAGACAGAGCCTGAAAATCAGCTACCAAACCCAAGGAATGCAGCAGACGCGCATGTTGATTAAAAAAAATACTTTTTTCAAATGAAGAAATACATGTGAAGTGAATTCGAATTATATCAAGGAGGTTATTAACGGCGCTATCTGCCCGCGCATAGATCAAACAATAATGTCGATAATTATGTCAAATACAGATCCCGATATGAAATGAAAAGGAGAGTTACAAACAAACATACATACATACAGGTGAAGCTAATATAAAGCGTGTGAAAACAAACACTCGAAAAACGAGTCAATAAACTCAGAGCAGTCCACTGAAGATTGTGCCCATCAATTGGGAAACGAGACTTTTTTTCAAAGATTTGCTAATATTTCGAAAAATCGGGACAATTACAGATGAATTGTTAATATTTCGAAACATGTTGAAGAGATCAGCATTCAACAAACACATGTATAACTTGACATATCTTGTGAATGTACTGCTTCTGCTGACAAATCAAAGGCAATCATTTCTGCAGGTTTTTGGAGGTCTCGGAATCAAAATAATAAACACGCGATGAGTTTCATTTTCGCCAGAAAAAAGTTCAAACAATAATTCCTCAACTTCTTTCCCAACGGTTCCTAAGTCACCGATCATCATTACCACCATTTCCAGTTCATTCACGAATACATCAACCATTTCCGTATATAATTTCCGGACATTTTCCTAGAAGTCGTTCGACTTGACGGATTTTGATTTCGTTTCCAAATACTTTCCGCTCCATTTCACGATTTCCCGGATAAAAAAATGCAAAGTGTGTTTAGAAGGTAATTATTGCGGAAATATAGGCCACATAATGGAGATTTGATTAATGTTCCGACATAAAATACTAATCGAAATATGCGCTAGATTACATTCGTTCTGACGGCAGCTGTTTTTATCATAGATGCATGTGAAATATGATGTATGGAGCATAGCATGCGAATGAATGCACATGGGTAGGATTCATCGGAACATTCTTGTAATGTTGAGTCCAATCATCGGAGAAAAATATTACGATACTGTATAATGTTATATACCGAAATTAGTATCTGAAGTTCTACTCACCCTCTATCTAAAAACTGACCGTGTATTGAGAGTGGACTAATTGTGAATAACTTTTTAATCTTTTCTGCAAATCAACACTATTGGACTAATTTCTATTTCACAACTGATATATTCACGTTTTCATACGATTGAGCGCGAATAACTCCACAACACAGAGAGTATGTTTCAATTTATACAAGAATCTACATCTCAAGTTTGGTGTCGAGGGAAACAAACTATTACAAGCAACATTGGATTTGACCGAAATTCCTTTCTCAACTGTACGTAAAATGGTATATGAACGCAAGACGCGATGTGATACAGGATTATCAGAAACTTTAGATGTTCATCTGATAAAATCATTGAAAAAAATAATATACTGTGTCACCTCACAAACCACAAGAGGAGACTAAATCATCTGTCGGTAACAAATAAGACAGATGGGTATCCGCGGCTAAGCTATACAGTGGAGACGGGAGTGGGTTAAACAAATTAGCAAATTTCAAATAGATCTTAATGGGCGCCAGGTAAATTTAATCCTCCAGATACCCTAAGTAACTCACAATATCAATAACTTAACAATTAATATTGGAAATAAAAGATAAAGATCCCCAATATGAGTTATTCAGTAAACCTAACTTACATGGATTAACAGACAACGCTTCTAAGACAAGAATGCAATATTCACACTACTACGCGATGTTCAAATGTCTATACAAGAGCGCGGTGTATATAACCACGAATTCAATCAGCCATAAATTACGGTAGTAACGATGCTCAAAAGAAACTACAATACGTCAAGTAAAACTACTACGAAAATTGAGTAGGTGAAATCGTAAATACTAGTATCGGTAGGTAAGACAATCTCGTTTGCGTCGCGAGAGCTCAGGCGTAGCACCACCAAGATAGATCACCCTGTAGTACGGCGGAGATGGATCACCCTGTAGCACCACCAAGATAGATCTGTTGTGCCCCTGTAGGGCACAACAAGCTGGACCATTAGTGGATCACCAAATAAGACCCAAAAAGATAAATAAAGAAAAACCCTGGCCAAGGGGTTTTCTATACGTTTCTTCGTGTGCAGTGCTCTGCACGGAAGTCCTACTGGGACTTGATGAGTAACTAAGGGCCTTCTGTTTCTTATGAATCTGATTTCGGAAATCCTTCCACTTTGCACAATGAGTTCGGTAACCACCACAAATCCTCAAAAGAGTTTAAGTTTCAGACTGCAAATATCCACACCACAATGACCAATCAGTCTTCCACTATACAATCCTGACTTGTAGAAATAATCCCCGTGAAGGATGGCACAAATACAACCATATATATCCTACAATCAGTCTGATGGTACACTTGAACTCTCACCCATGCTCATCGAAGGTCACCCCCGAAATCCAAGAGACCGCCACATCTGACAGCTAACCAGTTGTTGCCACAGTGCGTCCAACCTACCCTACAAGCACCAAGGGGACGCTGTGCACAACATCATAAATCTATCAATTCCTCCACAGCCACTCGAGACAATATCAACAAGTCCATGACCCATCCAAACTCCTTCTCAAAGCAATGCAACCCTAAAACAACCCTTCACAATTTGAGTAACCGATCAATCCCTCACCCGTGAACGACTGTAGAACTAGTTCGGTGTAGGTCGTCGGAACGACACTACGAAAGTTCGGCGGATGTCAACCAACAGCTGTCTCTTAACCTTGTTATTGAATGTTTACAAAAATATTGACTCCAACCTATTTTCAACTATTTATCGATCCTAATTCATGCCATGGAATAGAAACATATAAGGTAAGTCGCCACCACTTTTCCATTCAGTACGAATATTTGAATATTCATATTATGCAGAATATTTACTGAAAATATCAAACAGTATTCAGAAACCCAGTGATAACTAATATTGTTTTTCAGGCGATATAGCTCTAATACGTAGTAATCCTTCTGGAAGTGATGAATAACAATCTATGTAAGAAATATTCTTGGGAAGGTATAGAGAATAAGGCAGACAACGGCTGACAAATGATAGGTGAAGTTAACTGAGAAACAAACAATAACAACTATTTCAACCTAGCGAGGAATTTCGGATCTCCAACGTCGATTGGCAATAGGAAAATGTGTAAGTACTGGTCAAAGCAGTTAGTCAGGGAGCATACATATATTCTTGTACATTTCAGGTATGGTTTTCTATGGAACAGAAGATTCCCATTGCTATGATGTTAAATGAGTAAAATCAACTCGTAACTAAATTATATTGTTAACATCCTCTGAATAAAGATCTTAAAAGGTAAGGTAGTGTTTTAAAAGGTCACATAGGAGCAGTTTCGATCTAGTGCTAAATTGAAACGTAACAACTGCTACAAAAGCAATGAGATTCCTACAACTGAAATCATAAGGGACAAATTTAATACTTCCGGCCATAACGTGAGCTGCTGTGAGAAAACTGAAGAATAATGAAATTGCGTAACAAATACTATTATGAGAACATGGAAGTTAATATTTCTGAGGAATGATTTGAAAACACATTGATGCGAATAATGTAATAGTTCTTGACAACGCTTTCTGTCATTCGCGACAGCTCATCAAAGCACCGAATGAAAATTTGAGGAAATATGAAATACAAAGTTTTTCAATGGACAACATATTGAAAAACCGGAAAAAAGGTTTTTTTTCGTGACCAGGATAGAACAGACTAACAGTGAACGTTTTCTTACGTTATTTAATTATAATAATTGTTAGATCATCATAGAATCAGTGCTGTGTGTATTTACACTCTCCACTCCTATTTCCCTCCCAAGCCAAATTTCAAGTTTCCTTGGAGTGTAAAACTAGAAGATCCTGGAGAATTCGTCTGTCTGAAAACAGGTGAGTGACAAAATTGTTAACAGAACTGATTTTCCATACAGTCCATTTTATTCACACCATTTGTTGCCCTTGGGAGTATTGTCGAAAAGTATGGACACGCCATACTGAGACTTCCCGCCCCCCCCCAATTTTTGTTTTTTCAATCCTATCGAGTTGATTTGGGAAGAATTGAAACAAAGCATCAGGCGTGAAAATTATTTTCCATAATTTGATAACAAGGTCACAGAGCTAATTGAAGAAGAAGTATCTAATAATACCGAAGAAAACTGTCAGGAAAGGATTAAAAAGT
Organism: Leptinotarsa decemlineata; assembly: GCF_025532065.1. Lineage (NCBI taxonomy): Eukaryota > Metazoa > Arthropoda > Insecta > Coleoptera > Chrysomelidae > Leptinotarsa > Leptinotarsa decemlineata. Next base: position 13,769,723 of record NW_027412747.1, read on the forward strand.
AATTTTGAATGAAAAAGACTATATGGAGATTGGACACTTCCATATCAATGGTGGAAATAAATGCATTATTGATTTAAATGACAACAGTGATAGTGAAACAGAGAATATGGATAAAAAATTTGAGTTGAGAATCTTAGCGACTGGAGCAATGTACAGTAAAATGGAATAACGGGGTCTCGCAGTCAAAAAATCAAAAATCAAAAATCTGCTTTACTTTGCCAAGCTTTCGCTTCTAGTGGAAAGCTTCTTCAGGGCCTATGATTTATTGAATTGTGGGTTTTTTTGCCAATGAATAAAATTACAAATCATACTTACAGTAAAAATGAGTAAAAAACAATGAACTGAACACATAAATCGACAAAAGAAAGGATTTTTTTGGTTTGAGAAATGTCATACCTTCACATAAATGTCATTTTTCAATGGTCATGATGATTTGATAATCTTTGACTCTAAAGGGAAAGTTGATTGATACAATTTTCATTATTATCATTATGATTTTTGGTGTAGTTCCAGTACAGGTCGTGAAACACGTCGATTTTCAATTCTAATATTCTGCATTAAAAAAAAAAAAATATTATTCAGGGTGATCCATATTAATGTGATGACGTCATTAGTAAATTTTTTTAATGCAACACCCTGTATTTGGTATACCTTTTAGATAATCCGTCATACCGAAAAGGTATGATACTTGGGGTCTAACGGACAGAATTTGAAAGATATGCGCTTAGAAAATAAATTTTATTGATATCTAATAAAAGTAGAAATTAATTATTTATTTTATATTTTTTTCTAATGATTAATTCAACAATGGGAAAGTAATCGAGTGTTGAATACATGACTTTATTTCAATTGTTCGAACTGTAGTCCTTGCTGTAGTTAACAGTAACCGTGCTAACAAGTATTTCTTATTAATTTAAAAAAAACTAGGCGGCTAGTTTTTTTTGTTTTTGTGGAATGTCATTATTTCGATTGACGTTCAGTTACTGTTGAATAGGTCAGTAGTTGTATTAATTCGTGAATTTTCTGTAGTATTGCTTAGAATTGATTTGAAGTAGTAATGATAAAGCAAAGAATTGAAATACTTATGATGATTGGCTATGGAGACAGATCGCGAACTCGATGGAAGTGTGTAACTTAATTAATGAAAAATATCCAGAAAGACACATAACGCAGTCAGCAGTAAGTAAGATTGAAAAGAAATTTCGAGAAACTGGTACAGATGAAAATGCACGCAAATTAGGTCATTCTTCTGTGAATGATGATACAAAACTAGATATTCTACTTGCTTTTGAAGAAGATGTGCACACTTCTGTTCGTGAAGTTAGTCGTGATTTCGATGTCAGTAAAAAACTATACCCAAAGTATTGAAATTGGAAAAATGGCATCCCTTTGAAATCAAACTTCTACAGGAATTGAACGAGGATGATTCAGACAGAAAAAAAGAATTTTGTGAAGCCATGATGGATAACTGTCACCGAGACCGTCTCCTCGTAAAAAAATATAATGTTTTCTGATAAAGCCACTTTTACATTAGATGGTGGGGTCAACCGTCAGAATTGTAGGTACTGGGCCAAAGAAAACCCCCACTGGATGCTTGTGTATCATACACAATACCCGCAAAAGGTAAATGTATGGCTGGCATTATAAAAACAGGATCATCGGACCCTACTTTTTTGACGGTACTTTAGACGGGCCAACATACTTTCAGTTTTTAAGGGGATATCTTGTACGTACTTCAATTAATTTATTCCTCAGTAGAATTAACCCTGGAAGTTTTGATGAAAGTTTATGGTTTCAACAGGATAGTGCGCCTCCACATGATGCAGATGTTCGAAGGTATCTCGACCGATAGATTGGTAGACGTGGACATATTGAATGGCCAGCGAGGTCGCCATACTTAAATCCGTTGTCATACTTAATGTGGGGCTATCTGAAGAATGTTGTTTATAAAACGAAACCAGCAAATATTCAAGAATTAAAAGAGATAATTCGAAGAGAAATAAACAATATTTATTCAATTTATTCAACGTTTAGGTTACTGTCAAATACAGCGAGAACTACAGTTCGAACATTTAAAATAGAGTAATCTATTCATTACTGGATTACTTTCCCTTTGTTCAAATAATCAATAGAAAAAAATATAAAATAATCAATAAATTTCTACTTTTATTAGATATCAATAAAATTTATTTTCTAAGCGCACATCTTCCAAAGTCTGTCCGTTAGACCCCAAGTATCATACCTTTTCGGAATCAGCTCGTTACGGATTATCTAAAAGTGATACCAAATACAGGGTGTTGCATTCAAAAAAATTACCGATGGCGTTAATATGGATCACCCTGTATAATGAAATTTTGTTGTTAAATGTAGAATATTGAAATTCGAAATCGATGTGTTTCAGGTTTTTCTAAAACGACCTTTGGTTTTGAAAAAAATCGAATTCATTCCATACTTTGCGAACACACTGTATACATATGAATCTTCCTCTTGAATCACTCTATCTAATAAAAACCCGCATCAAAATCCGTTGCGTACTTCCAAAGATCTAAACTCACATAGGGACAGACAGCGGGATGCGACTTTATTTCATACTATGATGTGACACCTGAAGCTATACAAAACCAACGTAAATCGTTACTTTTGCGAAATTTTTTTGCGCTTTTTCGAAATACTCGTATCGATTATACCCAAAGACTAATATCTCCCAAATCTTTTTTTGTTCAGTTTACTGTGAGTGACTGATTTCTTGATTCATTCAAACAAGTTAACACATGGCAGTTGTATATCAACATGATCCTCTGGTCCTTTCATCACGGAAACAAACAAATATAAAGTAATTAATTTTGAACCCTCAGCAAAGTGAGGGTCAGTTTTAATTCAACTTAAACCGTTCCCCATTCCTGTGACTTTCCAGAAACCAATTTCCTATGTAATTATTGCATGAACAGAAACGAAATGAGTTTGTGCGTTTGTGGATAAAATGACAACCTTGACCGTTCTGACTGTGTTGTATTTGCAGTTCCTGAAATGCTATATTATACGCCACTATTGCAACTGGAGGTGAATTTTGTTAGAAATAGTAGTCAAGAGTCAGAAACCAGTAGTTATAATAATGACAACTTGATTTTTCATTTATTCATGACAATAATAATCGTTTATGAGTTACAGCATGTTTTTCGAAAATGTGCATTTTCGAAAAGTTGCTGTTACTGTTTTTTTGTCAGAAATTTTTCATCTCATTTCATTTCTGATTTATACGTACTCGTGGGAAAGCAACATAAAACTGTCCCTGAGAGAACCAATGTTCTCTCAGGTCCGCAAATTTGAGAGTTTGCCCCTGAGACTTGTTTATTGTCATGGCAAAGCAGACTTTTAGGGCAAACTGTAATCGTTTGAATTCGAACGGGATATTTGATGGGATTCATGGTTAAAATACAGTTTTCCCTTTCGCACACCCAGTTAATATAGTGGCTTTCACTATATTGCGATTTAACGCTTTCACTTGACATCTCGTACCGTTACAAAGTTTTGGGGTTTTAAATTTCGCAACAACATAATTGCAGTGCCCACACATAGAATACGCTTATGACAAGGCAAACCTGGCGGTTTCACTGAATTTCAAAATTCTACAGGGTAATTAGTAGCGTCATATGTATTAACCACAGTATCAATCGAAGTATAGACCTTTTCTTCGCCCTCAAACGATATGAGCAGGTTATCGTTGATAGCTGCTGCTTGATCGTTTTTTGGAGTAAGTATGGCACGCTCACATAACAATTCAACAGGCTTGTTATGTATATGAATAATGCCTGGATAAACTTTAGACAGCAATTCTTAAACCGTAGTGCATGATTCTTCCGGGATGGTTATCATTCCATCAAACGATGGAAAATCACCATTACCGATTTCAAGAAGGAGATCTAAAAATTTACCAGCAGACTCATCCCCGCCCAAATGTGCTCTCATATTTTTGGAGAGCTTAAGAATATCACCCTGGGGCACAAATTAGATTTCTTAATGCACGACTTCACTTCGTCAGCTCTGGTTCCTTTTGCACCACTGGTAGAGTCTGCCGAAAGTCTCCGGCCAGCAAAACTGTTGCGCAACCCATTAATTTTGTATTACCCCTTATATTCTTTAGTCATCTGTTTGAGGCTTCAATACCACCTTTATGAAACATCGTTATTTCTTTCCACACGATTATTTTTGTACTCTTCAAAACTTCAGCAAAATTACTTTGTTTGGAGATGGTGCAAATGGGAGTCTCGGCGGTGATTGAATTGAGTGGTAACTCAAAAGTAGCATGAGCAGTTCGACCACCTTCGAGTAATGTAGCAGCTATGCCGGACGACGCCACAGCCAGGGCATTAACGTGAGTACTTCTTACTTTCGCCAGAAGTAAATTAATAAGGAAGGTTTTACCAGTTCTACCTGGAGCGTCTAAGAAGAATATTTGACCGTCATTTGCATCCACACTTGTGATAATTTCATTGTAAACTTCCTGTTGCTCGTCATTCAAGGATGCTTCATTTTTTCTTGCTGCTCTTCTAAGGCCACTGTATCGTAACTGGTCTCCTTCACGTACTCTCTTTTTTCAAAATGTATTGATGTTATTGTAATATGGCATCTTCTAATGCCGACAGGCATTTGTTAAATATCATGTACGATGAGTGCTCTACATTCACGTCACCATGCCTCTCCAGTTGTTTTTTAAAGTCTTCAGAAAGGTATTCTTTGTGATTTTCCCAAAGACATAGGGGGTCGGAAACCTGGCAGAACAATAAAATGATATAACAAAAAGCTCTCGAATCATATGCGGTGTTTGACAAATTGCTGCCTCTTCAAGAGCTGAATCTAAATGTCGATCATTTTTTAATAGACCTAGAGCCTTGCACGCGGATTGTAAATTGGGATGTAAGTGACCATCTACAGTTTTCAACGATTCAAATGAAATTGGGCTTCTGATCTCATGTAGAAGTATTCAAAGGTGGTAGCATTCTGTATTGTTTGGATGAAAAGTATAAACTCTACCTAGAACGTATTCTTTTTTTACCCCTGACCATCCTTCAACATTCACTCCTCTCTTCCTTCTCTGAAAAGATCGCTTGTTCCAAACGTAATACGCAGGGACTTCCCAGTATAGAAAAGTTTTTGCAAAGTCATCCACGTTACACAGATCGAAAAAGGACAGGAATGTAGTTGTAGAAGGACTACTCAATTTGTTGCACAAGCTCTGCTTGATAAAATAAATTCTCTGTCCATTTTGTAAATGGACACCAAGGTGCACTACAGGAGAAAAATGCTCATGTATGGGGAATTCAAGGATTCGCCAAACTGCTTCAGCTGAACTTATATATCGACCACTTGCGTAGATTGTAACTTCTTCCTTCCCATCCTTCCCGTTCTCTAAAGTAAACGTAGCCTGATCTGATCCATTATTACTATATTTGCAAACGTATTTGATTAATTTCACTGAATGTCAGTACTCTACGTTCACGTGAGCGTTGAATGTTCTTAAAAGCACTGGATTATAAGGAACCACCCAACGAATATCTATTATAACACCCTTGATATTGACAGAGAATTCACCGTCATCCAGAGAATGTCTCCTGTACTGCGGATAACCATCATCACCAGTTTGAGTTTCCTCAACAAGAGCCTTAGGATAACGTTTGCTACACAAATTATCTTTCATGCATGGAGAATTTCGGTTTAAACTTCCACAGGGGCCATGTATTATATTACTTTTAACAATTTCGTAAAGCTCAGGATCACGATCGGGGTTAGGTATTTCAGCACAAATAATATTGTCAATTTGATAAGGAGAGATGCGATGTTGAAGCCATAAAAGTATATGAATATGCGGAAGACCTCGCTTTTGCCATTTCGTCGAATACATATAGCATCTCACTTCACCGAATATTTTCCGTTTTATCAACAAATCCATGACCTTTTTTACCTTTAATCGAAAGATAAGCGAAATATTATCGTATCGATCATGAGATTTTTGTCCTGAAAGTAGGTGCTCATTTATGTCACTCCAGCGTGGGTTACATGTAAACGTAATTAAAAGGTCGGGTCGACCGTAATGTCTAACATAGGTCATGGCGTCTTGCGATTTTTCGTGCATGTATCTTGGTCCACCAGTAAAAGATGATGGAAGTACTACCATTTGTCCCAGCTGATTTGCTTCAGTATCTTGCCGTCCAATTGTTCAGTTGCATCTTTCAAATGAATAAAATTATCTGCGCGCAATTTGGCTTGATTGTTTTTTATGTAGTTCAGTCTTTCCGTTCCTATTTTTGCGTATTCATCTACCAAATATTGACTGGAAAGAGCGCGATATTTAACCAAAAAGTTATCTTCTCCTTCTCTGATCACTATTCTGTATGAAAAAAACTTACAGCAGAGATTGTTTCTTCAAGGGCAACTCAGTTTTGGGATCGCATTGTGGTATGTTGATTGAATAGCCATCATCCCCCCAGCAAAACATCAACGGGTACTGCAGCGCGTCATGAGCTTGATGTATCTCACTGATACGCTGAAGTGAGTTGTTACTTTGGCTTTCGAGGATTTTGTCTCTTCGGTCAAAATGCTGATCTACTCATACAGCCACTTCATTTGCCGTTGGTGCAATAACTGCTTCTGTGTTCTCTTTGTGGTTTTTTACCTGTATGTATTACGACCTTGAATGACTCTGAAGGCGATATTTTATCTATGGCTGTTTTTTGATCTTCTATGTATGGGTTCACCTCATGTAACATAAGCTGCAATTGTCTGATTCAATTTGGTCTCAAATCAGAAAATTTAGAACATCGAATATTAGCATCATCTTCACCGACGAAATAAATTTGCAGAAACCGTGCATCCTGCCCAGGTTCCGGTAATATACTTCCAATTGAATGATAGACTTGTCCTTGAACTTTAAAAGTTGGTGAAAAACCGCCTTCTTTCATTTGTTTTTCACCAAAGAAAGTCATTTGAAAACAGGCATTATATTTTCAGATATTATCCATGAAGTGTACATGATTTGGGTGTAAATCATTAACCAGACTGTAAAGTGGTTCAAGCAGTTGTTTGAACGGCTCGAATTGTATTTTACCGGCGCTGCAATACATGCCAGCTGTCTCATCTTTCCACTTCAAGGCGTTACACCACTGACACTTGTACGTCATAGAACCTAAGACTTCACTGCTGTCAGTTCCATAAGCAATATCTGGGTCATACGCCAAACCCGAAAGCAACTTGCTTCTCCATACACGCAAAATTGTATTTTATCTATACCGTGACTGAATCACTCTATGCACATCGGTATTCCTGGCCTGATATAGTGCAGCAGTTTACCTATGTTTTTCAGGGTTTGCAGCCTGGTAGGTGGCGACAGATTGCCTGTGTTTTTCAGAGTGTGCAGCTTGGGAGGTGGCGACAGCTTGCCTCTGTACATCAGGGTTTTTTTCTTCCACGGTGGGATTCAGGTAGAGTCTGTCCATATTTTTTGTGCCTTTTCTATTTGATTTTTTCGTGTGTATTCAGTAAACCTTGCCCTACGTTTGTTTTCCTTTTTTTCTATCAATGTCATAGACTCAGATTGGGACAATGAACTTCTCATTGAATTTTCATCATAATTTATTGAAGATACAATAGGTGAATGTTGACGCTCTAAAACAGGTACCTCCTGACAGCCCTTATCAACTTTAAGTTGCGAAGGTGTACCAATTCCAAAATCATGCTCTTCTACAGCTACCTCCATACGACGCCGAGCAATTTTCTGTGATGCTATGGAAAGATAGGCATCAAAATGTCCACTGGACAAATCTTTGCTGAATCGTAATCGCCTTACCGGATAGTCGTTAGATCCAGATTCCGTATATATGAGACCGTTTCTATAAACTTATAACTTGAATGGGAATATTAATCCTGCTGCTATTAACTCACAAAATCCACCATAAGTAGCATTTTTCATCATATAGCAGAAATATTCGTCAGGTGTTACATAGTTATCACCATTCCTGTCGTGGGTCATAATTGAACACTTGCTCCAGTCATTAACCACATATCTGACCATTTCAGAACGCATCTCCATCGATCTTTCTTGTGTTCCGTATATTGAATAAGAGAGAGCACGAAACAAACATGCACCATCACCAATAGGGACGACAGTACATTTTCCAACTTCTCCATTAACGTTCAGATTTTCTTAGCCATTTAAAAATAGTCTAACCGACAAAACCTATACTTAAACCAAACGAAAACAAAACAAATGCCAAACACGAAGCAGAGTCTATAACCAATAAAAAATATGCCAAGGAAAGAACAGCCAAAATCGTCAAATATAATCCGCTAGAAATATTTAGGTATAGTATGTACTATTAGATACGACGGCCACTCATCATCGGGTATATGAAACTCAGTGAAAACACAACGATAGCGCGTTTCAAAATACTACTAATGCCATCTATTGTCAATATTCAGAACTAAACATTATTTTGTAGCTTCATGCATGCAAAGTCTCAACCCGATCGGTTTGAAATTGATAAATTTTTATACAATTTTTCATCCCCTATTTTATCCCCTTGGGGGTAGAATCGATCAAAATCCTTGCTCACGGGATGCCTACGTCATAAAATCTACCTGCATGCCAAATTTCAGCCCGATCCGTTCAGTGGTTTGAGCTGTGCGTTGATAGATCACTATGTCAGTCAGTCAGTCATCTTTGAATTATATATATTTAGAGACAGGTACCTAGAGAGAAGACAACCTTTCAGAAAAATTTTCACAAGATTGCAACACAACCTAATTGATGGTGGTCAATTTGAAAAGAAAAGGCCAGAATCATATGATGGATCAAATAGGTTTGAGGAGTTGAAAAAATAGTCGTTTTAGGATCTCTTGAAAATAATCAAAAAACGTCAACGCGAAATTTGAAAACCTCAACAGGGCTTCCAAGAACGAACGTTAGGAGGATTATGAAAAAACACAAATTCAAGCCTTACAGAACCGAAAGGGTTCATCAACTCAGACTAGGAGCATGGCTTTTTCCAGTGGTTCCTGGAAAGTTGTAACCAAGTGCATGATTTTTCGTTGAATTGTATTTTGACAGATAAAGCTTATGTGAGCAGTGCAAGCATTTGCTGCTGATTTGAAAGGTTCAAAATTCAATTTTCTTCTCTCCGGAGAATATTTATTTAATATTTTTTCCAACTGTATGTGAAAACGTCTTCGAGTTATTGGGATTTGATCATCGAAGGTGAGTTTTCAAGTTTTATTATTCCTTGGAGTCATCACAGGACTACAATATAACTCATAATACGAGGAATACAACAATAATTTAATTTCAGGCGTTTTTTTGTAATTTTTTGTGCACCACCCAGAAAAAACCCGATACGAACAGTCATTTGAGACTAAGAAATGAGAAAATATTACATAATTTTCATCCTCTTCCTTGATATAGTAGTGCAGAAGTGCCTCACTGCAGATGGCCATCCTGAAATAGAGGCTAAGTGCCACATAACGGCATCAAGAACTTTCTTTTGAGTGAAAATTAAATATTTATTTATAACCAATACCTTCACATTTCACATTACCAATATCATTTCTTCCCGTCGAATTTCTCTTCAGAAATTTCTTACTAGAGATTAGGTTTTCCCCCTTTGTTGTCTATGAGATTGGAATGGTAGTTTTCTTTTCGCCAAACACCCAGTCCAGTTTTCTCTGTCGTGCACGACCCCCTCCGTGGATGTCTATTACTTTTTAGTTACGGTTTTCTTTGCACATTGCCAAACTCTGTGTAGGAATATGTCAATATACCCATTTGCCAAATTTTGAGAATTTTATTGGGGTATTATTGTATCGTGGATAATCTATAGGTTTGGATCTGCTTGGTATTACGTTGGGTTAATATTAAATTTGTTGGCGCTCTTTGGAACATAAATCACTTGTATAACTTACCCTCCTTCCGCTGTCTAAAGGCTAGCTATGAGCATTCAACCCTATTCAGTTCATTTCTAAAGTATCCCACATATGAACTAATGATTGAATAAGTAAGAAGGAGCTTTGAAGGCTCTATCCAGACTACTTTGTCAAAATATTTTTTCTGATTGATCGAGTTTTGGATGGACAAATGCATAGGGCTGTCATTCTTGGCTAATTGTTTGTGCTTCGAGCACCTGAGTCTCGAACCCAATGATTACTTACCCAATGATGTGGGGAGTGGTCATTGGTTGACTATGTTAGCTTACTCTTCCGAATGTATCAAGGCATGTGCACCAGAGTTCGACCACTACAAGCTTTGGAAAGAATTATGATAATGATAATAATAATTACATGAGTTCATCGTTCATAGATTTCATTCTACAAATTTTAGGACAGGAAATTTCAATATTCGTTTAGATTCACGATACGCATTTCCGACAGCAAGATAAAAATATTTGCCTTGAATTAGAGCACTTTCAGTTTCAAAAATGTTAATCAAGGAAATTGAATCGATTTGAAATCATTTAACAGAACAAAATTGAAAGGGAAAATAGATGGAACTGAGAAGATACAATTGTTTGACGTCAGTGCCAGGCAATGTAATCAAGTCATAATTTCATTTTCGATAAATATTCTCCTGGAGTCCTGGCACCGAAATGAAAAGAAATTTTCGGTCTCCAATTTGTTTCTGAGCTGCTTCTGATCCCGTTTCGTTGATTAATTTTCTAAGTATATGAAATACTCAGAATTTCAATTCAATATCGTTATTTCATTCTTTCATACGAAGTTACGTAATACTTAAAAATTTTCGGTGTATTTTTTGGGCTTGATTATGGCATTATTTTTATATTTTCATTCAATAATTTTGATTTGTGGAAGCTCGTTCATTTTGAACCAGAGTTTCTCTCAATGAAGCAGTGATTCCATTCATCACTTCAGTAGACTACAAAACCACTAATTCTATTTGAGTTGATTCATTCAATAGATATATTGCTATATTGTCTATATTGCTAAATAGTGATTATCAACAAAAAATATTCTGAATAGAGCTCGAATCTAGACTTTGCTCATCGTTATCTGATTCAGTGAAGGAATCATCATATGCAAAGAGTAAAAAAAGACTGACCATAAAATATTTTGTTGATCTGAAAATTTTACTTTCAACTCACTAACAATTGCAACTAGCAAAGACTTTTGGTAACATGGAGTACGGTCTGAATTAAATTCAAGCATGCATGTCAAAAATCCAGTACTATCATACAACCAATATTTATCCGGCAATTGTTTCATGAAAAGAAATGAAACGAACTCGTGCGGTTTTGTAGTATCCAAAGCAGGCCTGACCGGGTACATTGCGACTGTACATGTGCGTTCTTGTATCGGAGATTTAATTGGGTGTGAAGTCCTTATCAAAGGGTGCGTTGAGTCGTGCCGTAGTCCGTTCCTGGTTATTTTGCCGTGTACGGTCTCCCACGTGTCACCCCACGGTTCAGCGGCTCGCCCCCATGAGGTTGGCCACTTCTGCTTTGATCTTGCCTACGTAAGCATTTATATATGGCAATTTATACATTACGGTGCACGAGAACTGATTGAGTTTCACGGTGTAGTGAGAGTAAAGACTCTCAGGGGTTTTGCTCCGTTTCAATTTCTTTGAGAAGGAATAGACAGAAAATAGGTGGGAATAGAAAGATGTTTTGAGGGACTTTCACTCAAGAAGAGCAACTTCACAACCCGAAATAGTGAGAGAAAATGATATAATATGTGAATAATTGATTAACCTTTTGGATTATACTGCTGCTGTTTCAATTACTGGACTAATTTATACTCATGTTGATTTTGTCGGGACAGAGTGACAGGTGAATTATTAATTGATCGGACGCAGCGTTTACAAATAATAAAATTTATCAACAATCGTGTCCCGCAGGGGTCCATCCTAGGGCCACATTTGTTTGTAATATATACCTCCCAATTCCCTCATTGCCTTCTGTAGATGATAGTTGCCGAAAAATTAATATAGATTTGACAAGTATAACTGAACTTTCGCGAAAATATTGTATTTCTGTGAATGTCATGTTTTCTGGGAGGTCAGCAACTAGGAAAAAGTGCTATAAGCATCACTATCGATAAGGTGCCGTTACCAATGGAAGGCGAAGATGACAATATAAAAAACCTTGGTTTGCTGATAAATCCGTCGCTGAGATTTTCATCGCATGTCTCACTGATTTTGAAAAGAAGGTATTGTAACCTCAAAAAAATCTAACGCAACCGTGAACTACTGAATCGCCAATCTAAACAAATTCTTTGCGATGAACTTGTTTTATTCCATGCGAACTATGCTGATGTCATGTACAAATCAATAAGAGAAGACTGCAAGTATTACAGAACTCATGCGTCAGATTGATCACTGGTTCGCGAAGACGGAATCATGTGACACATCACTTACCAAAACTGGGTTGGTTGAATATGGAAAATCAACGTATCTTACACGCATGTACTCTATTTCACAAAATAATAAATCACGTGAAGCCTGCTAATCTCTACAACAAACTCAGGTTTCGGACCGGGGATAGGTAAAAGCACTCGAATTACCTGTAAATAGTCAGATCTCAGAGGAAAAGGTCCAGTTATCACCCGAAGATGATTTCAGATACTAACAATCGAAACGTCGTGACGTAACTTGGTTTGGAATTTTTTTAATTTTGAATTTTAATTTTTTGTGAATAATATTTTTAATTTTTCAATTTTCAGCATGTATTGATATTTTATTTTTTTGTTGTTGCTTGAATGTTATTTCTTTGTAATTTCAGTTTTTTGTTTAATGAAATTGTAATTTTTCCGTTGATCTGTTTTAATTTTTCACAGATTCCTTCAGGGATTTCAAATCAATTTATATTATATTAGACAATAGAAGTCCGAACTGATGAAATACACCACGAAACATTGTCAACCACATTCAAACAAACTTGTTTTTCTAGATGCAGTTTTGAAAGTCACTTTCACGTTCAATTTATTGAAAATTCCACCAAATTTTGAATTTCAGTTCAAAATGAATGACCTTTTCTATCTTTAAGTGCTGTGAATAATCTCAATAAACTTGCCACATCCAACGATTTCGAAATGAATTCAATCCCACGAACCTAATTTGATTAAACTAACTTCAACACATTATATAAGCGGTGATATGTCGCCAACTCCAAATCAGTTTCACCAAACTAATTTCTTGTACTCGGTGGGTAAATAAATGAAAAGGAAATTAATAGGAAACTGTTAATTCCTTCTCTGAATTAGAAAACGATGAGCTAGATTCAGTCAAAGTCTAGCCTCGAGCTGAATTCTGATTAATTTTATGTTGATAATCATCATTTAGCAATATTGTCGGTTCTGTACGTATTTATTTAACGAACCAACTCAAATAGAGTAAGTGGTTTTGTAGTCTACTGAAGTGATGAATAGAATTACTGCTTCCTTGGGAGGAACTCTGTTTCGAAGTGAACGGGCTTATATAAATCAACAAGGTTTTCAAAATTATTAAATCGATAGGTGAATGTTATGTCATCACTGAGCTCACGAATTGTATCATCATTTCTCTGAAATTATCGGCAATATCAAATATAATATATTACCATAACGATCCACATCATACTAGAACCCGTAGAGATATTACAAATTCCTAAACAGAAAATATGCAATTAATCTTATTGAACCTACAAAATTCAATAATGATGTGGTGCAGGAATAAAAAAAATGCCATTTTGAGGAGTTGGTGCCTAACAGAAGACAAATTCCAATATATATGTGTCATTTTATTATTTCAACTATAGTAGTCTGTGTAGACCTGCGGAGTTGGAAAGTGAATCTAGATATATCATCCTATGATAGACTCATTGTTAACATTCAAAAAAAATCGTTTACCATCTAATCACTAACTGAAATGATTTACTTGGGTATTTTCCACGATTCCAATGTTGTTATTGGACCCTACAGGACATATGTCTGTGTATCCTTTCCGAAGCCCTGGTCTATAGATATATTCCTCACAGTAGAAGGGGGCTGTGGAGAATCATTCTTTAGAATCGTAGGGGGCTGCAGAGAATCAATCATTCCTCAGAGCCGTTGGGGACTGGTGGCATGGTTAAGTTGTTAGAAACACAAGTTTCTAAATGCACAAAATGGAAGTCCCATTCCTAGATTCTAACATGAAATGTGATAAACATGTAACATATACCATATAACATATTCCATATTTAATTAATTATATATATATATATATATATATATATATATATATATATATATATATATTCATATTCATATATATATATATATATATATATATATATATATGAAGAATCATCAAAATTACCCATTCCGATTTACGAAACCAAAGTTTGTCTAATTTCAGTAAAATTCTAATCCAAAATTCTTATCCTAAATCTTTAGTAAACAGAATTTTATTTTGTGAAAGAACAAACTTTCAAAATAATAATGAAGAAGTTGAACATAACAACGTTTCACCTTCATTCATATATAAATCGCTCCCATATATTCAAGAATTGACACCAAAATTAATTAATGTATTCCGAAATAATAACCTCAAAGTATCTAAAACAAATGTCACTACTATATCTAAATTATACAGTAAACTAAAAGCTCCAATTTCAATTAAACAAAAATCCAATTTAGTATACAAAATTTCTTGTATGGATTGTTCTAAAACATATAGGACAAACATCTAGACCTCTAAGTAGTCGCATCACTTCCCATAAGAGCGACTGTTAATTCGAAATGTTAATTATTGTGCATTAACAGAACATGTTAATTCGGAGGATCATAAAATGAATTTTGAAAACCCAAATATTTTAGATAGAGAAACCAATACAACTAAAAGAATATTTTAGGAAATGACACATATTAATAACGAAGAAAATTCAATGAATAAACGAACTGATATTGACAGTCTCAGCAAAATTTACACGTACCTATTGAAATATGATAAAGAAAATAAAAGATCTACTAATTCGATTATCATTCAGAATTTTCCCACTTGACATTGTCAGCCAAAAATTTTTATAAACTGTCATTATTTAATGTTTTTCAATCTTTTTTTGAACCTTTCTATATTTTATTCTCACGTTAATGAGTTCTCCATATTCATATATTTTTTACAAGATATATAATCTTATTATTGTAGTTGTTCTGACGAAGGTGTGAAATATACCGAAAGCTTGACATACAACAAAGAGTTTTCTTTGTAACAGCCCAGCTATTGACTGCAACCTCACGCATTGAACCGAAATATATATATATATATATATATATATATATGTTGTTATGTATTGTTCATTGGAATTTTGACAAAACCTAATTAGCTCATAAGTTGTTCATTTGAAGTACAGATTAGATACCTTACCTTAAGTAGAAATTTCTTATCGTTTGTTTTCAGTATAATGGTTACGCACAGATATTAACAACAAATAATCTTTCCTCAATCAGTTTGTTTCCACTGAAGCTCAAATGTCACAATCCATGATTAAAAATGATCAATCACCATTCATATATATTGCCTGAAACACAAAAACAAATTAATAAACCATTTAGATCAATATCAGCAAACAAAATAACATTACAAGTTCATTCAAAATTATCTAAATCAATATGTAGTAAGTACATCAAAGTGTAACTGAAAACAACACTCAATATATGATAAAACCATGTAGTAAAAATGTTGTCAAGCATACTAAGTTATTGTTAATGGAAAGAGTTCATAAAATGTGCAAATTCCTGATGTCAAAAATAAATATCGTAAAATTGAAAATGTGAACTGTCATAAGACAATCAAAATTGTTAATATTAGATATTAGATTAAGTATGTTTATCCAAATGGTGAATAAACTAAGGTTAGTTTGTATAAAGTGCCAAAAAATTACAAATTATAACAAGTTGACATGATCTAGAATTTTCGAGAATTGGTTGCCAAGGAAATGAGGAGATTATTGATTGGGGAAGCGAAGAGAGTCGATGAAGAACACTGGAAGTGGAAGCACGTTGAAATTTTGCTAAGTTTTTGAAAATTGAATTTAATTTGAAAATAGTAGGTGAAAATATTTAAAATTAAATAAAAATCCATTAATGATAATTAGTGTGAACAAGCAGCTAATTGAAACTTACCAGGATATCCAGTTTTAGAAATTCCAACTAGACCAGTCACAGCTTCAAGATCATATTAAGGTAAAATAAAACCTATATACCATTCCAAAACATGTTGCTGATATAAGGAGGCAGGAGAGACTTTTTCATCATTCAGTGATCACAAACTCAATAAACATTATTTCACCATTTCGAACATTAATTTACAAATCATAACATTGTGAACATTGTTTTTGTCGATAAATCAATATTTGTCACTTTCCAGTCATTCACTGTTTATTCACAAACAGAAAACTGTCATTCTATGATAAAGGTTAGAAATCATAGAACAAACATTACCATAGAGTGGTAATCTGTACTCATTTTAGATTAAGTTATGTTTCGCAGATTCTAGGTAGTGATAAGGTGATTGATATCAATGCTGTTTTTTTTTTCAAATTTTACATTATATTTATTTATCATTTTGAAATTTTATTTGGCACAATAAAGTTCTTTCCAAGAA
This sequence comes from Leptinotarsa decemlineata, assembly GCF_025532065.1. Taxonomy (NCBI): domain Eukaryota; kingdom Metazoa; phylum Arthropoda; class Insecta; order Coleoptera; family Chrysomelidae; genus Leptinotarsa; species Leptinotarsa decemlineata. Next base: position 13,786,344 of record NW_027412747.1, read on the forward strand.
CTCTACCTGTGGAGAGAGAGGGCGCTGCATATATATATATATATATATATATATATATATATATATATATATATATATATATACCTCGTCACTGCTGGACATGAAACAGCAAATGCAGCAACGCCATTTGCCTGTACTAGTTGTAATGAATCTCTGTACTATTCGCCCGACTACGGTAGATCAAGGTGATAAAAACACAATTATGTTAGGCCAGGTTAGTTACTTCCATGAGTCGGAGCTTTTAGTTTTGTTGAAAAAAAAATCATATGTTTGTCTGCACACGAAGAGTCAAGTTGCGACTTTGGTGTGTATCTGAGTGGGTTTCAACTGAACTGTGTTCAGTGTCAATAATCAATCTGGTTACTAAGACAGCTGCCTCAGTAAGACAGCTGGACAAAAATTTCCCTTATTCTCGTGAAATCTCAATAGATCAAAATTACCAACGAAAGGATGAGCAATTTTCCAGCGACTCTTCTGACTTGCAATAAGAGTGATACAAGACAAATTACAATATAGTAAGGGCCTTTGACAATCTTTATTTACGAAGGTTACGGATACGGTTGACATAATTTTATACAAGAATCCTGAGTCACCAGAAGGAAAATCATGGAATTGGATCGGATTTCAGATTCCAAGCAGAACCAGAGAAAACACCAGAATAAGTATAGTTATCCAAAAATGATTGAATATACAGCCTTCAAGTACCTTTTGGTTTACGGAGGCCAAAGTGAAGATGGCTGGTGAAAGAGGATTTGAGTAATTTGCCATTGAGTCAGCGTACCTTCATTACCTCCCTCGAGATAGTCAGAAACTGCCTCCAACTGAAAATGTGAACAAACTAGTGAGAGGCTGCCAATGCACACAACCTGACTCGGAGAAGCATTGACACAATGTAAGAGAGGGGTAAGATATTTCGAAAGTAGACATTAAACCTATATACCATTTTCGAAACAACAAGAAGTAGGGAAGTGATTGATTCAATATCAGGTTTCAAATTCGAAGCCTCGAAGAAGTGAGCGGATCAATATTTTCACAGACACAAAGGCGGAAGTGAGGAGCAATAAGTGACATCGGGACTGGTTTGGGAATGCAGTAACGAACTGAGGAAATTAGTGAACAGAAAAAGATCGACTACATACTTGGTGTCAAGACATTCAGATATCGTAGTAAATGAAAAAACTAATGAGTGTGCCAGACGCAGATTATAAACTTCATATGTATACCTTGAACCAGCTTGGAGTACTAAAATCGTCGGTACCGAACCAGATTGGAATGTGGGTCAATAGGAAAAATAAAAAGTGCTAGGGAAGTATACTCGGGCACGTATACGAGATAACTCTTATGAAGGAACCGTTTGAGAAGAGAACGAAAGAACTGATTTCAAAGAGTAGGAATCTGTTCAGAACAATTACAGAACTATTCAATGGACATTGTTCTCCGAAAGAACACTTGAACGAAACAGGGCCGTTGAACAGATAACTTATCTGCATCCAGTGCAACAAAAAAACACAGTCGTATTTTATGCAAATACGAAACACTCAATTACAGGAAGCAAACAATCCAAGGACACCCCAAATTATCGTCTGGAAAATAGTGGGCTGTTCGATGAGGTGAATGTTCGAATTTTGCGGCCTACGTACATTGGATTAGCGATTTTTTTATTTCTTCATGTTGGTACACTCGTATCGAATATATGTTAACAGATTCGGCTATTCAGCATGTTCAATTTGTTGGTGAAAGGCATAAAAGTCAAAATTATTTAGCGTGATTGGCGCTTTTCTACTATTGAAAAAAGGATCAGAGATTTTGCCTTGAATCTTGTGTATCAAACGAAATTGAGTACTCAAAAACACTTGAAATAATGACAGTGACATACGGTCATGTACTTTGGATCATAAAATTGTTGAGAAGTGGTACAAGCTTTTCACAGAAGGTCGAGAAGATGTTAATGACGACGCTCGCTCTGATCGCCCCATCAAATCAACAACCGATGAAAACGTCGAGAAAGTGAAAGACATTATTATCAAGAATCAATTAGAACAATTAGAGGAATTGCTGGGGATGTCGACATATCGGTTGCCTCATGTTATGCCATTTTTACAAAAATTCTTTGCATGAATTGTGTGGCAGCAAGTTTCGTTCCAAAATTACATTAGCATCACTCAGGAACGGTTGAATGTCGTCGGAAGCGATCCAAATTTGCTCAACAGGGTCATAACTGGTGACGAATCATGAAAATATGGTTATGACATCAAAACCAGAGTCCAATCGTCACAATGGAAGAAACAGGAAAGCCAAGGTCAAAAAGGGCACGATCAAATGTCAAAATCAGGACCATCGATGATTCAACCCGAAGAAGCGCTCATCATCATCCCATAATAAAGATCTAACCAGCAATGATGAGCAACAGCTTTCCATGAGTACATCCTTATCTATTGCACCAAAAGATATCATGACCATCCCTAGAACTTCGAAACGGACTAGACCTAATATTAAGTGAGGAAAGACAGTCGAAATAACATCATCACCCTATCGCGAAGAAGTAGAAGCTACTAAAAAGGCATATGACGAAAGAAAACGCAAAGAAGGTGAAACAGAATCTTTTTACTGGAAAGAAGGGGACAGGAAAACAAACAAACACCCAAGAAGGAAAAGGAAAGGGGAAATCTATAGCGGAGATCAAGAAGACGTACGATGTTTTTATTGCTCTCATTTATTTTCTGAATCAACAGAAGGCTGGGCACACTGTAGTTGTGCCGGTGTCGAAGATAATGATGAAGATGTTAGATTTTTTTGCCAAAGGTGTGCAGTTGAATAAATAGTGGAGAATTTTTTTTCGTTCTTATGTTGTCATAGGTCCATTTTGCCTTCACGTGTAGGCAGAATGGATCAAACCGAGAGTTTTGGAAATCATCCAATATCTTCTATATCTGTGATTTCATTCAAGTGATCCTTAATAATAAGTTTGATTAATATATGCTCAATCATATAATAACAAAGTAAGAAGAATAAAGATTTTATTTTTTATTTTATATTGATTTTTCCTTAACTGGTCCGTTATACCTTCTGTTCCCCTACGTCTCTCCGGCATCCAAATATTGTAGGATGCTTTAATATATGAGCTGCACATTCTCTTCGAAAGCTCTAAATCTTCCTCTTTCGAAATGAAGCTATGCACAATTATATGGCGCGAATTTCATATCGATACCGTACGTTTGCTCCAGTGGAATCAAAATATGTATTGGCCATTGAAGAGAAAACATTGACTCCAGCAACTGGAAAAGTCAACGTCAGATACAACGTCACGATGTTTCACGTGTTGCATATTTCCATTGTGAAAATTTTGGGGTTTGACACATGGTGGTATGACGCAGTGGCCGAGAAGTTGTGTGATCTTCTGGTAGAATATATATGGAAGTGACGTCACTGCCAGTCCATATTATTATTATAATGTCTTTAGTTCACTCTTTCACCACTTTCCACCCTCAACCACAGAACTTCTGAGGACGAACGTATTTACTGAACCAGGGTAAAAAAGTTCCTGTTATTTAAATAATTTATTATAAACATGTTATATCGTTATTTAGCAATTCAAACTAGTTCATAATGCTAAGTAGTATCGTTTTCTATGTTACGAATCGCTACTTTGTTCAAAATAAAATGTAAATATTTTTCAACCAAAATGATAAAAAGCGTAGCGTTTCTGCAGGACATAATTTAAAAAATTCCAAAATAAAAGTAAAACATTTTAATAACCATTGTTTTGGTGATATGAGAAAAGTAAACATATTACGCATATGAAAAATTGTAAAAAAAGTAGAAATTATTGAATAAAAAAAAAACTGCAACGGCTGATTTGACGTCGAAAAATTCAAATCATTCCTGACATTCTTCATAAATTTGTTCGCTGAAGTCACTGCAAATGGGTTTTTTGCAATTTATGCTTACATTCCATATATTTCATTTCCTGTCTCTTGCATATGGACGTAGAGCACATTTTACTCTTTAAGTAAGTTTTGTGTCAATATTCTGTAGAGCTTCTACTACTACAATCTCAGCAACATGAACCATAGTTTTCTTCAATTGCTGTTGTATGCTTGGATTATTATGTCCCCTAATTATTTGTTTGAAAAAATATGTATAAAATATGTTTCTTCCGTTAACCAGCTATCGCACTCCTACGAACGATAACTATCTAATAGGACGATTGACTGAGTGAACAAAGCACCCACGTCGAACCACCCGGCTACCGAAATTGTGGGTTAAGAACCCATGGAGATGAAAACGAAACTGCGAATTGGCTAAAAAAATAAATTTACCGGATAGTGTGTTCGTGAAATCATAGTTAACTGAACACACGTGTGAATGGAGAGGATAAATGTATATTGAATGTTACATGAAAACATGAGAATAATAATTGAAGAAGCGTTACTAAACGATCGTCCTGATAAAATTCCCAGAGAGTGTAAAAATCGAGAACTAGAGCGTGAAACACTGACCAGAAAATTTACGAGTTTGAAGAATGACCTCACACCAGGAAAAAAGCTAATTCCGAAATTCAGAGCATGTAAGAGAGGCCCGTAAATCAAAAATATTCAAATGTTTTCTGTGCAGCACGGGTCACTATAGGTGGGTATAGGAGCAAACATAAAGGATGAAATTATGAAAACTACAAATCAAATGAATACAAACACACAGGCGATAAAGTATGATAATATTAAAAGGGAAGTGTCATAAAGGTGGTAGGGGCGACCGGAGTTTGACCGGAAGCTTGCTAAAATATTATCATTGAAACAATAGGGAAACTTCCGCTGGTCGCCATGCAACAAAGCTACTATGAAACAAATCAAAAATATTACGGCTACCAACCCAGACAGTTCAACATGGGCGTTTCACGAGAACGCGAAGAAACGTTGATTTGTATAAGAAGCTAGAGAAGTTTGGGCGAGAAAAGTTTGAGTAGAACATCAACATGTCTGATCGAAATATCGAGAGTCGAAATTTTGGGTAGAAAATAAGTGAAGGGACACTTTTCGTTGAAAAGTATGACTGGAGAAACTTGCTCCTGCACTTTTGAAATTCAAAGCAGCTCCAGACGTCAAATATCCTGGAAAACGAAGTTAGATTAGGTTAAGTCAGGTCCAAAGTGAGTGGGTCTATTCGACCCCCCACTGCAACCCACAAAGATTTATTGTGGCTCACACCTATTCACACTCGACCAAATAAACCCACAGGGAGGTCAGTTGAAGTCGTAAGCTCGACAACCATCTCCTCTGTAGACTCAGCGTCAGAAAGAATTTTTAAGTTCACTCTGTCCATGAAAGTTACACGAGTTTCTAGGGAAAGAAAGTCAATCACGGCAGAGCCCCGTATTACCGTGACAAGGCGATACTACAACGAGATGGCGCTCGGTATCTCGAAGGTTCCATAGAGATAGCTGATAGGCTCAGTGTCATTCATTCTTTCGGCACGGATACACACTTTAGGATCAAGCCATCGTTGGGATGTCATTCAGTCAGGGACTAACAGAACCACATGTGATTCTGTCATTTCCGTATCCAACGGGGCTACGTGGAAGCAGGCATCCGATGGCCGGTTTCCTCAACACCCACATTCCAAGCGAATGCACTCGCCAAAAAGAGCATGCACAGTGGTTCAGGCAGTGAAAGATGGACAAGGACAGCCAGCCCGCTGGAAAATGAAGTATGTACATTGCTTCTGTATTATATTCTATAATATTTCAGTTTCACGACAGTAAAGCATATTCTGATTCTGACTTTTGTTTCATTAGTCATGAGAGGCAATTGATACTAAATCTTTTCTTTTCGTATTCGAGTAACTGTAAAATTTGTATTGAACAGTTCACAAAACAGCAACATCCATTTCACAGCTTCTTCATGTATGTTCATGAGTACGCCAATAACTAAGTATGACCAAATCTGAAAATATCATTATGTGGTGAAACACGTGTTGCTGTTTTGTAAACCGTTCTGTTGAAATCACATAATGAGGTATTCGACAGTAATAGCAAATGTATTGGGGATTCAATTTGGATCGGTCATGAATATTATATTCAAAACCGATCAGTTTCATCGTTCTAGAGTGACGACAAATGTAGGGTATTGTTCTACAGTTAGTAAAATTGATAATTCCACTAGAAAAATACTTTACAAGTCATGTTGAATTATTGAACACACAACAATAATATCCTTTGAGGAGCAGCAGTATCAGTAATATTCGAATGCGAGTATTTTCTTCTCTTCCTGAGATGAACTACCGAAGGTCCCTGAAGAAGAGTAACAAATTTGTTGGGAATGAATAGTGAAAACTCTCCAATAGAAAGCTTTCTCTAACCTTACCAACTGAGTACATCATGAGTTATCACCAAATTGTGAAAGAAGGAATAACTGTCTTAAAGGCTTCAGTTTTTGAGCATTCTCAGAAGTGAACTGTTTCCGGATTGGATGTTGGGTGTAAATTTTTTCAGATTGGTGTTTTATATGGAAATAGTACTTCAAAACAAAGAAATTCTTGTGTTGCAGGAAACATTCCGAAGCAGGATGAACACGTGACAGGAAGTGATGAGACTTCACTAGTGGACTTTGAGAGTAGCTTGGGTCATATATTCAAACTCATTTAGTTGTTTCAGAATGATTGTGACCTATTTTTCTGCAATGCAATCGAATGAAAACAACACTTTGTATGGATTGTGTAGCCAACAACTCATGGTTAACTTCTTCGAATATTTACTGGGGAAACTACCACCATTATTAACCAGTCAGCTGATTCGTCGCCTGATATAGAATTTTTTTCATACATTAGTGAAATCATTTCATTGCCTTTTCAATTTAATGTAGTGTACAAAAATAAATCCTTACATCTTATGCGGATCGAATTAGTATCTGGAAAAATGAATGAAAATGAATAATAAAATTCATAAAATTTCATAATAATAGAATTCCTTTCAGAAGTGATGTTGAAATCGAGAATGAGAAATGAATCAATTGATAATGACTGAAAACCATACGAAATTATTGAAATTTCCTTTGGTTTCCAAAAATATCTCCAAATTCTCAATACTCATTTTTTGATGACTAGTAACTTCAAGAACTTGTCTGAGTTTCATAAGGACCAACCAGCTGCTCATTTTGACTATCGTTTTTTCAGAGTGGAACATATATTCAATAATTCCCTTTAAATAACTGATGGAAACTATGAAAATAGAACTAATGAATTTTATGATTAATTCGGCCGTTACTTGGTGAAGGTCCAGGGTAATTTCATAAACTACAACTAACAATTTCATCTCCACAAACTTTATTTGAAAAATTTTTGGTCAAACTGGCAGAACATTTAGGAATCGAAAACAAGTTCAACATATTCAAATCATCTTTTTGAAGAAAATCATATCTTATACGGAGAGTTCGAAATTTTACACATAGAAAATGAAAAGTTGAAAACTGAATTATTTGAATTAATAATCTTAAAAATTCGAACATTCCAATGAATGACCAACTGGATTTGAATAAATTATCCAACTTTAGTATTACCAATATGGTAGATCTAGAAAGAATTGTTGGTTCTTTGAAAAATAAAAGTAGTCTCAATGAAATTTGTATAGAACTTCTGAAGAAGTGTTTCAGTGCCATTTGTAATCCATTGTTGAACATTATCAACAGTTCTTTAGAGAGAGGTGAAGTAGAAACTGAACTAAAATTATCTACTATCATACCTATAACTGAAGGACCAAATACAAACCAAGCTATTCAATTAAGACTGATAAACATGATCAATGCTACACCTAAAGTATTGGAAAGAGCTGTATGTGAACAGAGAGTAATAGGGTCCTTTGTGAGTGTCAATCGGGTTTTCGGAGCAAACATAGTTGTGAAACTGCGTTACAATGTGTTTCAACAGATTGGAAGAAAGGTGCGGAAATGATTCAGTATACTATTGCAGTATTTTTTGACATTCAAATGAAATTTGTAACTGTAGATAGTTGCAGACTGATTGGAAAGATTGAAAGCTTAGGTATTGATGGAATAGCACTAAACTGGATCATGAATTATCTGAGCAATAGAGAACAAAGGTTGAAAATAGAGGAAGTTTATTCGGATGAAATGCAAAAAAATATAGGTGTACCCCAAGGGTCCATTTTGGGACCATTGTAATTCCTCATATATTTGAATGACATTGTAACTATAGCATCAGAATGTAGAATTCACTTATTTGCCAACGATACCCTACTGTACTTTGGCAGTGAAGATGTACATGAGTGTGTTGATACTATGAACGCTAGTCTTGAAAGGGTGTATAGATATTGCTCTGCAAATCTGCTGAAGGTGAACATAAATAAAACAAAATGGATGTTATTAAGAAAACATAGAGATCATAATAATGAAAACCTACTTCTACAATTGAATGACTTGAAATTCAAGGAACATGATAATCAATTTAACAAAACAATAGCTTACAAAATCAACTATTTGAGAAGATGTTCTCCATGTATGCGCCAGTGGTCTAAATTATTAGTCTACAACTCCATAATCCTTCCACATTCGAATTACTGTTCTACTATTCTGATTTTTCTCAATTAAAATGAAATAAACAGACGAAAGATGCAGAATCGTGCTATGCGAATAATCTTACAATATTCGAGGATAACACCCATAGCAAATATGTTGCAAACCCTTCAATGACTAGCAGTGAAGAAGCAGTGAAGTACCAAACATTTATTTTTAAAATCAAAATTGGATATTCACCTGTATATCTATAGAATAAATAACTTATGTGGCTGAAATACATGGGCATAATTCTAGAAACAGAAGCAATATTTGACTTGAAAAATATAAAAAAATATGAATTGAAGGGGTTATATTTTTAGGAGTAATTAATTTTTGGGAAAGAGAGTTTTTACCTTTCTACTACTCCATCTTGATTAAAAAAAAAGATGGAGTAGTAGAAAGCCAAAAACTTTCTGTCTCATTAAAAATAGTACACATAATTCTTTGTTTTATAAAGAAATAAAAGATAGTGGTTCGATAAATATATTCAAAAGACGATTGAAGGATTTCTTAATGAAAATATAGTATATTCCTATGTATGCCTTTCTTATGTTACTCATTATTTATACATATGTATTTTCAATCAGAATGTTTTTTTTCATATTAATATTATTTCATTTATAAGGTGACATTGTATTTACTATTGTAAATGAATTAGTTTTTCAACTAAATAAAGATATATATATATATATATATATATATATATATATATATATATATAAAAAGATAGAGGGATATTGAGTGAGATGGTATTATCAATGGATAAAGGTTATTGGACATAGCACTCATAGGAAGGTGGGCAAACCGCAGACACGTGTTTCTGGCTATTTAGCCTTCGTCAGTACGGTACAGCCAAGTGTAAAGGATAGACAACACTTGGTTGCAAGGAAGGGGCCAAACAAAGCAAGCGGATTCATCATCAGGGGCCAACTGCAATTTCGTGTCATCGTTGGTGATGAATCCGCTTGCTTTGTTTGGCCCCTTTCTTGCAACCAAGTGTTGTCTATCCTTTACACTTGGCTGTACCGTACTGACGAAGGCTAAATAGCCAGATATATATATATATATATATATATATATATATATATATATATATATATATATATATATATATATATATATATATATATATATATACAAATAACATAATAACGGATAAAACAGCATACCTGCTATGTGGGGATACTTGATCTGGAAATTTTAATTTCGAAAAAAATCTTCAACGTCAAAATGACAGCTTTTTAACATTAACTAATGTGAAATACTTTTTCTAATTTTTCAATGTCGTTCATCATGGTGATTTATATTTTGTGAATACTACAGGATGTATTCCGATTTTTATTTTTTGTTAGTAAAAATGAGTGAATTTTGCTGAGGTTTTTGATGTCTGTCTTTTTGTTGATATGGTTTTCTTTAATTTTGATTTCAGCCATTTCCGAAAATTGCCTTTCATTTGAATCTGGTTCGAAATGGAGAATTTCGGTGTTAGTATAATTGACTGAATGATCATTATCTAGAACGTGTTATGTTAGAGCACAAGAATTTCGTTTAAAATTTTTACAATATACATAGGGTCGTTACACTATATATATATATATATATATATATATATCATTATTGAACTTGTTTTCTTAAAAAACCGAGGAAGTATTATAATGAAGAAGTGAGGTAATATGCTTCAGGTGATCATAATTGAAGAGGTACCACAGGTATATGAGAATTGAAGAGGTTTAGGTAATTTGATGGAGATAGTCCCAATTGTAGTTACCTGCGGTATATAAATATTGGAATGAGAAGCAACTTGTAGTATTCAAATCACTGTTGAAGAAGCTGCTGTATTAGCGAAACATGTCGTGATATATTTTTCAAATAAAACTTGTAGAGATCAAATCGTGAGTTGTAGTTTATGAAAGAACTGATGAACTCAAATATCCCTCTGAAGTATGTTCAATTGTTAAAAAAATTGTTCTGTTCATGTGATTTAACATGTTACCTGTGAGGAAAATATTGAAGGTGACTGATTAATTGCTACTCTGAAGAAAATTTCCTTCGTGAAGTCTCATCTGATGAATTTTACCCTGATATATAATCAAATCATGAAGCAGCACCCAGCATTTTAGTACATTAAGAGCAACAATCTGCACTTCCCAATCCGCATCCTTCCCGTAACTACGTTCATGAAGCGAATGGGAAAAGGGTGAAATACAGCCAACATAAAATTGCGGTGTCAGTTGCTGCGAATGTTATTAAATGAGATGTGATGAGAATGGTCGAGGAAATCCTTGTTTGCATCGTGTTTCGCTTGGAAAAATCATTGAACTATGCCAGATCTGAGGTTGCACGTATTAGAGGAACGGTATGAAGATTGAAGGAGATTGAACCATCAGATAGTCACTTTTGTTACATTATTTGTAGATACTTCTCAGATACATTTCCGTAAACAGTTACTGTGGGAAAATGATTGTTGCTGGAATATTTTCAGTTTGATATTTCTGGAGTTTATGTCTTCATTAGATAATATTGAATGATGCTATTTTTGAGAATATACAATTTTATAGTTTTGTTTCCATAAGGGAGTCCAGAAAGTTTTCGCAAGTTGACTCTAGGTATCATGTTGTTTCAAAAGTTTTGTTTGATTTGATATCATGTGTTTCTGTAGCTCCGTATCCCGATAAATTTGTATTCTACTGTGTCGTGGTGTATACTGACTGATAGAGAATTTTGTAGGGTAGGGCGGGGCTTAAAGGTCCAATTTGACTATTTTGAATTATACTGTGTGAACCGACCTTACTATATCGACAATAACCGTCTAATTCTCAATTCGGAAAAAACTAAAATTATGCAATTTTCCACAAATCCTAGGTCACTGTCCAATAATATATCAATCAAAATAGATAATTTTATGGTCACTACCAGCCCGACCAATACCTTTCTCGGCACAATTATTGAGATTGAACAAATCGTTTTTTGCCCTATATTCACTGAAATCAACCTTGAACAGATCATCCCTGCTAAACGTTTATTACGCCTTAGCCTACTCAGCTATTAGCTATAATATCACCACATGGGGACAAGCTACAGAACGGAACCGGGTATTCATGATCCAGAAACGCATTATCCGATTAATATATAGCCTAGAATACCGTGAATCGTGTAGACCAACTTTTAAATCTCAAAAAATTCTTACCGTAACAGGTATATATTTATTCAAATTATTGATAGACACACATAGGAATATCATCAACCTACAAAAAAATTCAGATCTTCATCAATACTCTACGAGAAAACAGGAGAATATACATCTCAGAAGCTTCAAGCACCTCTCGTATAAAAAATCACCAGAGTGGGCAGGAAGTTACTTTTATAACCTGCTGCCGAAGGAAATAAAAAATACCACCGTTAACAGATTCAAAAAGCTTGTAAAAACTCTACTAGCTGACAATCCGCTTTATAATATTCAAGAATTCGTAGATCTTCTAAATGTTAATGAATAGTAATTTTGCATTCAAATCTGGGTGAGAATACTTGTTTATTGTACTGTTTCTTTAACATTTTTATATCATTAATTCTACCTTTTTTTTATATATTTTTTTCAATATAATGTTAGATTTTAATGATTGTATCCGGATGTATCCGATGATTGTAACTAACGAACCTACACTTATGTGGCTAATGAGGTAATAAAGTTATCTATCTATCTATCTATATCGAAATATATAACACTAATCAAACAAACAGTTATCTGACTATGTCTAACTCAATTTTTAATTGAATTATTATGATAGAAATATGTGTTTCTACAACTTTTCTAGACCTTGTCGTCTGTCTCTTTTTACCCCATATCAGGGGTAAAAGGGGCAAAAAGGTCCAATATTTAATTTTTATTCAAAAATGATTTTATGCAACTGAAACAATATTTGGTTCAATAAAATTCAGTCGTTTATTTTTGTTCCAAAAACGAAATGTCAAAAGTATTATAATTTTTAAACAAAAAAAAATCTTTATTATAAAATTCCCAGTTTCATATTATTGAAAAAGTTTCTATTCTGAAGGAAAATCTTTTTTTAATAAACGAAACTAATTTTTTTCTAATCATATTACAACAGTTACAGTCTCACTAATAATTTCTAACTTTTTCAAGCTTATGATAGTCTATTCACTAATCAGTCTATATTGAAGAACACCATTAAACAAGACAGCATTATTCATTATGAATGTTGGCATAGTCTGACTTTATAACTAATCTTACATGATCTTTCAAAGGCTTTCAACAATACAATTAACACTCTTTCAAAAAACAAAATATACTTCTTCAACCGTAACATAAAAATTGACCTCTTTTTTAATTTTAGTTTCTACACATTAACCTAGTCAACATGTCTTGGTATCTTTATTTTACCTTAATTAGACTCATTGTTTTCTTAATCACAATTATTACAAACAAAGTAAATGCAACGCATGTTTGATACACATGTTTCATGGTCCAATATTTAATTTTTATTCAAAAATGATTTTATGCAACTGAAACAATATTTGGTTCAATAAAATTCAGTCGTTTATTTTTATTCCAAAAACGAAATGTCAAAAGTATTATAATTTTTAAACAAAAAAAAATCTTTATTATAAAATTCCCAGTTTCATATTATTGAAAAAGTTTCTATTCTGAAGGAAAATCTTTTTTTAATAAACGAAACCAATTTTTATCTAATCATATTACAACAGTTACAGTCTCACTAATAATTTCTAACTTTTTCAAGCTTATAATACTCTATTCACTAATCAGTCTATATTGAAGAACACCATTAAACAAGACAGCATTATTCATTATGAATGTTGGCATAGTCTGACTTTATAACTAATCTCACATGATCTTTCAAAGGCTTTCAACAATACAATTAACACTCTTTCAAAAAACAAAATATACTTCTTCAACCGTAACATAAAAATTGAACTCTTTTTTAATTTTAGTTTCTACACATTAACCTAGTCAACATGTCTTGGTATCTTTATTTTACCTTAATTAGACTCATTGTTTTCTTAATCACAATTATTACAAACAAAGTAAATGCAACGCATGTTTGATACACATGTTTCATGGTCCAATATTTAATTTTTATTCAAAAATGATTTTATGCAACTGAAACAATATTTGGTTCAATAAAATTCAGTCGTTTATTTTTATTCCAAAAACGAAATGTCAAAAGTATTATAATTTTTAAACAAAAAAAAATCTTTATTATAAAATTCCCAGTTTCATATTATTGAAAAAGTTTCTATTCTGAAGGAAAATCTTTTTTTAATAAACGAAACCAATTTTTATCTAATCATATTACAACAGTTACAGTCTCACTAATAATTTCTAACTTTTTCAAGCTTATAATACTCTATTCACTAATCAGTCTATATTGAAGAACACCATTAAACAAGACAGCATTATTCATTATGAATGTTGGCATAGTCTGACTTTATAACTAATCTCACATGATCTTTCAAAGGCTTTCAACAATACAATTAACACTCTTTCAAAAAACAAAATATACTTCTTCAACCGTAACATAAAAATTGAACTCTTTTTTAATTTTAGTTTCTACACATTAACCTAGTCAACATGTCTTGGTACCTTTATTTCACCTTAATTAGACTCATTGTTTTCTTAATCACAATTATTACAAACAAAGTAAATGTTTGATACACATGTTTCATGGGCCCATTGTTTGCAAAGATTGCATTGAATCCAACCTTCGCCACTGTCACTGTACTTCTCGCAGTAAATCAAACAGAAGTATTCATCATCAGAGCTGGAATCATTATTAACCTCTCGTAAAATGGCTTTTTGTACTTTCTCAACTCTTTTAGTTACTTTGCTTTCCTTGTTTACACTTTTAGTCTTTTTCTTATTCAAGGTTGCTTGTTCTTTACGTAGATTTTTTTTTCTGGTGTATCCATCAAAATAGTAGTTTTTCGACGCTTCCTATTAATAGTTGACTTTCTTGGCTCGGGCCTTACAAGGTAAGGCCCAACGCGTTGTTTTTGCGGGTGAAGGGGGTGGAGCTCTCCGCACCACCGCCACCGCCGGCGCAATTACGTTTTTTGTCACGACTCGACCATTCTCGACTTACCAAACCTCAGCAATAATTAGTTGACTGAGCGTCACCGATCAGTATGAATGTGATTGTTTTCCATTTTTACTTCCTACGCGCGCTTCAAAATGGATAAGTTTCTTAAAAGATCGCAGCCTTCAACATCTGGTACGAGTGCCAGGTGTGGAGGTGAATCACACCCGAAAAAAAATTGACAATATGATGACAATTACTTGAAATACGGGTTTACAGTCCTGAATAGTAAACCTCAATGTGTAATTTGTGGCGATGTTTTGTCACGTGAGAGTATGAAACCGTTAAAGCTTATACGACATCTCACCACCAAGCATCAAAAACAAGCTGATAAGCCGTTGGATTTCTTTGAACGAAAGTTGAAAGATCTTAACCAGCAGCAAAATACTATGATTCAGGTAATAAAATAGCTTTCACATAGTGTTGTAGTAGGTAATATTAAAGTCAGCGCTTAAGCGTTCGAACTCAAGCTGAGTTTATTAAAATTTTTGTAGTTTTTAGTGTTTCTGTATTAATTTTGGAACGCAATTTTTTAATTTGTCAAAAATAAATATATTTTATTTTGTTTGTTTTTAGGAATCTAGTGTCAACGAATCATCATTATTAGCTGGCTATAAAGTTGCCTATCGCATCGCTAAAGCAGGGAAGCCACATACAATTGCCAAAAATCTTATTTTGCCAGCAGCTCTAGATATGGTTGAAACTATGGTCAGCAAGCAGGAGGCAAATAAGTTGAAAAGTATACCTCTTTCTGATAATATAATTTCACACAGAATAGAAGATATGGCCAATGACATTCGAGACCAAGTAGTTGAGAAATTAAAGAAGAGCCCACATTTTGCTTTACAGTTTTACGAATCTACAGATGTTTCTGATTGTGCTCAGTTTGTAATGTTTGTGAGATATGAAGCAGATGACAGTATCGAGGAAGAAATATTATTTTGCAAACCGCTTCCAGCAAACACTTCTGGACAGTGTTTGTACAATATGTTTTTAAAAAGTACTTGCGACTATGACATCGATTGGAAAAAATGTATCGCTATTTGCAGCGATGGTGCTAAAAGTATATCTGGAAAAAATAGCGGACTTGTTGCAAAATTAAAATCAATAATGCCAAACGTATCACGGATACACTGTTTTCTTCATCGACAAGCTCTAGCTGATACGGTTTTAACTTCTGATTTAAATGACTTGCTTAAAGAGGTCATCAGAATTGTGAATTCTATCAAGGGTAAGGCCTTACAAAAACGACTATTTCGAATCCTTTGTGAAGATATGGGTGCGCTTCATCACAATCTTCTTTATCACACAGAGGTCAGGTGGCTATCCAAAGGAAAGGTGTTGACAAGAATTCTAGAACTTCAAGCTGAATTGCTAATGTTCTTACAAGATGCCAAATCTGAATATGCTAATCACTTTTCTGGCCCTATTTGGGTCTTAAAATTATCATTTCCGGCAGATTTTTTCATTCATCTCAATAATTTCAATAAGAATCTCCAAGGTAGACATGAAAATATTTTAACAGCTGAAGATAAAGTGGAAACATTTCATGTAAAACTTCATTTATGGTTAACCACTCTGCAAAACAGTATATTTGAGTCATGTCCATGCCTTTTAAAAACTATTAAAGATAATGCAACAGATCAATCGCTTGTAGTCGGAACTCACATTCCCTGCATGATACAGAGCTTACCTTATCTGCAAGAGAAACTATTAACATACTTTCCAGACTTGCACTCTGAAGATGACAACGGGCGCAGATGGATTTTAAACCCTTTCTTGGATGAGTCAATAGAACTGGCTGATCTGACTACAAATGTGAAAGAAAATCTTATAGATTCAGCTGCTGACGAGATGATCGAAATGGAATTTTGTTCACAAACTGTTGGCGTGTTTTGGATGAAAAGGAAACAATAATATCCTGAGCTGGCAAAGGACGCTCTCAAATTATTAGTGCCATTCGCCACTTCATACTTATGTGAACTGACGTTCTCTTCAATGGTAGGAATTAAATATAAAAAAAGAAATAGGCTTCAATTAGAAAACGATTTGATTGTAAATATTTCAAAAATAGCACCACGATTTGATTTTTTTTTGAAAAATAAACAAGCTCATCTTTCACACTATAATTTTGTTTTACTGTACTGAACCATGTTGAACCATACCTTTTTTTTGCTGGCGACCCCCCGAGTAAGGCTCCGTCACCCCCCTAGGGGTCGCGACCCACAGATTGACAAACACTGGATTAGACAATACTGTTGACAAAGGAGTGGACGATGTCGAAGGCTGTGGCTCATTACTGACAGTTTCCATAGGACGGTCCGTTACGTAAATAAATGCAAAATCAGCTACACTAAACTAATGTTGGTTGAAGGGAAGTATGCCAGTTTTTCCAAATCCACTCATTATGTTACTCGGTGTCAAAGCTAAAGGCAAAAAAGTGCGGACGATTCCAGGAATATCGTATATGGTCATGGTTTTTCCAGAGTTATTCCGCATCCAAGCATCTTGAGCTGAAAAAGGATATTTTTTAAAAGGGCCATATACCGCCACGTCAAGTGGCTGTGATTTGTGAGAACAGTGTGGAGGGAAAGAGAGCATGACCACTCCATTTTCTTCAGCTGAATCTAGTGTGGGTACAGATAAGTGCGAAGAATGGTTGCCTAAAACCAACAGAGTAGGACATTCTTCAGAAGGTCTAACGTGCTTGATAAAATGCTGCATAAATATGAAAAACTCGTCATTGGTGATCCAACCGCTAGAATTTCCAACACCGATGCAATCAGTAGGAGCTTCCCGAATGGAATGGCCTTGAAATTTTTTGCGAGGGAAGGTGAACCTAGGTGGAACTGATGAACCTGTAGCTGAAACCGCTACTAACAGGGTTATATTAGTTTCACATTTACCGGATGTTATTGATCCAACATTTCGCTTTCCTTTGGCAACAAGTATTTTTGATGGTTTGGTGACGGTGGATACACCAGTTTCATTTGCATTCCATATGGAAGAAGCTGTAAATTTAAACAGTCCACTACGTCAGCTTATTTAGTGTGAAACTCTTGCACACTAGACTTATTGAAAGACGTCGTAGCTCTGCTGAGCTAGTCACAGACATCCATGGCAGACATCCAATCTTTACCGGCCACTTTATATGTATGCCATGTTTTCGGTATATCAAGGTCATTCTTCATTCGTTTAATAAATCTTGACAATGGAGTTTTACTTAATTCGAAGTCACGACATACCTGCCTCAATGATTTATTTTCATTGATAACTAAATCTGCGGCACATTGCATCAACTCAACAGAATTAGTACCATGATCGGATTTTCCTTTATAATTGCGCATACTGAAACAAAAAGTCTTTATTAACCAACATATTAATGGGGGGCGAAAAGGTTCACACTGGACCTTTTTACCCCAACCACGTGTGAATATTTTTAGAGGGTAACGAAATTACCTCTAACCTAGACCAAAAGTAATAATAAATCGTGAAAAACAAATAAATCAAGTATACTAATGTTTAGGTGTGATAGACGAAAAATAACTGCTCGAAACTAAAAAGAATAATGATGAAAAAATTTACCTACGTTAACATTTTCAAACGTAGTCGTATATCTCCGACTAGCGACGTTGCTCGACTGCCGGCTATGCCTCGTTACGCCTCCCGTGCTCCCTTCATTCCGCGCACGTAGTTACAACGAAGGATATACCACTAGTTTTCAAGATACTTATGGTGGACCTTTATACCCGCGGAACTTTAAGCCCCGCCCTACCCTACTCTATACATTGACGCTGTTAATTTTTTCTGAATTTGAATTTTTTGCCACTCTTCAGCTAATTATCTGCTATACGATGACGTTGAGATATTTTTGATCAATTTTTCACTGTGAATTATAATTGAACCAAAGCGCTACTGAAACAGACTGAAATATTAAACAAGCATTCGGCTGATAATGATGATGAACGCACTGTTCGACGTTGGAAATTTCAGCCTCGAAGATGAGCCCCAAAGTGGTTAACCTACACAAAACCAGAACGAGAATTTGAGGACCCTGTTGGAGTCTGACCCATCACAAACGGTGCGTAAGATTGCTGAAGAACGAGGCGTTAGCTTCCATGCGGTTTTTGATGGTTCAAAACATATTGGAGAGGCCAAGAAGCTCAAAAGTTGGGTGCCCTACGATTTGAACGATCGACATAAATTTTCACGTTATGAAGTATGTTCTTCTTTGTTTATACGCAACCAAAACTACCCTTTTTGAAACAGATCGTCACGTGTGATGAAAGGCGAAGAAATTTGTGTGAGGCTAATAAGAATACCAGATTTTCCTTGTTTTTCTGGAAATTGTAATTTGGACAGATGAAAGCACTTTTACGAATTGTGGGATATTCAACTGACATAACGAACACATTTGGAACATAAACAACCCCAGGCAGTTGCGAGAAATTCGACTTTAAGTGCGATTTACTATTTATGTGTGGACAAGAATTCTCAAAGATAAAATTTTATTTGAGGGAATTCTGAATAGAGAAACCTATCACCAGTTTTTAATGTCAATTTTCGAAGACTATTTGGATGATCTAGTTTTGGCTAACTATAACAACATCTGGTTTCAGAATGATGGTCCTCCACCGCACACTACCAGATGAGTATCTAATCACCTGACTGAAAGGTTTGGTGATAAATGGATAGGAAATAATGTCTCGGTAAGGTGACCAGCAAGGTCTCCAGACTTAAGTGTTATGGATATATTATCATGGGGTACACTGAAAAATATAGTTTCTGGTTAGAGGGAATATCAAAGTATTGAGGACTTTCAACATAGCATTATAAGAGAGATCGAAAGATTGAGGTGGAGGGAAATTAATTGTACTATGTATAATATTCGAAGAAGGGCACAGTTGTGTTATCACACAATGACAGCATTTTGAGCATTTGCTGTGATTTACTTTTGTCTTTACATTTCAGTAGTTGATTATTGTTATTTGTTCAAAGTTTTGTTTTCATTGAAAATTGAAATTTCTCGACGTTTCTTCCCGAAACCACATCATCACTATCATTTTTTATTAGGAGTTCGAATTTTCGAATCTTACTGAAATCCATAGTTCTCCTGTCGATAATGTCGTTCATTGAGATTATAAATATGTGTATTCACTGAAACCCAACAAAATTTCTGTCAGGGTCGTCTTGAAAAAGATTGACCAATAATCTTTGTATCAATACCAAGTCATTCATAATTTCCAAATGTGTTTTGAAAATTTGTAGCTACTCAAAAATTTCTGTTCAGAAAATGAATATATCAACAAGAATCAACTAATAAAAATACTGTATTGAAAAAGTCAGATGATTTTCAGCAGAAACATGATAAGCGATAATTTTTTTTGCAGTAAGTAAGCCAAGAAATACATGAATGCGAATGTCAAGTTAATTGTCACACTCAAAATGAAAGTAATTCAAATCGTTGAGCAATTTCAAGGGAGAAACATGAATTTTTTCAATGACGAAAAAGTGGATATGCTTTTTGAATATTCAAGATGTTTGAGGAATGCTACCAAATCTCTGGCAATGTATCAGGAATTGTATCCTGAACGATGAAAACCTAATCATAGATATTTTCAACGAATCGAAAATACTTTACGAAATTATGGATCTTTTGAAAAACCCTCCGGAAGAAAATGTACGGTTACTGAATGTACGGTAGGGAGAATGAAATCGGCGTTTTAGGTGAGTTCAGAGAAGATTCACGATAATGATAAAGTGACATTAATATTTGATTTAGGATATATGGAAAATAAAAAATGGAGAACAAGGAAGTATCTCTGAGGGTGATTCCTCATAATTCGGCCATATCCACTACGTCTACGAAAAATTTTGAAGAAAAATGAATTCAAGACTCAACGAGTCAGGAAAGTTCATCAATTGCGTTTAACGGACTTCAACAGGAGAAAAGTTGGTAAATTTTCGTTATGTGGACACCCGACGATTTTGAAAAAATTTTTGACTGTACTTACGTATTTTGATGCGTAGATTACGAATCCGAAAGAAAAAAGCGGCGCTCTCCCTTATTTAAAAAGTTACGGCCCTTCAAAGTTCAGAAAAGGGCAACTTTTCAGCCTTCTTTTTCACTAAATAAACTATTTAAAAACACAAGCATTTATTCAGTAGGTCACCTTAACACCTTATTCCTCCTTCTTTAACACTTTTCACTTCAATAATCAACATTTTTCTTATAAAAAACTTAATTTAAAAACGAATGCTTCTCCTGGTGACATTATTCTATTTTTAGGTTAGTTACTAGTGACATTTCAGAAAAAAGCGGTTGGTATTTGCCGTCGCCTACTATTTCAAATTCGTAATACACCACCAAAAACTAATTTACGATCTAAAGAATGAAGGTAAAAAACATTTGAATTACTTCAGGAATATGGACTGCATCAGTCGTACCAACCATATCATCAACCTCAAAAACGTAAAATACAGTGATATGTAACCAAAAAGCAGCTCCGTACATTTTTTAACATTTTTATAAGAAAAATGTTGATTATTGAACTGAAAAGTGTTAAAGAAGGAGGAATAAGGTGTAAAGGTGACCTACTGAATAAATGCTTGTGTTTTAAAATAGTTTATTTAGTGAAAAAGAAGGCTGAAAAGTTTCCCTTTTCTGAACTTTGAAGGGCCGTAACTTTTTAAATAAGGGAGAGCGCCGCTATTTTCTTTCGGATTCGTAATCTACGCATCAAAATATGTAAGTACAGTTAAAAATTTTTTCAAAATCGCCGGGTGTCCACATAACGAAAATTTACCGAAAAGTTTTTTGTAGATGGCTCATTAGAAAATTTCGCCAAGATAATGAAATTTGTAAAAAAAAATGTGGTGTGATGAAAGTACATTTAACAATAACGGATGGTTCAACAGGAATATACATTATCATTGGCGACAAGAAAATCAATATTTACATAGAGTTACCAATTATTAAGAGAGATATGGTGTTAACGTATGGTGTTAACGTATATTTTTCTTTGTATTTTGTTTCCTATCAATAAAAGCAATTATTATTATTGAATCTTTTTTAATATCATCAAGCATCCTCGTTTTATTGGCAATGATAATACGCGACTGAAAAGAAACTGTCAACGCGAACAGGAAACAAATATAAATCCACTTAAGTTACGAAATTACTTCAAATCCTGTGAACACCAACCTATCCTCATTCGCTCAAACACTTACATATTCGTATTACGACCGCTGTCGGAATTACCACCCTCCATATCTGAGAAATACAATGATAAAAAGACGCAGTGTAATAAGTCGCTCCCTGGAGGGGGAAAAAACTCAGTCAGTGTCTTCACAGATTACAGTGCTGGGATTTGTGTCGTGTGCTGAATAACGATTTTCCAACCCTTCAAATATGAGCAGGTGTAAGACATCAAAAATGGAATTGTCTGGAAAATTATTCGCAAAGTGGAGTACATCTGTTATGGAGTGGGTGGTTTTCATGGCTTAACGATGATAATTCAAATGATCTTCATATATATTTTTTAATTAATTACTCTTGTTGGTCAATTGAGATTCTCATTTTGATAGTTTTGGAAACTGAGAACGGAGATCGCAGGGAGTAGCCCGCCATATTTGAAAAAGTGGAAAAAAGTCGCGGATAAATGATTGATAAACGATAACTAGGTGACACTACCCGTTTTGTATTCCATGACATCTTCAGTAATAAATATACAGTGTCACCATTGAAGTGCGCAGCATATGGGAAACTTTTTTTTCGAAAAGTTTCAATGAAGTTCAACTTCGGCACTTGTTTGTGCTCTGAATTTAATTTAAAATGATGCGGCCAACTGCGACCCACTGACGTTTTTTGAAAAAAATTGAAAAAGTGCATTTCTAGATCGAATTTAACAAAAAGTTACTTGGAAAAGTTGTGTCTACGGCAATTTTATATCCATATGCCAAATTTCATGCAACTAGGATAAAGTTGACGCTTTGCTTATTTTTGACAGATATCCCCTTTATTTTAAAAAACAAGTTCGGTTAATTGTCATCAATTCATGTGTACATAACAAACTCATCATGTAGTTTAACTTTTCTGATTCATTTTTATCTATACGAACATTTTAAGAGAGAAATTAAAAATTTACTATAAAAATTTCAACATGACTGGTGCAAAGTTTCAATCACTTGGCTATTTTCTTAAACAAACCTTTGATTTCGAAAAAGCAGAGGCTGTTACGCACTACTCAAATAATATTATGTACCCTTGTTCATCTGTCCAATAGCTGAGGTGCGTGAACTCGTACCCAAGCTCAAGTGTCGGTCGGGGTGGGTCCACGAGATCAATTTTATTAGATTTTTCTGAGTTGATTTTAATGGGCGCCACTAGTTATCGATGAGCCAGTCTTAACTAGTAGACTGCCCAGGGTGACTGGGTATGAACAGACAAATCGGAACGATATAAAGATGATTAACAAGTATATTACAATAATAATCAGGATTACGCGTATCGGTACAAATTACTAAATAATCAATTCACACAAAGGAAGGACTGCCCCTTAACATCTAATATATTTTTACTCATAACAACAACAAAAAGGCAAAACAAACTCAGTTAACGCGCCGCAGTGACGTCACGTTGTCGCTTACACGTTACCTTAGGACCAAAACACATAATACAATTTCTTTTTAAATAAGAACGTCGTTGAAATTCTCTTCAAAATCCCTATTTTATTTGTATTGTTCTTGCTTAAATTAACGGATCAGAGGGCTTAAATAAAATGGTATCGACTAATAATTCAATAGAGCTGGAAGACCATTTCAAAACTTGCAATTTGAATAAGTCAGCACTCCTAACAACTACAAGTTCTACAGTTTTCTCCGGAGAATTCAGACGGGAAATTGAGTTGAGAGCTACTGATTTCGCTTGCCAAAGACAGCAATATTGCATGTAGAAGCAAATGGCTACTTCATTAACTTCCACATCAAGTTCAATCAGGAATAGTGGCCCCCTCACTGGAACCCTATAAATTGCACAAAAAAATTAAGTCACTCACCAGTTGTTCTTGAATACGTATTAAGTTACCTCTTGAGGGTCCTTACGTCCACAAAACCTCTCGAATCCAAAATGAGTAACAAAGGAAAAGCCCCAACTGCTTACACAGTATCTTATCCACCTTGTAGTGAATATTATTGGCGAAAAGTTCTTCCTAATATCGCTTTGAAATGCTTCACTACACAGATATTAGACTCTTCCACAACCAGGAGCAGAGACAACGATGATAATTAATTTCTTCTTAACGTTGAAACACTCAACTAACTATAATAAGCCACATTCTACTCCTACATAACGTTCCTACTCGAGTTCTCACTTCAGTGCCCTTCCCTATTCTTGTAAATCAAGTAAATAAGTTTACATTACTCCAAATCTTATTGCACAATAGAGAAAAAGGTACAATTTCGAAAATACCAACACATACACACGACCAGAAGAGAACTTGTTTATCAAAACCTAGATCAGCTGTTCGCTTTTTTCCCTTTTCTTTTCAAGGAACGAATTCTCCACTTGAACGAGCTGCGAGCGAACGGCGAACGGCTTATCGGACCAATTTAGTTTTTGAAGTTACGGGGTGGACCATCCAAACCGTAACACTCCCCCCTTACTTCCAGAAATTTCCATGAAATTTACCAGTTATGCCCAACCGATAATTCAACTATCTTTAACTATGTACAGGACAATAACCCTGACCATACTACTAACATTTGGTATCTCCATGTCAAAGGTTCGACAAGAATCAATACCTTCTGAGTCACACAGTTAAGCACCATTGTACAACTACACCTTAATAATTCATCAAGCAACACGTTACTATAAATTACGGAAAATATTATAAGTAGAATAAAAACTGTATCAAAATTCTATGTTAAGTATACCCTTGCAACCTACCTATACGAAAACTAAAAGCTAATCTGCTTCAATTATTTCTCTCTCAACTTAACCAGGTACCAAGCTAGGACAATCTCTCACATTACACTCTTACAGTAAATACCTCATCGGATCCGACAGGAACTTCAAGGTAGTTTGATTTGACAAATACGTTACTAGAGGGCATTAAGGCAGCGTCTCACCGCGAGGGTATTATAAAGCCCCGTCCCGCAGGGTCAGAGTCATTACTTTCTCTCAATGAATGGCTTCATGTCACATACATGAAAATCGCCCAATAGTTTCTGATCATGAACGGATTCTAATCTATATACATTGTTCGATATTTTCTGACGAATCCTAGCCTTGATAAACTTGGGTGCCAATTTGGCGGCAAAATAATTACCTGCATCCGATAAAACATGATTTCTTACCATAACCGTGTTTCCCCTACCATAGGTCACAGGTCTTCTTCGCAAATTATACCTGACCGCGCTTTTCTTATAAGCCAAATTTAATCTACTTTTCACCTCATTACGAACGCCTTCTAGTTCTTCAACATGTTTGGCTAAAGCACTCCTTTCATCGACCTCAAATGCCGGTGAACCTTCCAATGGCGTTGAATCATGTGGAGATTTCCCTGAGAGATTCAACTCTCTCCCAAAATTGAGATAAGCCGGTGTATAGCCTGCAACCTCATGGACTGCGGTCCGAAGGGCGAAACCTAGCTTAGGCAAGTGTAGGTCCCAATTCCTATGATTGTCTCCTACATAGGATCTGATCATAGTTTTGAGTACCCGATTTATCCTCTCGGTAGGATTACTCTGCGGATGATAAAGAGGGTTGAGAATCATAGTACAGTTGTATCCCTTAACCATACTTCTGAATGATTTACCTACATACTGTCTACCATTATCACACAGCAGATATTCGGGAACCCCGTAGACCATAAAAACGTCATTTTCAATATGGCGTTGAATAACAGCCATCGTAGCTGTTTTGAGAGGAAATAATAAGGAATATTTCGTGAAGACATCGGCTACAACCAACAAAAACCTATTTCTGTGGGAAGTTAAAGGGAACGGTCCCATGATGTCAGTGCACACAACTTGCCAAGGTCGAGTCACCTTCCTTGTACCCATAACACCAGCTGGAGCCCTCTGCTCTGGTTTCTGAGCTTGACAAACTTCGCAACTTCGAACATATTTCGCAACTTCTTTCTTCATACCCGGCCAATAATAAGTTTGGGCAACTCTCTGTGAAGTTTTGGAAATACCTAAGTGCCCTGCCGTAACGTCATCGTGACACTCAATGAGTACCTCTTCTCTCTTTGTCCTTGGCACCACTAGTTTCCATTCAAAAGTCTCCTCTAAGTGAGATCCTCTACTCGACACATACTTGAAGAGCTTACCTGACTCGATTTTCCATAATGGATACCGATCAGGTGTGGTCTCAACATTTTCCAGCTGCCGCCAATACCATGGATCGAGATCCCTAGTGTTAACATCGATCAGATCTAACTGAGTAACTACTCGCGATAACGCATCTGGGACTTGATGATATTTACCCTTCAAAATCACCACTTCAAAATCGTAGGCTTGGAGTTGCAATACCCAACGTCCAAGCCTCCCAGATGGTTCTTTCAAGTTAGCTAGCCACTTGAGACTGGCGTGGTCGCTAACAACCTGAAAATGGACCCCTTCCAAATAACAGCGAAACTTTTTTATTGCCCAGATGACAGCCAAGCATTCCAGCTCTGTTGCACAGTACTTGGTTTCACAAGAGTTCAAAGTCCTGCTGGCATAAGCAATAACTTTCTCTCCTTCCTCAAACTCCTGAACTAATACGGCACCCAAGGCCTTTTGACTGGCATCCGTCTGGACAATGAAGGGACGGCCGAAGTCGGGACAAGTTAGTATAGGTGCAGTTACCAAACATTGTTTAAGATCAGTAAAAGCTGCCTCAGTTTCTTCGTTCCATATGAACCGTTTATTTTTCTTAGTTAGATCTGTTAATGGAGCAACTCTCGCTGAAAAATTTGGAACAAACCTTCGGTACCATGAAGTGAGTCCGAGGAACCGACGCACTTCTTTTACCTTAGAAGGGGTAGGGAAATTAACAACTGCCTCAACCTTTTCCGGGTCTACTCTCAAACCATTTTGGTCAACCACATAACCTAAATATTTTAGTTGAGGTTTCACAAATTCACACTTTTCCTGATTGACCGTTAGCCCTGCATTAATCAACCTCTCAAATACTTTCCGCAACACAATAGCATGTGTCTCAAAGTCAGGGGTGGCTATGATAATATCGTCCAAGTAAATGAAGCAGAACGGTTCCAAATCGTGCCCCAGAGTATTTTCCGCAAATCTCTGCCACGTTGCAGGCGCATTGTGTAACCCAAATGGCATTCTGGTAAATTCGAATAAGCCACGCCCCGGAACAATAAAGGCAGTTTTATCCCTACTAGTTTTCTCAAGCTTTATCTGCCAATATGCACTCTTGAGATCTATTGATGACAAAAATTTACTATCTCGAAGGCGATCTAATATCATTGAAATATACGGAATTGCATAAGCGTCCCTCTTGGTTACTTTATTTAGGGCCCTGTAATCCACACAAAATCTATACTTATTATCCGGCTTCTTCACCAATACTACCGGTGATGACCAAGCCGAGGACGATGGCTGAACTACTCCTAACTCTAACATACGATCCAATTCGTCATACATGATCTTCTGCATGTACGGAGATATCGCATAGTACCGTTGTCTAATCGGAGTGTGATCTCCCGTATCTATTTTATGTTCCACTCCCTTGGCGCAACCCAGCTCGGTACCCATTTTCTCAAAACTGTCTTTAACTAACTGATTCAAAAGCTCCGTCTGATCTGGAGATAATAATTCCTTCGTTAAAATACCGTGCAACCCGGACTGCTCAAACTCCCAACATCCTGAAGAGAAGGATGGAACGACTCCCATAGACTTCCAAAAATCAATGCCTAAAATAATGCCCATATCCACCTCTGGTACGACTAGACAGTTGATGACCTTCACTTTACCCTGCAAGTCAATAGGTAGACTCACCATGCCGATAGCCTTACATGAAGCTCCATTTGCCACCATGACGGAAACGGATGTTTTGTTAGTCAAATTCATTATGCCCATTTGTTGCAGTTTTTTCCAACCCTGTCGGCCTATAACTGTCTGGGATGCACCCGAATCCAACAAACACACAAACCGAACTCCAAAAATATATACTTCTACATACGGTCTTGGATCTCCAGATACTTCACTTAAAAGATAGTCTACTCTAGGTTTTTGAAAAGCGGTTTTAACCGTGTCCAGCCAAACCGGCCATGAAAGATCTACCGGGATTGGCCTGTGAAGCGACGTCCGGTAGCTTCGTCGCCATGACCGTTTCCCGAACACCTTGGACACTGAGCTCTTATGACGCCATCACGTCCGCAGCCAAAACAAAATCTCCTAATTCTACTTTTAGAACAGGTCGAGAACCGATGTCCTTCTTCTAGACAATTCCAACACTTACTCCGATGCTCTACAGCCATCAACCTCCTAGAAGGACCAGGGATACTAATACAAGAATCACCCCGATAAGCCAAGTCCGGCTCAAGTAAATTATCTCGTTGAGTGGGAGGAGGTTCACATTTACCCGCCATATCCCGATTCACCTCCAATTTCTTACAGAATTTCAATAATTCTTCGACGGTACTATATGAGGCAAGACCTAGATTGTGAATAAAATAGGGGTGTATATTTTGCTGCAAAATGTTCAGCCTTTGATCTTCTGTAGGGATCGTAGGTAGGCGTTTGAACAGGTTATCCATAACAGCAAAATATATACCTACACGCTCCTCTGGACCCTGCGTTCTACTTTTGATCTCGGCCCAAAGTTCTTGTTCATAGTTAAAGGGTTGAAATTGTTCCCTTAACAAACTTTCAAAATCCTTCCAAGACTTAATGCCATTCTGAACTGAACGATACCAAATGGCTGCGACACCCTGTAAAAGATCGCTAACACAAGTCAGAAGTTCGCCATGGGAGATATTGCTTGCTCGCCTTTTCTCTTCAACAATCTCCAAAAAAGCAGATACACTAAGACCTCCTTCGCCAGTGAAGTGAACTTCCCATTTCCTAGGTTCAAATTGATGTTTGTGAATATTAGTTATAATAGTACTAGTGTTAGAGTTAGTAGGTTCACTGGGTAGTTGCGAGAGTGCATTACCCCTGCTACGAGCCAAAAACTCCATCTGAAGTGCTTGTTGGATTTTATCGGCGTCCACCTCTATGGCTTCAAGTCGAGCCATTATGTTTGAAACAGCGCTACAAAGAACTCTATTCTCAGGCTTATCTTCTAATTTGAGTCGTTGTACTCTACCGTACAAATGTTTTAGTTTCGTATCAATAACTTCATCCCCTTTTTCCTTACCACTATTACGCCAACTATCTACGAACTGTTCTAAACTTTCCGTTTTTTTTGTAATAATTTCAATTTCATCTAACGGAACCGGGTTGTAGCCAGCATCTGTAACAATATCCCCAAATGTTTCTGTTCTGATGATTTCTTGTAACTGACGCCGCATGGATGTAACCGTTTCTGCCTGAAGCCCTGAGAACCCTCTAACAAGCAATTCATACTTCACCTCATCCTTCAAAAGTTTATTGACATCCATTCTGAGCCCTAGTGTGAATTACAATTCAACAATAACCAATCTTCTATTGAAAATAGTGACACAACCTTCCACAACCGAATATATACACATATAAAGACATATATACATATACATATATATATATACAAATAAATATATATATATATATTATTTTTATTATACGACCTATAGGTATTTAAGACAAAACCTGTAGCTTCTCAACTCATTTCGGGCCCCACGTTGGGCGCCAAAATTGTGTTACGCACTACTCAAATAATATTATGTACCCTTGTTCATCTGTCCAATAGCTGAGGTGCGTGAACTCGTACCCAAGCTCAAGTGTCGGTCGGGGTGGGTCCACGAGATCAATTTTATTAGATTTTTCTGAGTTGATTTTAATGGGCGCCACTAGTTATCAATGAGCCAGTCTTAACTAGTAGACTGCCCAGGGTGACTGGGTATGAACAGACAAATCGGAACGATATAAAGATGATTAACAAGTATATTACAATAATAATCAGGATTACGCGTATCGGTACAAATTACTAAATAATCAATTCACACAAAGGAAGGACTGCCCCTTAACATCTAATATATTTTTACTCATAACAACAACAAAAAGGCAAAACAAACTCAGTTAACGCGCCGCAGTGACGTCACGTTGTCGCTTACACGTTACCTTAGGACCAAAACACATAATACAATTTCTTTTTAAATAAGAACGTCGTTGAAATTCTCTTCAAAATCCCTATTTTATTTGTATTGTTCTTGCTTAAATTAACGGATCAGAGGGCTTAAATAAAATGGTATCGACTAATAATTCAATAGAGCTGGAAGACCATTTCAAAACTTGCAATTTGAATAAGTCAGCACTCCTAACAACTACAAGTTCTACAGTTTTCTCCGGAGAATTCAGACGGGAAATTGAGTTGAGAGCTACTGATTTCGCTTGCCAAAGACAGCAATATTGCATGTAGAAGCAAATGGCTACTTCATTAACTTCCACATCAAGTTCAATCAGGAATAGTGGCCCCCTCACTGGAACCCTATAAATTGCACAAAAAAATTAAGTCACTCACCAGTTGTTCTTGAATACGTATTAAGTTACCTCTTGAGGGTCCTTACGTCCACAAAACCTCTCGAATCCAAAATGAGTAACAAAGGAAAAGCCCCAACTGCTTACACAGTATCTTATCCACCTTGTAGTGAATATTATTGGCGAAAAGTTCTTCCTAATATCGCTTTGAAATGCTTCACTACACAGATATTAGACTCTTCCACAACCAGGAGCAGAGACAACGATGATAATTAATTTCTTCTTAACGTTGAAACACTCAACTAACTATAATAAGCCACATTCTACTCCTACATAACGTTCCTACTCGAGTTCTCACTTCAGTGCCCTTCCCTATTCTTGTAAATCAAGTAAATAAGTTTACATTACTCCAAATCTTATTGCACAATAGAGAAAAAGGTACAATTTCGAAAATACCAACACATACACACGACCAGAAGAGAACTTGTTTATCAAAACCTAGATCAGCTGTTCGCTTTTTTCCCTTTTCTTTTCAAGGAACGAATTCTCCACTTGAACGAGCTGCGAGCGAACGGCGAACGGCTTATCGGACCAATTTAGTTTTTGAAGTTACGGGGTGGACCATCCAAACCGTAACAAGGCAACTAAAAAAAATGCAAATAATTTCGATAGAACTATTATTATTATCATAAATTTTAAACAACAATAATATTATAGAAAATAAAAATGGATATTGATCTAAATGAGGTTGTCAAACACTTATAGCCTACATTTCAGTTTGTCGTCCTTCACGTTCAATACAAATTATGGTCCTTCTACTGACATCTGTAACTGCATTTTTTAATGAATCGGGGATTTATATTTGCACAGCACTCGCGAATGTTATTTTCCAGACGTTGTATGTCAGTAAATGGTTTACTTCGGTACACTTTTTGTTTCAGGTAACCCCAGACGAAAAGTCTAAAGGCGTCAAGTCGGGTGATCTAGGTGGCCAATAATGTTTCCAGTTACGTCCAATAACTTTGCCTCTGAACGTTTGTTGGAGGGACTGTTTTACAGCAACCGTGTGATGTATTGGTGCGCCATCAAGCTGATACCATATGTCGTATTTAATATTTAAAGGCATATTATCTAAAACTTCACTAACCTCATTATTTAAAAGGTTGAGATAACCGACGGATGATAAATTTTCCCTAAAGAAAAATGGCCCAATTATTTGGTCGTTAAGTATCCCACACCATACATTAGTTTTAAAGGAATACTGATCACCACATTCAACGGTGAAATTGGGATTTTCTTGGGCTCACCATCGGCAATTTTGAGAACTTACCGTTTCATTTGAAGAGAACGTTTCCTCATCTGTCCATAAAATTTTATACGGAAACTTTACATTTTCTCCTCTCTCTCCTTGAAACCAGAATGAAAACCCCAAACGGACATCAAAATCTCGTTCTTTTAATGTGTTAATAAATTATGGCTTTTAAGGCCAAAATTTATTCTTTAATAGAATTTTTCTAACACTTTCTCTCTTGTAATCGGTATTTTTTATAATATCGGATATGCTCGTTTGCCCATGTTCAATATTTTTTAAACAAATGTTGAGTTGGGCCTCATAATCATATTTACTTGGAGTGTGCTTTTTCTTAAATTGATTTGCTACGGATCCTGTTTCTCTGAATTTCGACACAGTAGTATGCTGAACATTTTTTCCTGGATGCCGTTCATTAATAATATTAGCTACTTGCCAGTATAGTGTATTCTCACCACATATTAAAACTATTTCTATTCTTTCCCGAAGACACAACATTATTGCAACAATAACTGTTAAAAATTTGACGAGTAAATTAACAACTTAACACTACCATAGCATGCATTTTGTTTGTCTCAAAAATTTTATTCAACGTGATTAAGCATCCTTACCGCCCTAGTTAGTGTTTATAAATAATCTGTAAATACTGAATATTGAAATCTTAATGTAATTTCAACTCTAGTAATTTCATTAATACTTATTGCAGTTTTTGAGTTGTGTCTGCTTTTCAAAATTGAAGGTACTGACGTTTGTTTAAGAAAATAGCCAAGTGATTGAAACTTTGCACCAGTCAAGTTAAAATTTTTATAGCACACTTTTAATTTCTCTCTAAAAATGTCCGTATCAATGAAAATTTATCAGAAAAGTTAAACTCTATGATGAGTTTGTTATGTATACAGGAATTGATGACAACTAACCGAACTTGTTTTTTAAAATAAAGGGGATATCTGTCAAAAATAAGCAAAACGTTATCTTCATCCTAGTTGCATAAAATTTGGCATATGGATATAAAATTGCCGTAGACACAACTTCTTCAAGTAAGTTTTTGTTAAATTCAATCTAGATATGCACTTTTTCCATTTTTTTCAAAAAAAAAAGTAGAATATGACAAACACTGAACGTCAGTGGGTCGCAGTTGGCCGCATCATTCCAAGTTGAATTTGAAGTACAAACAAGTGCCGAAGTTAAACTTCATATGAAACGCATATGGTGCGCACTTCAATGGTGACACTGTATAATACCAGAATTATAAATATGTCTCGGCTGTTTAACGAACTCCGAAACTATTCAACTTCCATATCTCGAAAATTGAAACGTCAAACAATGCAATGGTTGACATATAGATTTCAAGATTTCATGCTCAAAAATATGATCTTTGGAAATAAAATTATTCGACATTGATATGTTCTCTTGGATTCAAATTAACTGTAATTTTATAAAAGCGCCCTCTCTGGCTTGACAATTACAACTTAACTGACTGAATATTTCGAGAAGATTAGGTCGTCATCCAGAGAGCAGAAGAGTTATTTCAAGAAATAAGAAGAAGACGAAGTTTATAGTTTCTGTCGAAATCATGTGTCACTATTGAAAGGGAATGACAAAGAGAAACACAATTAATTACAAAAAAATGTGAGCCGTCACGCGACGCCTGGCAGATGTGAAACATTATTAATAATATTTTGTGACCCCTCGATGACTGTTGGGTATTGAAATATTTATAAAAAATATGTGATTGAAATATACATGTGAACATTTCAATGTGGCTTCATGTTCTAGTGAACTCAAGAATCTTAGCTAGTTAGGTAGGACTGCAGCCAGGTGGGTTGACGTGGGTGATCAGTTCCATTCAGTCAATCGACCGCTGTGCGAACCGGTGATTTGAACCGCAAGGCCGGATGATCGATTTTCACTTCCTATCGTCCAACCCGTGTTAGAAATCACACGTTGAAAGGAAAGACCTCGTTAGTCCTTAACCCGCACAAGTTTCGACTTTTCAGAGTTGTCATTCATAGGGAGCGACAGCTGGTTAACGGAAAAACATTTTTCAACAGATTTTATTGCATTATATCACTGAATATGTCAGATCATTAGAAAATCAATTATTTGATTATTCTTTGATGTTCCTGTCATTGACAAATATAGGAGGAACATTCTCTAGCAGTTTATTTTGAAATACAATTTTGTCAGTATTTATGAAATGTATTCTTCAAGAAAGTGTTTTATTGTACTATTTTTAAAAGCATGAAATTCAAATAGAATATGGAATAATTCCAAAATATCATAAACAATGAGAATTGTTCAAATTTTAATCTATCAAAAGAGTAGATTTTATATTCATCGAGAGACGAAATAGATGCGTGTTGAATTATTTACTCGTCAAGTAGAGGTAGTTAGGTCTAGAGTGAGTGGGTCTATTCGACCCCCCACCGCAATCCACAAGGGTCTATTGTGGCTCACACCTATTCACACTTGGCCTAATAAACTCAGCTTCTTAACGAAGCCGATTAGTTTGTATGGTGAGTGGTCTTTCAGGTCAGATGGTGAGAGTATGGATCTGCCGGACTCAAAGAACCTGATTCGGTCCCTAGCGGGGCAGGCTCTGCTGTTTCGTCATTTCCTAGACAGAGGCGACATACACTGTCTTCCGGCAGTCAAAGTCTCTTGCATATGATGATTCAAATGCCAGTGACATATAAGAAGGCCTGTTAGACATCGTAGTTCATCCCTACTGTAGTCCAACAACTGTTTGGAATCTAGCTTCGAAGGGTGAATGAACGCCTTGGAGTGAGCCAATCCTGGAAGATTGTACCATGAGTCCATAAATCTTTTTGCCAGTGTTTGTTTGGCAAAGCCCAAAGCGATGCCAATGATAGGTTCTGATCCAATGAAGCCACTTTGCAAGAGAGTCAGAAGCTTCATTGCCTTCCAGGCCAGTATGGCCAGGAATCCAGACCAGAGACAATTTGTTGAGTCTTTCTATCGAAGAGAGTCGTTTTTGGCAGTTTGCTGCCAATTTAGACGTTGCTCGGTAGGAGCCAAGAGCTTCCAACGCCGCTTGACTGTCCAAGAATATTTTTATTGACTTGTATGTGAGGTTGGATTTATCCAATCTGTCCGCACACAATTCAATAGCGTAAATTTCCGCTTGAAATACAGTCGTAGAAGTTCCTAGGCAGGTAGATAAATATGTCCTGTGTCTGCGACTGAAAACACCTGCACCAGAGCCGAAAGGTGTTTTTGATCCATCTGTGAACCAACAACTATCTGCTCTCAATATTTCCTTCTCCCGGAGGATCTAGTCCTCTCTATTCGTGAATAGTACTTTATAAGGCATACAGTAAGAGGTCATTTCAGAGGTAAGAGGTGCTGGGATTGACAGACATCTGCTCCCTCAGGTACCAACTGAGAACAACGTCCAACACGCTTTGGACGATATTACAAGCTACCTTTTCCGACGTGAACCTTGCCAGAATGACAAGGCCATCTGCATGAGCTTGCAGATCAACTTCTCTTCTTTCGAGGGCATTAAGCAAAAATCCACCAGAAGCGACCACAGAAGGGGAGATAGTATCCCACCTTGAGGGCAGCCCCTGGTGACTCTGAACCTGATAGTCTCGCCTTGAAGAGTCGTAGTTGCAGTTCTGTTTACTAGCACGGCATAGATCCAGCCAGTTATGGTCGATTCTATACCCTTTCTAGCCAGAGACAATCCTATAGATATAGGTAGTGCATTGTCAAATGCTCCTTCAATATCAAGAAATACAGCAACCGCAATCTCCTTGTTGTCAAAGGGTTGGGTGATTTTCTCAACGAGATTGTTTAATGCTGAATCTGTCGATTTGCCGGTTTGATAAGCATACTGGTGGTTATTCAGGGGGGATGCATATAATGCTACCCTTCTGATATGTCCGTCCAGTATCCTCTCAAGTCCTTTCAGCAGGAAGGATGTACATTCAGAATATCTTCAACGACAAATATAAAATACTTAGGAGTTTTAATAGATTCTCATTTGAGATGGAACTTCCATATAAATTATTTAGGGAAAAAATTAGGAACTATTCTTTATGAGTTCCGCCAACTTAACAACAGATTGGACCTGAAACAAAAAAAAATAGTTAATTATAGTCTTGTACAAAGTCATTTGACATACTGCCTAATAGTATGGGGAGAAGTATCCAAAACTTACCTGTATACTTTAAACGTAATACAGAGAAAATTCTTAAAACTAATGTTGAACAAGTCTCTCCTCTATAGTAGTGACAAGTTGTATGAGGAATCTGGGATGTTCGACCTGAGACAATTATTTTATAAGACACTTGTGCTAAATCAATTCAAGGAAAAGAGAAAACTAAGTCGGCCGAGCCATGAGTATATCACACGCCACAAAAATAAATATATCATACCATATGCATCCAAGAATGTAGGTCAGAGGTCCTATAATTTCCCTACTCTCCCTACCAGATAGCATACATTCCCTAGAATCATTTTCACATCTGAAAAAAGCGGTTGATAAATTAATTAGAAGCCAACCTCGTGAGAAAATTGGTCAAATATTTGATGATGCCATTTGGAATGTTCTATTTAAATTAAAAAAAAAGTACTCGCCGTTATACATGTGATTCATTTTATATATAAAAGTCTCGGATGTTCTTATGATTGTTATAATGGTTATTTTAATCTATTTTATTTATACCACATATAATTAATTTTATATCTACTTACACGTCTACAAAGTTTTTGGATGTTCTGTATATATTCATTTCACCCTTTTGTTAACCTTATACTCATTATTAATTTTAGTATCTGAAGTTATAAAAATTTATTTACACCACGCACAAGCAACACCTGTTGCTTCTGTGGGTTTCCTAATGTTTATTTGCAAAATGTATAAATAAACGATGATGACTTAACTCTATAAAGCATAATTTTCACCAATAATAATAAGGTAGTGAGTGACAATATATAGTAAGATTGCAAAAGAACACTGTAGAGCAAGTTAAGATAAAACTGACTTTTTTTTTTGATTGGGAATTTTTATAATTCGACTAAAAACTTATAATACTGACATTTTGTAATTTAGGAACGGAGTCGTACAACTTATGAATTTGATATGTGAAGGAACGTCTGAATGTTTTCGTTTAAAATGCCGGTGGAGATAAAAAACCTCCTAATCTCAAATTCAAATTGTGCACATTCGTTCTGAATGTTATTTTTCTATAAAGATATATAGGAATTTTTGTTAGGATAATTTGATGAAACAAACAATTTGCATGATAAATTCTTCTAAGATCCATATCCAACCATCCGATTTCAAGCAATTTGTGTAATATTCTTTGAAACTTTTTATGCAATATAGTCAGATTTGGACCATATAACGAATCCGCAAAATTAATATTTGACAAAACTAATGTTTCAGATAATACTATTTGAACACTCCTTGGAAAAAATAGCCGGTTCACATAAATCAATTTTAATGAGCTATATGCACGTCGAATCAACTTATTGATATGTTTTTTGAAACCTAGATTTGAGTCTAAGATGACTCCTAAAATTTTGGATCCATTCACTACAGTTAACAAATCATCTTTGATTTTAACGCTTATTTAATGCATTTTAGCACGATTGTATGCAAAACCAAATAACAATAATTTTGATTAAGTACAGTTGATCAATAAGTAGTGATCACAAGCTGAATCAATGAAGGTCGCTAATTCCTGATTCATTATTTCACAAGCATTAACCACTGGTAGAGAAGGAAAACTGTAATATATTTGGGTGTCATCTGCATAGACGTGAATCTTACATTACTTCATAGATTTGATCAAATTGATAGTGTATATAGAAAAAAGCAACGGGCCCAGGATAGAGCCCTGAGGTACCCCTGATCTCAGTGTCAAATATTCAGATTGGACCATTTTGATTTCTACACACTGCTCCTACTTATTTGAATAATTTCGTAAAATAGAGCTTGCTATATCAGAAAAACTTATATAGCTCAAAATGTTGAGTAGCAAATCTGTATTTATAGCATCAAATGCTCTACTGAAGTCTAAAAGAACTAAAATTGTATATTGACCTTTATCTACGGAACTAATTATATTATCTCGAACATCAAGTAAAGCAGTAGTGCAACTATGACCTTTTCGGAAGCCAGATTGAACAGTGGGCAATAATGAGATATTAGTGAAATGCCAATTTATTTGAAACCACAAGTACAATTTGACAAATCATATATTTTCTTTTACATAGACGACTGAATTACCTAATATAAAATCAACATTTTTTATAAGAATCCCAATTGAATAGCTCTTTGCTGACCTTGGAAAACTTTTACGTACTGTGGTCACTGCAAATGTCATTTGTCGAACCAAATATTTTCTGTAATTGGTGATGGCTTTGTGTCGGTGTCAAATTTTCACTTCCTTTTGTTCCTTATACTCCTCACTCGACACTCTGGAAGTAGTTTTGTAAAGGGGTTTCAAACAAAAAAATAATAATTGTGTTGGGCCCAAAGGGTTGCTTAATGTGATGTTCATGTTCATGTCCACTCAGAGTGGTATTTTACCAAGGTTTTGTACTTTGATTCTACAGGATCTTCTTGTATATACTGGACGAAGTAATTCAAAAAAGAATCATAATTCAATTTCAAACAAATTTCACGACTGTTACTTACTTTCAGGTATCTCACCGATGATGACGTAGAAGCCAAAAGCGCTTTACAATTTATGAATAGTTCATCTACATTAAACACGATTCTATTCCTGATTTAAATGAACATTTTCCATTACGTTGGATTGGTAGAAATAGCCTATGTTTGAAATATGTTTAAAATATGATTTTTTCCGTTAACCAGCTATCGCACCCCTACGAACGATAACCCTCAGAAGTCGAAACTTGTGCAAGCTAAGGACTAACGAGGTCTTACCTTTCAACGTGTGATTTCTAACACGGGTTGGACGACAGCAAGTGAAGTTGAGCATTCAGCCTAGGGCTTGCACCATCAACTCACACATCGGCCGATTGACTGAGTGAACAAAGCACCCACGTCGAACCGCCTGGCTACCGCCTGGCTAGAGAACAATGACTTCCACGCTCTCCTGACATAACTCCGATAGATTTTTACTTCTGATGAACTATCAAGAAAAGCAGTCACAAGCTTAGGCCATGAAGTCGACAAGAACTCCGTGAGAGAATACGGCAAGCACGCCGTGAAATAAGTATGCCAGAACTTGGAAGAGTGGCTAATAATAATAATAGAAAAATGTATCGGAATTGAGGGCGGGCCAGATGGGATGGATACTATTCAGAACTGACTTCCATTATTTGTGTTTATTTCATTTCTTGTTGAGTTCGCTTCCTTACTTGTCTCTTGATTTCGATCAGTATCGGCTTTTAACTAATAATAAAGTTTTGATTTTTTTCTTAGCTTCATATTCGAAACCATTATGCTTGCATTGCTTTGGAATTTGGTATGAAGGCTAAAAATCGATTAGCCAATTACAAACCGTTCAAAATATTCTATTAAAAATTATCTTTGAAAAAATATACCTTTTTCAACAAGAGAGTTATATCAAGAAACCAACATGTTAAATATTCATCCACTATACATTTATCATTGCCTGATAAGAATGTTCCATAAACGAGCAGATTATGCGCAGAAACATTTAAGAGATATTCGATCAAAAATGAACCAGGACGTAAACATTGAATTCTTCAATAAAACGGTCACCCACATTTTTTATGGTTCAAAAATATTCAACAACTTACCTAAAAATATAAAAGATATAACATCCTTCGAACTATTCAAAAAAGAGGCAAAAGAGTATGTACATAATCACCCAGAAAAAATTCCAACTTCATACTGAAATAAATACTTACTCATAATTTGTATACATTGTGTATAAAATAAGCACTTCACATAAACAACCAAAGTTTAACAATAATACCACACTAAGCGGTTATATCCCAATCGAAGTGATTCTAATTATCCAGTCTCATTTGAACCTTAACTTTAAATTCTCTCACTTATCCTCTTTCTATATTCATAAAAAAATGTAAGAAGGCTTCACTTACCATTTGAATACAATTACATGAGATATAAAATTGTTCAAATGACATGCTGACTTAGACATCACAAAACAGGCTATATTTGCCTAGCGTGAATCTACTTCAGTGAGTCATTAAAAAAAAAACTCATACAACTTTTCAATATCCATTATTTTATTCATTTCCACATTATTGATTACTCCCAGAAATGTTTTCGAAATGTTTATGAAACTGCTATAAATAGGAAATTGGCACCGTTTAATAAAACATTATAGTTATTATCAATATTGTGTAAGGCCATTCACAAACACCACAAAACAGTTTTATAAACATTTTGGCAGTTACTATAAAATTTGTCTAACGCTCTTGAAAAGTAGTTTTGTAAAGACTTCCCTTACTGCCCTTTTGCAACATATTTAAGCGATACTTATAAAATAATTAGAAGACAATTTTATAAGAGTTTTTTAGTAGTTCCAAGTAGGCGTTATGAAATATAATACAGCCGAAAACGATAACAATAAAATAAAAAAGTGTTGAAAATGTTTCCTTTTAGACGCAAGAAGTAATTTTGTATTGGACACTAGGAAAATATAATAGATATGTCACCAACTGAAAACTAACAAATGGAAAGGTTGAAGCCATTTTAAAATTTCACTTCTGCACTCATAAAACTGTTAAAGACATTGTTTATGTTTCGAAGATTGATATTTTTACTGAAAATGAAATTTTATTGACAAATATATAGCCTATTATTAGCAAAATTTAGGCACGCCACTCATTTATAAATGTTTTCGGTAAAATTATTAATTATACAAAAATTCACTCTGTCGACGTATTAATTTTCTAGTCGCACACTTAACTCAATTTATTCTAAATAATATAATGTTATAATATTTATGTACTTTTCAGCTGTAAATATCAATATATATGCGGTATTTCATATTTTCAACTCATTTAATTTCAAATGGCATCGTTCTTTAAAATGAATTGGTATCAGTAGCAAGCATTTCAACGTATTTTAGCTACTATGTTACCCCTATAAAACTGTTAAGAAACACTTAGTTCTGGGAGTGATGGTATTGCGGCAGAGTCGGACTACTTTTAAAGCCTTAGGTTTCTAGAAAAGTGCTAGTATGAATGAAAGATTCCTCACATATAAACTATATGTGAGAAATCTAAATATAAATATTATCTGTCTTTGATGTTTTGGCTAAAAAGTTTCTTTCATCGATTATAAAGGCTGAATGACGGGATTTCCCCATTATCATAACCTTTTCCTGATTTTCGCAAGAAAAAATTGAAGCACCTTGAACTGAATCTAAAACCATTATATACCTCCCAATAAATGTTCAAAATGGCCGCCATTGAGTTATTATTTATTTTTATTTATATATTCGGGATACAAACTGAAAAATCCACTACAGTATCTACACAATGGAATCATAATCAAATTGAAAGTATAAATTAATACACTAATACACTAAATAATTTCAGACACTATGATATGCATTATCATAGTGTCTGAAATTAAGGATGAATTAGAATTGAATACAGTAACAATAGAAACTGATTATTAGTCATTGACAAAATGTATCAATCAATTATAATTTATAAAAATGAGTTTTCAATATTTTTTTGGCCGTAAGCTACAATGTATTGAAAATATGGAAGTATTTTGTAAGAGTGTTACCTCATATTACTGGAGTTTTCTCCCAACACCAAACCGGTCTAGACCCACTATTAAGATTTCCGACCGTATATTTTTCAATAGATGGATTTTCTGAAATAACTGAAACAAAACCAAACTAACCCAAACCAACCATTATCCCTTCTTTCACTAAACAAAAAATTATAAAAAAATATTTGTTACAAATAGAGTATTCGAACCCACCACAAATATTAATCATACGTCAATTAGTCAACATCCCAACATCAAAGCTATTTACACTAACGAATACCTATGGATACGAACACTGTCACGAATTAATTATAGAAAGCGAACCTATACAATTGAATTTGAACGCGAACGCATACGCTCAAACCTCGGGAACCTAGATACTCCGAAATGAATTAAATTCCGTGAATCACCTCGTATGGTTTAGCTGCTAAAACTGAACTCCCATCCAACCCTAACAACTCATTTCTATATGAAATATTTTTTCGAAACACAACTGAGCATCCCGTTTTTGATGTTTTTTTTACACAGAATACTAAGAATACGGCCATATTAATATTTGTTTGCCTTTCTGCTCCGCTGTGGCTCTGCTGTCGGTACACAACTATTGTGATTGTTTACAAGTTAGTTGGCAACATTTTTGCTAATAAATGACACTTTGGTGACTCTTATAATATAAATTACTTATATTCATCACATATTACCTTTTTTATGATAAATATTCGTTGTCTAATGCTAAATACATGTTATATTAGACATAACCTATATGAACGCGGATTAAATATTGTTGATATTTAATTTGTCGTGCGTTTAGTGGAAATGACGGGTAAGTTTTTGATGTCAGAATATATCTTTTAATTAGCTTCAATAATTGACCAAATATTTGATAATTCAGGCCTATATTTTCAGTTGATAGTTTTGTCTTTTTGAAGCTGGATGTGACTCATTTTATCTAAGTTTTAGGTACATATGTTCACCATAGTTCCGTAGTCATGGGTAAATAATAACCAACCCTCATGGCCAAAAATTGATGCTGATAAGCTAATACGAAACTACAATTCTATGCCCGAACCCAGTTGGTTTACAATGATGTTTAAACTAAAACAAAGTCATTTGATGACCTACCAAATTGCTGAAGAAGAACTATTAGAACGAATGCTGCAGAATGACGATACAGAACAAGAAAAAATTATCAATTCTATGCAACCCAAAAAGCAAGCAGGGTTATTTTCATCCAAACAAGTTGTCACAAAAAGTGCGAAAAAGCCAGAGTTATGTATCTTTTATGAGACACCGTGTATATGACAGTAGTTATTAGCTATTCGAGGAGTTACTTCTGAATACTGTCTGTGAAGCATACCTTGCTGTACCTGAATGTGTCATCATTTAAAGAGTTGTAACACGAAACTGCTTCACTCAGAACAAAATATCCAGGTTTCCTAAATAGATAACTAAAAACTGAAACTTGAAAGTGCAAACCCTTTGTTTTTTACAGTCTTCCAAATTGTGAATAATAAGGTTGAGTTACTAAACTCAATGCCTTGAAAATATTGAATTTACTTACGGGGTACCTATACTCAATAAAAATCAAATATTCAGAAGTTGCTGAAGAACTAATTTCCACCACGACATCGATGGTGTCCCACTTGAATAACTTAACAAAAATATTCTTACTAAATACAACTAAAATTTTGAAGAATTTTCCAAAGCTGTGATTAGGAATCGATGTCAGCTGGTTGTTTTTGAATGATGCATTTTATTCTTGGTGGCAGCAAATATATATTAGCAAAAGCAA
Source organism: Leptinotarsa decemlineata (assembly GCF_025532065.1). NCBI lineage: Eukaryota > Metazoa > Arthropoda > Insecta > Coleoptera > Chrysomelidae > Leptinotarsa > Leptinotarsa decemlineata. The sequence goes on from NW_027412747.1 coordinate 13,829,476, forward strand.
TTTGATTTCATATCAGTTATATTAGTGTTTTTGAATTGTAGTAAATATACCATGCTAAAAATGGTTGGGAAATTATCATTGAAGTGACAATATAGTAATGAAAATAAAATTGTGTCTGAAAGCATTTTAATAAAATAATTTCATTAAAGCTACAGGAAACAGTTATAAAATAAGCTTGAAATAGTTTTATAACTATCATAAAAATCTCGCAGAAAAGTGTTATAAAACTGCTATATAACAATTCACTTTAATAGGAAAATAAGTTTTATAAGTTAGTTGTAAAAACGTTTCTGTGATAATTTCCTGACTATTTTATAATGGTTTTTTAATTTTATTTCATAAACGTTTCTATGACAAATTTATAAAACACTTTTATTGCCTACAACTGTATTGTGTTCACCGATCATCTAATACAATCAATTAGCATTTTGGAAGTAATTGTAAAATACTAATGAAATAAAACTGTTGCAACACCATGGAATTATAAAACAACTTTGCTGGTTGGGATTCCAGTGCCAAAAATAAAATATCTGCTTTCGAAAATGAATGAAATACAGGGGTGTCTTCATATTAAGTGCCTCACATTGTATGAAGTTTCATCAGTGAAGTTTCCAACAATAATTTCAAATTTCTCTTATGATTTTGATATATTCGGCATGGTAGTCTTTTCATTGGTAGTCATACTTCAACAGCTATGACTCTTCAAATTATTTTGTGAAAATAGTAAAAATAACAAACTATCCAAAGAAGGTATGTCCACTCTAGTTGAAACATTGCACTTCCCGACCGAAGAAGGAAGATTCATTCCGCGAGACAGTGATTCAGCAAAGTTCTGGCAAATTTTTGGTGTTAACTAAAATTATGACGACAAGTGAGTGCGAAGAGCACAATAAGAACCTTGACAAATATTGCTGTGACGATGGCTAGAGATTTGTTGTTCAGAAACAAGGATATTCACGGCACTTCCTGGCGCACAGTCGTCCTTCCGGTCGCTTTGTTCTGGATTTATGTCCTGGTCGCGCGTACATTGTCCTGTTATCCTGTCTGTCTGGTGCACACATAATGGCTGCAATGCAGTTTCAAACAGGACTTGTTCTCATCTAACCTGCGCTAACCTCGACGTGTATTAATTCAATGAAAGATTCAGGAGAAGGGCTGTTGCTCTCGGAGAAGGGGTGAAAAGCGCGAACAGTTGATGCGCGACAACTTTTCTCAGGTATTTGAAACGAGAACTGCTAACTTGAATGGAGAAATTGCATATTTTGATTCAATATATACGGGGTGATTCATAGTGTGTAGCAAAATCCCGTCTTGGCGGAAAAATGTTAATCAACAGTTTCCTTTTCGATACACACTATCAAGTCGTTTGAGCCCTTTGAATCTCCTGGAGAGAATGGTATATTTCCAGCTCTTCTTCAAAACGGACTGAAGATAATTTTACCTATTTTCATAAAATTGTATCTATCGAGCTAGTCTGGCGTGGAACTATATACCAACCAGTTGGTTGGCAGCAAGCGTGGAATATATACCTGAAGTGGGTCGAAAAGGCCCACTTCAGGTACACACCCCCTAAATTGGTACGACCGATCAGCCTCACATCCTTCCTGATGAGAAGGCTTGAGAAGATACTGGATAATTTCATTTAAAACGGAGATGAAATATCTTGGCATTGCCCTAGATAAAAAACTCACCTGGAACGCTCACTTGGAAAAAGTTTTACACAAAGCCATACTGTCCCTATGGACATGTCAAAGAATTTGTGGTGAAACTTGCGGTTCAGGTCCCAAACAAATCCATTGGATTTATGTGATGATTAAATCAGATCAATGATTACTTATGGAGCAATTGTCTGGTGGCTGAAGGCTTTACTGAAAACGGCTCAGGCGAATCTCTCTGGCTTACAGAGACAGGCTTGTCTGGCCATCAGTGGTGCCATCAGTACCACACCGTCAGCGGCGGCAATTCCGTCAGGAATCTCGTGAAAGTAGTTGTTTTGGGAGAGGATTTGAGAGGATACTGGACGGACATATCAGAAGGGTAGCATTATATGCATCCCCCTGTATAACCACCAGTATGCTTATCAAACCGGCAAATCTAAAGATTCAGCGTTAAACAACCTCCCAATCCCTTGACAACAGGGAGATTGCGGTTGCTCTATTCCTTGATATTGAAGGAACATTTGACAATGCACTACCTAAATCTATAGAATTGTCTCTGGCTAGAAAGGGTATAGAATCGACCATAACTGGTTACATATATGCCATGCAAGTAAACAGAACTGCAACTACGACTCTTCAAGGCGAGGCTATCAAGTTCAGGGTCACCAGGGGCTGCCCTCAAGGTGAGGTACTATCTCCCCTTCTGTAGTTGGTGGGAGCAGATGTCTGTCAAGCCCAGCAAAACCATGTTAGTCCCCTTCACCAAGAGAAGAAAATTGGACGATCTAACGCCACTTTCCTCAATGGTGTGGTCATTCAATTTGGAACGGAGGTGAAATATCTTGGCATTGTCCTTGATGAAAGACTCACCTGGAACGCTCAGTTGGAAAAAGTTTACACAAAGCCAGACTGTCTCTATGGACATGTCGAAGTATTTGTGGTAAAACTTGGGGTTTAGGTCCCAAACAAATTTATTAGATTTATGTGATGATTGTGAGACCAATGATCACTTATGGTGCAATTGCTTGGTGGCCGAATGCTTTACAGAAAACAGCCCAAGCGAAGCTCTCTGGTTCACAGAGACAGGCTTGTCTAGCTATCAGTGGTGCCATCAGTACCACACCGTCAGCGGCCATGAAGATCCTTCTAGATCTACCTCCTCTCCACTTTTTCTGGAAAGAGGCTAGATGGACTACATGTAGACTTGTGTACATTGCCAATTGCACAAATCAATTCAATGCAGAGTGCAACAAACTGTTAGTGGGTACTGGAAGTCACAGCATTTTGGAAATGACCTCTGACTTTTTGCCTCCAACTGTCAACTACGAAATGCCCCACGAAGTATTGACCCCGACTAGAGAGGACTGGATCCTCCGGAAGAAGGAAATATTGTGAGCAGATGGTTGTTGGTTCACAGATGGATCAAAAAAACTTCCGGTTTAAGTGCAGGTGTCTTCAGTCGCAGACACAGAACAGAGATATCAACCTGCCTAGGAACCTATGCGACTGTATTTCAAGCGGAAATTTACGCTATTGAATTGTGTGCGGAGAGAATGGAAGAATCCAACCTCATACACAAGTCAATGAAAATATTATCGGAGAGTCAAGCGGCATTGTAATGTTTTGGCTCATACCGAGCAACGTCTAACTTGGTAGCAAATTTCTCAAAAACGACTCTCCTCGATGGAAAAACTCAACAGATTTTCTCTGCTCTGGATTCGTGGCCATACTGGCCTGAAAGTTAATGAGGCTACTGCCTCCCTTGCAAAGGAGAATGCTGCAAGCAGCTTCATCGGACCAGAACCTATCATTGGCATCGCTTAGGTTTTGCCAAACAAAAAGCAAACATTGAATACCTGGATGGCAAGAAGATTTATGGACTTCCGGCAGAATCGATAAGGATTGGCTCACTCTAAGGCGTTTATTCACCCTTTGAAGCTTGATACCAAATAGCTGTTGGACTACAGTATGAACTACTACAAACGATTAGTTCCGCTTGTTTCATGTTGTTTTGTGTTGGCGTTGTCTCGGAAATTTAGTTGTTGCAATGTTTTTTAATTTTTTTAAAATATGTATCTAATATGTCTGATAGATTTTTGAAAAAGTAATTAGCAACACGAAAAAACTACTTTTCCAGCCCTGATGGAAATGTCGGCAAGAAAACAATTGTTAAAATAAATAGATTATGTTACCCAACCAACCTTGTTTCAGACAAATGTTTTATACTTTATTGAAACCTGTTCATCATGGAGCATCTGATAATGTGAAACGATATAGGGTGATCGATTTAAAAAAAAATTGGTGACATGCTCTGAGGGTGCGAAAAGGGAAGTAACATCAAATGTGAATATGTGTCCCCTTGTATACTATGGTTGACATGTTTTTTTATTTTTCCTGCAAATCATTGTACCAGAAGTTACTCGGGGAATACGTTATATCTTATGTATAAGATACACAACCACAGTTTTTTAAAGAGTTGATACATGAGAAAACGAGTGTATGTAACGAAATTACTTCAGGAACATTTCATAATATGAAAAATGAAATTGTAAACAGACAGATTTTGGAACTTCATACCATTGGTATCAATATGTCTCCCCTCATATCTGACTGGGAAACTTCAAACCAAGTTTCGTGTTTCTTTTGTTGGAAATAGCAGGAAATTCAATTACCTTTGTTGGACGCATTTTTTCAAATCTAGCAAAAAAGCTCAGTAATAAGTTTTATATTTTACATTTTACAAGTATCGGATGTGCGATAAGAAGTTTCAGCCTCCTTTTTCGCTCTACTAGTGGTAGAATTTGAAGAAACACAATCTGAACTAGAAGCCCCGTTTTCACCCTCTTCACATTCCTTGCCTTTGAGTGCATATGTGTAAAATTTGATATTTCTATGGCTAGGAGTTGATGAACGACTATTCGCGCCGAGTCATCAGGAATTTTAAAGTCAAGTCGAGCCAAAATTTTTTGAAATCATGCCGAGATGAGCTCAAATCAAAGTGTCGCTCGCGGTTTTGTATACTCACACATTGAAGCGTGTTTTTTGAATAGATTTTTTTGAATAAATTATTAACCAGTGAATCGACTCATTTACCGTTTGAAACAATGGAATGATAGTGCCCTCAGTAACCAGTATGTAGCACTATTTTCTTTGTTATCAAAAAGTACTTAAAATTTTCATGTTAGTTTTGTTCAATCTTGAAATCTTGTCACGTTCAAAAAAGTGAGGGAAGGCTATTCTCGTCCGCACTCTATATGCACGTTATTATGGATCATTTTATTCGTCATGATATGAAACGTTTTTGAAATAGTTAAGTTTAGTTAATACTTAATTTTTCATATTAAAAAATTCCGTTCGCGATAAAACCAAAATTTTTTTCTGTTGGAATGAATCTATTGGAAATTCGAAATGAATCACAGTTATTAGTAATCAATATGAGAATGAAAGAATTTGCAGTGAGTATTTATTGTTTTGGTAATTTCTGCAGGAATTTTTGCAAAAATATGAGTAGGTCATATTGATTATCTTGTCACATATGTTTCATTGTCAAATTCTGAATAAAAAATAAGGAACGATATGTTATAAAATGAATATTCATCACATATAGTGAGGGCGCATACTTGAAGACAGGCTGTAAATCAAGGTTCAGCCTTGTTCAAGGAATGATACTCTGAAAGTAATTGAATTTTTAATTATGGGAAATCATCGACTCCATGTTGATGATGGGCACTACCTTGCACTGACCAGAAGCCAAATAGCCCGAAACCGGTCTGCAAGTGTGCTCTGTTCCAATAATTGAAAATCGATTCCAGCGGTTGTATCGCCAACAACATATGCGAAAATTACTTCTGTGAAGAATCTGACTGACATCTGCCGGATATAAACCAATGCCTTTCGTGGAATTATCCAGGGGAGTAGTTATTTTCTGATAGGTGTCAGTACTTTAACTTAGAGTGTAGGTGAGTTGAGACTGGCCTAAAGGAATTGTTCATCTAAGATAATTTGATTTACAACCAGTCTTCAAGACTGGTTGTGAATCAAATGGTTCAAGACCTAGAATGTAACCCAGACTTCAGGTAAATGATTGAAATTTGAGTGACTGACAAATTAAAACCCAAGGAAACTATGAAGTGGACTTAAAAAATTTACTCTCCCAAACCTTGATTAAACAAAAAATTAAACAAAAAATTAAACAAAAAACTGAACTCACAAAGAAATAACATACAACAACAAGTAAACAAATAAAAATTGAAATATCATTAAAAGCTGAAAAAATTGAAAAATTAAAAATATTATTAATAATTTTTTATCGACCTTTTTTGGGTATTTGTTACCTTCCACAATCTGTAAAATATAAAAATTATAATGGAGAACTTTATACAAGTGTAGAAGGGCAAACTTTTCAGTTTACCCCGATAAGTTACTGCGTAAAATCAAAGTATTTTTCACAAAGAAAAAACTTCTATTCATCAGTAACTTGTCGTATTTGACAATTTTACCTATCAAAAAAATTGTTAAGAAATAATGCAATACTTATCTTAACGTTTCGGAGGCCAAAATCTGCCTCCGTCTTCAGAAATGGACAAAAAAGTTCTAATATACTGGCAGTTATTCCTTTTTGATTATTCATTTCTTAACTTCTTCGACAGATTTCAAAGGACTTTTGAAATATGAAATTATGTGTTGATGTTGTTGATTGACAACTGAAAAATTTGATGTAATACAAGGTGCTCTCCGATATCAATCTGTTGCCATTTCGCCACTATCCAAATTTTTTGTCAAGATGCGTAGCCAAGAACGGTCTATTTCTAAGGAGCTATTCGAAATACAATTCTCTCCAGATATGAGAATATTCGCTGATTCTTTCAGCTTACGTCCCTTAGAGTGAGGCTCATTGGTAATCATTCTTGTCTTATTCCATTCCACTCGATATTCATCATCTGATTTTAAAATGTGTTCTGACAATTTAGACCCTGTCAATTGTCTATTTTTTATGTAATCTCGATGTTCATTCTCACGCACTTTCAATGGTCTCGAGGTTTCACCAATGTAACTTTTACCACAAGAACAAGGTATTTCATAAATACAATTTTTTGTTGTTTCTTCAGTGTTGTTGGGTTTTGTATGTGTGAGTATAGATCTCAGTGTATTTTTTGTTTTGAAAGTAGTTCTAACATCATACCTATTTCCAATTCGTCTTATTTTTTCAGATACTCTTGGAATGTGAGGTATAACGTTAGTTGTGGAAGGTGTCGGTGGATGTTGAGTCGGTAATTGTTGAGTTGGATGTTGTTGAATTTGTGAAGCTGTTTGTATGTTCGTTTGGTTTTCAATTGACTCTTTATTTTCTATTGCATTCATCGTTGAATTTATGAACGAATCTGGATAACCGTTATTTTCCAAAACAGATTCAATTATTGATATTTCTTTATTAGAATTTTCAGTTGAATTGCATATCATTTTAGCTCTTTTGTAAAGGCAATTTATTATATCTTTTAAACACTCGCAAGATGATTCGATGTATAGCGAAGACATCTATTTGCATGTGTTTTCTTCCGATAAACATTTGTATCAAATTGATCTGATGACTTCTCCAACATTGCATCAAGGAAAGGGAGTTGACCATCTTGTTCAATCTCTATTGTGAACTTTATTGTCGGCTCCCGCTCATTGATATAATTCAAAAAAGCATTCAGGTCATCATGGTTTCTATTCCAATCAGCAAAGATATCGTCAACGTATCTTCACCAAACTTTGGGATCATTCTGGTAAGTTTCAACAAGTTGGATGTTTTGTGGAATTAGCTTCCTGAGAACGTTTTTCCAAATGGATTTAATCTCCAGCGATCTAAATCCAATGTGAATCGCTACTTTCGCACAGGCACCGCTCTGCGAGCGCCTTAAGGATTTTCCTGTCGTGCTTGTGTTTTGTCTTTTGAAAAAAGAAATATTCTTTTGTGTATTGAAAGTTTTCTCAAATTTCACAAGGTTGCCATTGAATTTCCATCTAGTACTTGGAGGTTCAGATACAAGAGACCAAAACAATATCTTGAGTCATCTACCGGTATCCAAAGTACATTTTCCGATTCAAACTCACCTACCCCATGAGGTATTCAGTCCAGCACGCTACTTGTCAACTGCGACTATCTACTCGGATCCGGATATTGCTTTGTGGACTGCAACAGATATGTCGCCCGTTATCGCACACACGTTGCATTTTGTCTTGACAGTTACAAATGAGCATGTTGTGGCAGGCCAACGCTCGCCTTTTAATTTATGTAAGAGATTACATAATTTGAACGTGTAATACAGGGTTTTACAAGGGAGTCTGATATGGTTGAATGTGTTTTCAGTTCAGTACTTACGGCAGTTTATATTTTTGTGAACTGAGATGTCACTGGAATTCCGAAAAATTTCAAAACACAATCAGGTTTTGGGTATACTATTATTACGTAGGTGAGAGAAAAGTTCTGTAGCTTTGACTAGGAAATAAGATTATATTTTTCCACGATAATGTTCTTCATTATATTTTTTCAACATTGTCATAATTTAATGTAGGTGGTTTCGATGAAATAGAAATTATTTGTACAGTGAAAAAGAAATTCTTCAACTTCAAAAACTCATTTTCCACTAGCAAACGGTATTTTTCAGATCATGTTTCCTATCAAATTCTTCCAACAATATTCACTGAAGGGTATAACTGAAATCTCTGGTGTGAAATAAATTTCTAGAACTACAAAACTTCTCTCGACCCACGTTTCACGAAACTAGTCTCCTGGAGACGTCAACTTGGTTGATGAAATGCGTGTCGGAAAAATTGTTGCAGTTCTATGATAAGTAATTGTTTTGGAACGGTATCTACAATCCCGTCTGAGGAGTTTGGACGGCTATGAAATGATTTTAATAGTAGGCGAATACTATTTTTGCCTCATTGGGGCTGTGAAACTCCAAATTTTTTCTACACTGGCATTCGATACATATCTGAGTCACTATCCACAGACAAATACATATTTTATCGAAATAACAACATATAATAACAGAAAAGATCTTCTTAGGACCCATATATGTAATTTTACCTTTCTTTTTTTTTTTCATTCATATATCATTTTGAAAATTATAGTAGTGTGTAAAGTGTAAAATTTCATCGAATTTAAAAAAGTGAAATCTTTGAGTAAAATATTCCTGAATGTATAGAATGATCAGATTATTGAAATCAAATATACAGGTTTTTTTATCTGATACCACTGTTGTTATCTCGAAATCAATGTCAGTTGAATTGGACAAAAGTACTATTTACTTTTTTCAGATCGAAAATATCGATCCTGGTTTTTGAAGTATTCGCCAAAAACTAGACATGTTCATTTCGTTTTCTGGATCTACCACCTCCATTTCGAATTATATGAAAAGGCAGGCGAACTTTCGATACTGTTTCGTATTTGTTATGATCTGATAGAACCAATTTGCAATGCGTTGTTTCGTTTCTTAGATTCCATTATCAACTTTATTTTTTTTAAATACGGACGTCTAGGTTTTTTATCCATTTTTGTAGCCACTGTAACAACAAATTCAGCTATGTATTACAATACATGTGTTTTCCGACGTTTGTCTGCGAAAAAACATCATCAATGTTTGTGTAGTCTCTAAGAGGTAGAAAACAATATCAATACATCAGCTTCAAACATCGTTTGAAAATTTGTGAGTAGAGGTGAACGCCCAAGCATTCCAAAGGTTTTGTATGAATATGCATACACTATACACAAGCCAATTTTTATGGGACATAAATGTCTGTTCAAACTGAGGGGGGGATATTTTCAGTTATTCATGTTATAACTTGTCATTACTATGGTGAACTTTCGTCCAATTCAACCCAAAAATGAATGTTTCTGATGTTATCTGACTGCTTAAAACAATAATGATAGAATTCATGAGAAATGGATTGATTTGTTCAACGAGACCCATGAATTAACAGAATATGTACAATTATCAAATTCACTGTCAAGTACATGAATGAATCTTTTGATTCATATTGAAACGGCCATCACATTCACCAGACCTGACCTTTCTGGACTTCTGATTATAGGGCTCCACTGAAGATGAGTTGATCGGCTCAAAATTTCGCAATATCGACGAATTGAAGAAAACAATAAGGAGGGCTTGCATGGCTATAACTTCACTAAAGGTTTGTATAAGAATGAAAGTTAGGTTAGAGTTGAAATGTTATGAATGGAACTCCGCATTGCGAATTGGTTAATATCAGATGATAACAAATAATACACAGCATTGAAAACTCCTCTGTCTTTTTTATATTATTAGCGGTATAGTCAAATTACGAAATTTGACAATTGTAGTTTTTGGCGAATGAGCTAGGAATAGAATAATGTACCCGACGTTGTTACTGTTTCCGAGATAGCAATAGCGGAATCAGCTGAAAAACAGCCCATAGTACTGGAACTGTCACTGTATTATTCCATGATATTAGATATACTATATGTGCCGCAATTTCATTTCTGAATTCAGTTTTTGTACGGCAAGAAACTAAACATAACAAATTAACTTGAAGAACAATCCGTTCAGCACAGTATCGACTTACCTACACTGTAGGTTATTGGACTGACACCTATCAGAAAATAACTATTCCCCTGGCTAATACCATGGAGGGCGTTGTATTATATCCAACAGGTGTCAGTGCAGGAATCTTCTCAGAAGTATTTCCCGCATATGCTGTTGGCGATACAACTGCTGGAATCGATTTTCAATTATAGGAACGGGCACACTTGCAGACCGGTTTCGGGCTATTAGGCCTCTCGTCAGTGCAAGGTAGTGGCCATAATAAACCTGAAGTTGATAGTATTCCATAATTAAAAATGGTACTCTTTCAGAGTACCATTCCTCTAACCAAGTTGAAGCGAACGACAAGCAACAAATTTGTCATCGCTCCATCTGGTAAACAAGATACTCACCAACCGCATAGGGGAGAGTGTGTATGAAAGAGCCAGGCTTTGAAAGAGCCGATGTAATTTTCTACCACTTACCAAAATCCTAGCATGAATTGATTTCAATGTTAGTATGGCAACACTGAATAGCTGTCATCCACAAACATTTGAGAGTTCTGCGAAAATGAATGGCTTCGGTAGACCGCATCAAAAATTTTAGTACCAAAAATTATGTTTGTTTGCGTTTGCTTGATTTGTTTTACAAAGAAAAGTGCAGCATGAGTTGATGAAATCGATATGTTGTATTGGTATGCATATATTGAGCATCATTTTACGATAATATTGATGTTATGAAGTTAACGCGAAATAGCGGAATTTTGAGGTAACAACAATGACAAATAGTTTGGAAAGAGCCACTTGTAGAGGCTTTGAAAGAGCGGGCTGTTTCATGGCACGAAAACTGGCTCTTTCAATACACTACAAACTATCAAATTGCGCAATTTGTTAGAGATGCCGATTTAGCAGCTCTCAGCCTACAAAATGTTACTCAAGGATTTATCAAAACTGACATATATGTGTTAAACTCTAACATATATTCTGACGATGCATTTCTTGCATCATATGTGACCTACAGACCTAATCCAGCTTCAGGAAAAAATGAAACGAGGATAAAGGGAAGAAGAATAAACCTAGAAAAATTGGTGTTAAGAAAATGTCAACAAAATAAAATATAAAAAACTAAGTTTCAAGGCACATGATGAGTCCAGTGATTCCAACGCCAACATTATATTTGTAAGATGATGTCTCATCAGCAAGCTCAGTTAATGAAATCAATCTATTGGAGTCGAAAAACAACAAGATTATTTCACAACAAGACAAAAATCATTGTACTGTGTGTAATGTAGATTATTTTAAGAGCAAAGTAGAATGGTACCAGTGTAAAAATTGTGATGATTGGGCACATTTGTTTTGCTAAAAAATATTTCTAGTTAATCATTTCATGAGGAGAATGATTTAAAAAAATTATAATTGTATGAAGATGCTCAAGAATATTGTGAGATTGTGATTTGAAACTGATGATTTTATTAGAAATAAGCAATGTTCAAGTTTGATTAGGTTTTAATGAGAGATGAATAGTTTATTGATAGATTGTTATTACTGAAAGACTGTTTTTCTGTAAAGAGGCCCCTTGTGGCATTACAAGGTTTCTAGTCAATTGATTATTTCATAATGAAAACTATACATTATATTGCTCAGGATTGTTGGAAGATTGTGATTTGAGACTGATAAATAACTGATTTTCACAGAAATAAGCAATTTTACAGTATGATGAAATTTATATAATGGATGGATAGTTTTTTTTTTGTAAAGACGAAACCAGCTCTTTCATAGCACATGCCCAGCACGCTGATGTTTTTCAATACTGGCTCTTTCATACACACACTCCTCTATCTAAAATTTGCCAAATTCCTCGTATAAGGAAAGAAACTCACCTACACTATAGGTTAATGAATTGGTACCTATCAGAAAATAACTATTCTATCCTATTAATTGAATAGTTGTTGAATGGTTGATTGAATAGCTGTTTTCTGATAGATATATAGATAGATATCACTTTATTTCTAACAAGTGTACACCCAATTACAGAAAATGTTGAAGAAAATATACTAAAAAAATAACATTCAATTCAAATGAATTCACATATTACATAATAAATTGGCAAATTACAAATGATATTAATAATATAAATGAAATAATATATTCACATTCAAATGACATATTATAAATGAATTAGCCTTCACAAGGTTGACATGAAACAAATGAAAGTTATATAAAAAAAACTTCAAATGAAAGGTTCTATGTAAGATATAGTCTTTGATAAAGTTCAAAGAGTTTCCATTAATGTCACACATGTTACATACTGAATTAAAATTATAACACATTGAATTTATTGGTGCTTTGAGATTCAAATTTGTTCTACTACTCTGATAATGGAATGTTTTCTCGTATCTTGAGTTGAGGCGTGGTACATAAAAAATTATTTTTTGTAGGAGCGGAGTACAGGAGATGTTATTATTTAATAAATTATATAGAAATGTGACCGTAATGGGAAGTCTACGTGTATTCAGTGATATAATATTGAATTGGTTCAAAAAGATAAAATGCTCAATTTTCTTTGGGGGTAAACACCTGTAGTGCGGAAAGACAAGAACTTCAAGAACTTTCTTTGGACAGATTCAATTTGCTGTATATGAGAATAATTATAAATAGGATACAAGATCATCGCCCCATATTCTAGTTTGGACCTCTCATAAGCATAAAATAGCGTGAACATCACCTTAGTATCTCTAAATTCTCTGGTGTTGCTCATTACGAAGCCCAACATTCGACTAGCGGACGAAACAGCTCGGTCTATATGTGAAACAAAAGTGAATTTCTGATCAAAATTGATGCCAAGGTCTTTCATTTCATTAACTCGACTTATGGTATTGTTATCAATTTTGTAAGTAACTTGTATTAGACTTTCCTTTCTAACAAAAGACAATACATAACAGTTAGCAATGTTAAGATTGAAACGATTATTGGAACACCAATCATATATCAGATATAATTCATGCTGTAAGTCTAAGCAGTCTCCATAATTTTTTATCACCTCCAATATTTCAAGGTCATCAGCGTAGAGCAGTTTTGATTTGTTTATTATTTCAGTTAAATCATCATTGAAAAAAAGTCCTAAATTTGAGCCTTGGGGCACTCTGGAACTGAGAGTATATGAAGCAGATTTGAAGCCTTTATACTTTACATACTGTTTTCTATCGAGTGGATAGTTTGACATGAGTTTCACCAATTTTTCTGAAAAACCAAATTCTGAGAGACGCTTGAGAAGAATGAAGAAATCTATTTGATCAAAAGCTTTTTGCATCTCTGTATAAATGACGTCAACCTGCAGTTTCCTATGAAAGGCTTCAGAGACACATTGTGAAAGACATGCAAGATTGGTTATGCACGACTTGTTTTCTACAAACCAATGCTCAGCGTTTGATATGATATTTCGTATTGGATTGTAAATATTAGAGTATAATATTATTTCAAATAATTTGGAGAAATTGCTCAATATTAAAATTTCTCTATAGTTTCTTATTGATGTTATATCACCTTTTTCGAAAATTGGGCATACTCGAGCTTTTTTCCAAAGGTCAGGGAACTCACAAGTTTTTTAACAAAGATTGAATATATGGAGTAGGGGACTCAGTAAAGGATAAATACCATCTTTAACTTCGAAACTTGGTATTTGATCACGACCGACAATTAGTTTATTTGTCAGTTTTCTCGCAGCTTCGATAGCATCTACTTCATTCACCTGATCGATAATTATTGTTGGTGAATTATTTGTGCAGTTATCAAGGGTATCACATGGAGAGACATCAGATATAATATGAACAGTTTTAAAAAAGTTTGCAAATGCATCCATAATTTTCTGCGGTACGATGTTAGTTTTAGTTTCATCCTTTAAAACTCCGGGAATTTTCGATACGAGTTACCTCTTTTCTTCTGCATGAAATTCCAAAATGCACTTGGTCTTCGGTAATTTTGCGTTCGCTTTCATTAAAGAAGTTTTTATAAGCATTGTTTATTTGTTATTTTACTTCACTTCTCGACGTGATAAATTGCTGCTGATAAAAATATGTTTTATGTTTTTTCAGGTTTTTGTGAGTCCGTTCTTTCTGATGAATATTTTTAATAATATTTGGTGTGAACCAGGTGATAGGTGTAAGTCCATTAACCTACAGTGTAGGTAAGTCGAGACTGGCCTGAACAAATTCTTTTATTGTTTAATTTGATTTACAGCCAGTCTTCAAGTATGCACACTGAATATATTTATTGACGTCATATGTCCATGAGTCCTTTATAAATATCAAGTAGAGTCGATATCCAATTCCATTCGAAACTCCAAGAAATATTTTAAAAATCCATTGTTTTGTAAAGCATGAATTGTGAGGAGTGAGAAGAATGTTGTGATTTGTAGCTCATATAGTAAATAATACTTGTTCATCGGTAACATTGATGCTTTTGATATTGGAGGATATAATTTTGTTGTCTAATGTTGTCAATTTCGATGTGTACTCAAATTTATCCAGTTTTATCCATTTTTCATATTACAAAATGCATTCTTCCATAGGTTCAAATATTGTTCACCTATCAAAAAAAAATTTGATGGGTTGATTTGAGACAGGAAAATATAGTTAGCCCCTAACTCTTGATGAGTCTCTCCATACCAATTGTCAAGGTCAATAGTAATTAGATAACTTGACAAACTAATTTTCAAATGATTCATTCAAATATTCTGCCAAGTGAATGAATAATTCTCGATTTCATCGATTCAGCATAGCCTGAGCTAGAAAGGAATGGTGGCTCGTAAAGTAAACTAGTTTGTTGAACCTGAAGTTATTGCAACTTCAAGAGTTCAAAAAAATCACTCCACAAAAATGTTTATGCCAAAAACAGAAACTTCATCAATTAAATGAAAAACATACATTCAAGTGAGCAATCCCCTCTCAACAATATCGATTGATTTCTCCTTCAATGATAGTAACTCGATCTCACCATGTGCACGAATTCGGTGGTAAAAATCAAATAAATTTCGATGTTCATTTTCTGCTCTCCCAAAATCCTGATCATGTTTTCCGCATCCCGGGTCGACCCAAACCCGCTATTTTCCTTTTTATATCTATAGCTTCCCAGATATGGAGCCGAATCCAATGCCGGTAATCATATCATATTGGGATATTAAAGTCATCCGATAACTGATTTATAGAGTCAGAATACCGCCTGTCGTCGCCTTATAAAAATGCACCGATAAATTCTGTGTTTCCTGCTTCCAGAAATGCAGATTTTCCTATAAAATTACGGTACTGTTTTATTGCCAGACTTCTCGGACAGGGCGTGAAATTGAAAAAGTTTGTTATAAAAATAGTCCGGGGAGAGTTTATATCTCCCACATGAAACAAATACCGGAGTTGCAGGTCTTCAGTATTGGTAGTGCTCTTCTTATTTGGTTGTTACGAGTCACAGGAGGATTGTTGACTGGTATTGGAAGTTCAGGATATTTGGTGTTGTCGTTGAATAAATGTTTTTGAGAAACTATTATGGAAAAAGCAAGCTGAGAACCAAATCATTGTTCAACCCGAGTTCATTGGGAGGAATATTCTTTCTATTAAGAAGAGGAAAATCTGGAATAGTAGCAGTGATCGAATGGAAACGTTGCGACTGCTCCCGCGGCAGACATCATCAGTGGTATGCGCACTGACTGCAAGGATAAGGATTATATTTCAAAGTCTCAGCAACGACTGACTGGTGAGCTACGTGTTCACTTATGTTTTTAATTTCAGAGAGCGGTGAGGCTGATGGTTAGGGTGGTGGTGGGGATTATGGCGAAGTAATTGTTCCGAACTAGGGCTAGGTGATTATGAATGGTGTGCACAGTCACCATTAGGTGGTTCTGAATAGTCCACGTTGTCATAGAAAGGCAGAACCAGTAAAGGAACTTGCTAAAGAATTCATAAACGTCAAACTTGTTTGAGAGGGAGACACATTCAATTCCAAAATCTTCAATTCTGAGAGGAAGGGTGTCACCTCCATTTTTTTAGAAATATTCGCTGAAAAGATGCTTTTTCTTCGAATACTGGTCAACTCATTGGGAAGGTATGGAGCTTCGATGTGCCACTTATACGTTTTCAAAAAATGCAAAAGTCGAATAAATGTACAGAGTGGGCCAAACACTTGGACACTTTTAACGGGAAAATTCCTGTTTCCAAACTTGATACCTAGATGACAACTAATACCTGTACCGTGTCAAATTTTATGACAAACCTAATGGTGAGAACCGCATATCGCATATCATCGTCTGTTGGTTACAGCATGTTTTTCGATAATGTGCATTTTCGAAAAGATGCTGTAACTTTTTTCTGTTAAAAACTTCTCTTCTGTATGAAAAAAAAAATCTTCGTTGTACTTTTTGACGTAGAATTCAATTGATGGAGAACTGGTTTTTCAATGGGACACGCTGTATATTCTTGAATATTCATTGAAGCTTGAAATTACCCTGCCAAAAATAAAGCACACTCATTTTGCCAGAGTCATCTTTGAAATACAAAAATTTCAAATGTTTTCATGTAGACTTTGAAACGCATACTCTGATCAAGTAGGGTTTGGACGATGTGGCGATAAAACAGAATGCAGAAGAGTTCATCAACTCAGATCAGGAGATTTACAACGTCGGATGGGGTTTTTGCCAGTGGTTCCTGAAAAGTTGTAACCAAATGCGTGCTTTTTCGTTAAATTTTATTTGGACAGACGGAGCTTGAGTGAGAAGGGCCACTATAATTCTTATACTTGGGCACAACAAAATCCCCATTCTATTGTGGAGCAGAGATGTCGAAGAAGATTTGTATTCAATGTGTGAGCAGGTGTTTTCAGGGAACGCCACAATGAATATTAAGCCATGGGAGGAGGCATCACTTGCGGTCGTCAGTGTGGATAAGCTCCCGAAGCTCACCAAAGCCTCACTCTGGATCCCGGAGGACGTCCACAAGACGACATCCGGTGAAAAAGAGAGGGTGCTGGGTCGGCTAAAGGCGCAGAATCCTGACCTGAAGGTAGCAAGATGGTGCACCTTCCATCATGAGGTTAAGATGATCCCACAAGGACATCTCTTCGTCTTCGGGATCGGAGACGATGATATGGCTGTCCTAAAGAAGAAGTCGATGAGGTTGAGCTACGCGTTTACCTCACTAACTATTAGGGCAACAAAAAAAGGAACAGAGGGTACCTCTGAAGACCCTAGGTCCTTGGAAGTTGAACCACCTAAAGTGGATATTGACCCCAAGGCCACCATGGGTCCCGAAAAGGAAGTCGAAGCATCTGAACAGATGACAGTCGATGACCTGACGGAGGAGGCACACAAAAAACAGCGAGGCCACCTCCCCCTTAGCAGGGGAGCAGATGGACCTCTAAATGGTCCATAGATGGACCTCTATGCAGAATGTGTGAACAGGAAGATGAGACTGTCAGGCATGTCCTGTGCGAGTGCTCGGAGTTATCGTCAATAAGAGAGTGTGTGTTCGGCGAGTCTTGGCCTACACCTGCCGATATAAAGGAGATGTCTCCCAGCGACCTGTCCACCTTCCTGGAAAGGACAGGATGGACGATGACCCAGGAGGACAACTCCTCGGGAGGATGTACAATGGGTCACATGTGGCCTAAGTGCGTGGGCTTACAGTCACCCTCCCTTCTCTACATATACAGAGATACAGAGGTGTTTTCAGGGGTGAGATTATTGGCTCGTTAATTCATATTGGCACTCCCACATCTCAGCGGTATTTAAAAATTTTAAGGCAAAATATTGAACCATTTGTTGATGAATTGCCACTAATTGAGATCAGGACAACATATTCCCAACAAGACGGCATTCGCCTCCCAACACTGTAATTGTCACAAATATATGGCTGCAAATTTTGGTGATGATTGGATAGCCAACCAAGGCCCCAACCAAGGCCCCAACCGTTGGACGGCCAGGTCACCGGATTTTCTCCTCTGGAGAAGGTTGAGAGTTTTGAATTTTCGACCAATTCAAGATACGATTTTTGATTCTCACACTCTTATTGAACTAATTAGTTTGGCAAAAAACGTTCGGAAAAGGTGTAACCTGTATGTTGGAGAAGCTGGTAGACACTTTGAACACGTTCTATGAAGAAATATATATCATTGTTTGTTCTTTATCATTATTATTATTATTATTGTTGTAGTTTCATTCATCAGTAGTGAATATAGCATACATTGTTATCAATTTCATTGAAACTATGCGTTTTAATTATTGCTGTGAAAAGCTTTCTCAACATTTGATAGCTACTACTGAACAATTTATTTCTTGTTGTTTCGCGTCGTTGTCCAAAGCCTACATTAGTGAGTAGCGAGAAAAAGCACCATTTCTTTGGATGAATTAAGGTACATATAACCTATTGAATTATCCGGAAGGCACCAAGTCTCTCGTTAAGAGGAAATTGTTGAATTCAGAGGAACTATCTTGGAACTGGTGCTAGCCAAGTAATAATAATCATGTCAATCAACTATAACGCTCAAAAAAAAGAACACTCACCTCCGAACACACATATTAAATTTTCCATCCTTTGTTAACCAATAATTTCATGAAATTAAGAGCGACGATCAATGACGTCTTCATTCAGTTCTTGTGCTGAGAAATCTATCAATTGGAATTTATTCCAGCTCTAAAAATTCCAATCTTCACCCAATCTTTTCCAATTCTTTCTGATTCAATTATACTATTAGGTTAGGTCGACCCTCCACTGCAATACGCAAGGGTTTTTTGTGGCTCAAACATATTCTCACCCGGCCAACCAAACCCAACTTCTTA
Organism: Leptinotarsa decemlineata; assembly: GCF_025532065.1. Taxonomy (NCBI): domain Eukaryota; kingdom Metazoa; phylum Arthropoda; class Insecta; order Coleoptera; family Chrysomelidae; genus Leptinotarsa; species Leptinotarsa decemlineata. Next base: position 13,848,497 of record NW_027412747.1, read on the forward strand.
ATGAAGCCGATTAGTTTGTATGGTGAGTGATCTTTCAGGTCAGATGGTAAGAGTTCGGCTCTGCCAAACTCTTAAGACCTGATTCGGTCCCCAGCGGGGCAGGCACAAAGTATACGCTCTATTAATGAGGTAGTCGGATAGTCAAGTTGCAAGATTCACACCTTGATACTCATGACAACCTGCGAACGTCGCAGCTCTCGCCGAACTAAATTTACAGAGACGTCAGTTGGAGTCCTAAACTCGACATCCATCACCTCTGTAGACTCGCTCCTGAACTGAATTTACAGTGAGGTCTGTTGGAGTCGTAAAGTCGACATTCATCTCCTCTATAGACTCGCTCCTGAACGAAATTTACAGGGAGGTCAGCTGGAGTCGTAAACTCGACATCCATCTCCTCTGTAGACTCGCTCCTAAACTAAATTTACAGGGAGGTTAGCTAGAGTCGTAAACTCGACATCCATCTCCTCTGTAGACTCGCTCCTGAACTAGGTTTACAGAGAGGTCCGTTGGAGTCGTAAACTCGACATCCATCTCCTCTCTAGACTCGCTCCTGAAGTAAATTCACAGGGAGGTCCGTTACAGTCGTAAACTCGACATCCATCTCCTCTGGAGACTCGCTCCTGAACTAAATTCACAGGAAGGTCCGTTACAGTCGTAAACTCGACATTCATCTCCCTGAAGACTCGCTCCTGAATTGAATTAACAGGAAGGTTAGTTGGAGTCGTAAACTCGAAGACCATCTCCTCTGTAGACTCGCTCCTGTACTAAATTCACAGGAAGGTCAATTGGAGTCGTAAACTCGACGACCATCTGCTCTGTAGACTCGCTCCAGTACTAAATTTCACAGGAAGGTCACTTGTAGTCATAAACTCGACATTCATCTCCTCTGTAGACTCGCTCCTGAACTAAGTTTACAGGGAGGTCAGTTGGAGTCGTAAGCTCGACATCCATTTCCTCTAAAGACTCCGCATTAGAAAAAAAAATTAAGTTTACTCTGTCCATAAAAGTCCCATGAGTAGCTAGAGAAAGAAGGTGAATCACGGCAGAGCCCCGCATTACCGTGACAAGGCGATGCTACGACGAGAGGGCGCCCGGTATCTCGAAGGTCCGTAGAGACAGCTGATAGGCTCAGTGTCATTCATCCTCTCGGCACGGATGCACATACCTTAGGATCAAGCCATCGTTAGGATGCCATTCAGTTAGGGAATAACAGAACCACAAGTGATTCTGTCATTCCCGTATCCAGCGGGGCTACGTGGAAGCAGGCATCCGATGACCGGTTTGCTCAACCCTCACATCCCAAGCCAATGCACTCTCCGAAAACAGCATGCATAGTGGTTCAGTCAGTGAAAGATGAACAAGAACAGCCAACCCGCCAGTTATATTATAAGTTTTACTAACAATTTGCAACAAATTTCATTTTCATCTTTAATAATTTCCTCTGAGGAAAATAATGCAGCGAATAAATTTTCCTGCTATTATAAGTTGAACATTATCAAAATTTTCAAAATTTCTCATCAGAAAATGATATTATTTGAATTGTTGGTTTTGTTTGCAACAACATTAAGGATTCCTTTCAAATTTGGATTGCATGTTTTACAATTCCGATGAGTTCACTGATACTTCAGAAGATGACGATTGGCAACAATAACTATTTTGATAGAAAGAATCAGTATTGCTATTCAACGTGGCAATGCTGCTTCAGTACTCGGAACTATTTCTCCACATAATTTTGATGAGATCATGCATTGCCCTAATTTCAGTACGGAACTGAAACCTCTTCGAAACAAGCCGAGATATGTGGATATTCATCAGTCTCCTATCAAGGTTAATTCACAAGTGATTGATCCACCTTCTTCTTTTTCAGTACGGTCAGTGGACTCAGGTCATTCTTGCCCCCCAAATATGAGTTGCAGTCCTCGTAGAACTGGTTCCCTTTCAGTGCAAGACCTTCATGAAGCAAAAGCCGAATCGATCCCTCTACGAAACCCTTCTTCACTTGGGAAAATCGACCGCAGCTTGAAAAATGGTTCTTATGGAGATTCTGTGAAACATGTTCTTCCTCACGAATCAGTAGATAGTTGTCCTGAAAATCTAGAGAAGAAAATTGGATCGGATAATTTAGAAAACACTTGCTACATGAATAGCATTTTACAAGTGTTGTTCATGACGATGAATTTCAAGAACGGACTTTTAATGATGAACGAGAACGGGAATGTTTCCTACTTATTCATCAAACTCAAACACCTGTTCATGCAGCTGCAGTTTCGTGAGAAGGTATCATCTTTCCCTCCAACCGATTTCCTGGAGTCTTTGAAGTCCACTAGATACTCGTTAGGACAACAAGAGGATTGTTACGAATTCTTGGGGTTCTTGTTGAATACTCTTCGTGAGCAAAACAATAGCAAAATCAATACTCCTGACCGCTCTGGACTGAATGATTCCGTACTGCCCATCTCGTCTTGTGTTTGCTGGAAAAATCCTCACTTGTTTACTTTGTGGTAAATGTTCAAGAAGTACCGAAAACTTATATGAATTTGTGGAACTTCATCTAGCTTTTCCTAATATGACTAATAACCAGTCCGTGCAAAGCTTATTGTTAAATCATCTGAAAATGGAATTTTTAACAGGTGATGATCGACTGTATTGTCAAACATGCGCCAAACTAACTGACTGTTATAGGGAAACAAATATATCTGAGGCACCAGTCAATCTAATAATAACACTGATGATTTTCAAACAAGACTCAACCTCTAATGGAAGCAAGAAACTCTTTGGAAGGTTCAAAACAGATAAACATTTCAACCTAGCAGACCACTATCATAATGTTCATGCAGTCATTGTTCACTGTGGTTCTGGCGTTGAATTTGGTCATTATTACGCCTTGGTCAAAGACGAAACGGACTAGTTTAAGTTTGACGATAGTCGTGTCACGAAGTGTTCTGGCGATGCATTGAATTTATTGGAGCCTCTGGAGACACCCTACATTTTGTTTCATAAGAGAGAGAACATTGTTAGATCAAGATCTTCAGATGATGTGGTGCTGCAGGTTTTCCTGCAGCTGAAAAAGCTAATGCGCCACTGGAATCAATGAAGTCGCCCCGGAGCGCCAATTTATTTTTATTGTTGTTTTTATTTCATTTTTATTTTTATCGTTGTTTTAATAAAATACTTCATAAATTATTAGCAATTAAAACTATTTTCTTAAGAAAATGCCCAATTTCATGTTGCAAATATTCTATTTCGTAGAATTTTAAATTTTCTGGTTCATGTTTCAATAAACTCATGAAGAGTTTGACAATACAATTGAAAAATTTACTGTTTTATTGGACTCATAACAGTCTCGTCAACACTGTAGTTGGAACTTAGGTTCTCAAATTACTGTGTATATTTGTAGTTTTTTCTGCACATGATAATATGCATTGATAAAATAATTGGTGCATAATGACAGGAATACACTGCTATAACTTTTTCATTGTCTCAAAAAGATTACCCTTCTAGTAAACCGGATGTCCCAAAAGAAACAGCGGAATTTGAACATCCAAAAGAAATATGACGAGTTAAATCAAATCTTAGAAAAATCCCTACCATTTTCAGTATAAAATGGTTGAAAAAGTAATTCCATATTAACTTGCAGGACAAAGTAACTATCGTGGTGGTGGTCAATTTTCCACTTTTCTCAAATTCGTGACAAAAAATATGGGTTTTCGTTGAAGAATGATTTTGATCTCAATAAAACCATAGAGGTGATGCTAACGATCGAATCTGATCACACCATTGAATATTTAGTGAAGAATTCTCAGAATTGTACAGGAGCTTTCTTTCCTGAAATGTATCTCATTAAAATTATGGCGCTGTTTCCATTATTTGGGACACTCAATATAACCTCACTCCGCAGCGTGAATAAAAACTTCATGACTTTCTTCTTCTGCACTATCAAACAGAAAGTGAAAAAGATACAAATTCACTAGGTACAATACGATATAAACCAAAAAGGAAAATCGCAAAATCGCATTGTAACAACTACTCTCACATGGACATTGAATCCCGCAAAAAGAAATCCAAACAAACACTTCCATACTAAGATTGAACTGAATGAAGAAAATATTTTCCCAATTACTCTGAACATTCACTATAGAGACTAGAGAGTTGTAACAGATATCGTTCATCGAAATATCACACAATGTAGTGAATATATAAAAAATAATAATTTTTTCGTTTCATGGTGGAGAAGAAGAAAGTCAAAAGGTTTTTCGAAAAAAAAAAACATATTTTTGCTCATCTATACAGGTGAATCTAGCTTGGGTAAGTCATTCAAATTGTATAATATGGAATTGATCTGTTCAATTGGATTCACAGTAATTTTTTCAGAGGCATGTGAACAAAACTTGTTTTTGAATATGTTTTCAACTATTACTTTATTTTTCATGTTTCAGTCATTACAATTTTGAAATATATTGATTTCTGTTGGTTGGATAGTTGGAAACATATATTGTGTGATGTGAGGGATCATATCGGGTAAGCAAATCAGTAGCATTTCAGATTTTATTGAAAAACATATCCCATACACCTACACCCCCTCATCCTTCTTTTTCCCTATTATTAGTTCCAATAATAGGTTGATTTGGTTCTTAAAAATTCATTCAAAATAAATTCTGTTTTGCAATTTCAGTATATTTGAATGAAGCTTTCACCTTTGCCATTCTTAGGTATTTCACATGAAGTACCGTAGTTCATAACTCCTCTTTCTTTCTCCACTATCCTTTGAAAGATTTGGCTCTCTATGAGATGCTGTCTATTCTTTTGCTATTTTTCTCAGTATGAAAAGCGTATAACAAATTCCCGTTCCGGTTGAGTAACACTACGTATAACTGAAAAAAAGGAGAACGAAGATAACTGAAATTCTCTTCCATATTTCAGTTCTTAGTGTCCTGCAACTTCCTCCCGTTCAGCTGGAGGTAGACTGTTCAATTTCCGAATTCTTTTAATATACCCGGAGAAGGTGATTTACTTTCCACCATCTGTGTCCTGGGTAGATAAAGAAATTACGAAGAAAATAGTAAAGAAAACGCATGGCTTTCATTTCGAATTCAATAGAAACGCTTGCAAATATAATATGTTAGTCTAATAGGAACGAGGATCCAATTTTTAGTATAATATTATGGTGATTCAAAAGTCTGCTCGGTCGTGACACTTCGATCCTCAGCTTCTCGGAGGATACGGCATACTTTCGAGGGAATTTGAATATCGGGTGGTGGTGTCGCCTTTCCATAAGGGAGACGAAATCGTATGCGGTTGTTCGATGAGAAAGTGAGGCACAGTGTCACCAGGGGAAGATGTTGGTATTCTCGAACATTGTCGAACAAACAGTTGTTTCACAGGGTGTATCATGAGTAATGACTGATGTCAGGTATTGAGTCACCGTCATTCAAAAGAACGTTATTCTTTGGATTGAAAATTCGAAACGGAGATCTCCTGGTGAGTTTCGATGTGACTTTGTTCACCAATGTTTCGGTTTATAAAACCCAAATAAGAACTGAATAAGAAAATGATAGAAATCCGAAAGATTCAACAAAATTATAATTTAACATATAGTAAGGAGGCATACTTGAAGACTGGCTGTAAAACAAATTATCTAAAAGAGCAATTTGTTCAGTTCAGCCTCTACTTACCTTCAGTGTAGGTTAATGGACTGACTCCTATCAGAAAACAATTACCCCCCCTGTCTAATACCACTAAGGGAGTTGGATCATATCCAACAAGTGTCAGTGCAGGATTCTTCTCAGTAGTATTTTCTGCCAGCATATCCCAACCAGCAAAGTTGTTTTATAATTTCATAGTGTTGCAACAGTTTTATTTTATTAATATTTTATAATTACTTCCAAAATGCTAATTGATTGTATTAGATGATCGGTGAACACAATACAGTTGTAGGCAATGAAAGTGTTAAATTTGTCATAGAAACGTTTATGAAATAAAATTAAAAAACCATTATGAAATAGTCAGGAAATTATCACAGAAACGTTTTTAGAACTAACTTATAAAACTTATTTTCCTATAAAAGTAAATTATTATGTAGCAGTTTTATAACACTTTTCTGCGAGATTTTTATGATAGTTATAAAACTATTTCAAGCTTATTTTATAACTGTTTCCTGTAGCTTTAATGAAATTATTTTATTAGAATGCTTTCAGACACTATTTTATTTTCATTACTATATTGTCACCTCAATGATAATTTCCCAACTACTTTATAATATGGTATATTCACAACAATTCAAAAACACTAATATAACTGTTATAAAATTGAATTGATTTTGCTAATATATATTTGCTGCCACCAAGAATAAAATGCAGCAATTAAGAACAACAAGCTGACATCGATTCCTAATCACAGCTTTGAAAAAATCTTCAAAATTTTAGTTGTGTTTAGTAAGAATATTTTTATTTAGTTATTCGAATGGGACACCATCGATATCGTGGTGGAAATTAGTTCTTCAGCAACTTCTAAATATTTGATTTTTATTGAGTATAGGTACCCCGTAAGTAAATTCAATATTTTCAAGGCATTCGGTTCAGTAAATCAACCTTATTATTCACAATTTGGAGGACTGTAAAATACAAAGGGTTTGCACTTTCAAGTTTCAGTTTTTAGTTATCTGTTTAGAAAACCTGAATATTTTGTTCTGAGTGAAGCAGTTTCGTGTTACAACCCTATAAATGATGAAACATTCAGGTACAGCAAGGTATGCTTTACAGAAAGTATTCAGAAGTAACTCCTCGAATAACTAATACCTACTGTCATATAGACGGTGTCCCATAAAAGATACATAACTCTGGCTTTTTCACACTTTCTGTGACAACTTGTTTGAATGAAAATAACCCTGCTCGCTCTTTGGATTGCAAAGAATTGATAATTTTTTCTTGTTCTGTATCGTCATTCTTCAGCATTCGTTTTAATAGTTTTTCTTCAGCAATTTGGTAGGTCATCATATGACTTCGTTTTAGTTTATACATCATTGTAAACCAACTGGCTTCGGGCATAGAATTGTGAATTCATATAAGCTTATCAGCATCAATTTTTGGCCATGAGAGTTGGTTATTATTTACCCATGACGATGGAACTATGGTGAACATATATACCTAAAACGTAGATGAAATGAGTCAAATCCAGCTTCAAAAAAAACTATCAACTGAAAATATAGGCCTGAATTATCAAATATCTGGTCAATTATTGAAGCTAATTAAAAAATATATTCTGACATCAAAAACTTACCCCTCATTTCCTCTGAACGCATGATAAATTATATATCAACAATATTTCATCGGCGATCATATAGGTTATGTCTAATATTCACCATGTATTTAGCATTAGACAATGGATATTTATCATCAAAAAGGTAATATGTGATGTATATAAGTAATTTATATTATAAGAGTCACCAAAGTGTCGTTTATTAGCAAAAAAGTTGCCAACTAACTTATAACAATTACAATAGCGACAGCAGAGCCACAGTGGAGCAGAAAGGCAAACAAATATTAACAGGGCCGTATTCTTAGTATTCTCTGTAAAAAAACATCAAAATAACGGGGTGCTTAGTTGTGTTTCGAAAAAATGGGAGTTCAGTTTTAGCAGCTGAACCATACAAGGTGATTCACGGAATTTTATCCATTTGAGAGTATCTAGGTTTCCGATAATTTTGTGATTTGAGCGTATGCGTTCGCGTTCAAATTCGATTGTATGGGTTCGCTACCCGCTTTCTATAATTAATTCGTGACAGTGTTCATATCCATAGGTATTCGTTAGTGTAAATGCCTTTGTTGTTAGGATGTTGACTGATTGACGTTTGATTAATTTTTGTGACGAATGGTTCGAATACTTTATTTGAAACAAATATTTTTTTATAATTCTTTGTTTAGTAAAAGACGGGATAATGGTTTGAGCTAGTTTGGTTTTGTTCAAGTTATTTCAGAAAATCCATCTATTAAAAAAAAATACGGTCGAAAATCTTAATAGTGGATCTAGAACAGTTTGGTGTTGGGAGAAAACTCCAGTAATATGAGGTAACACTCTTGCAAAATACTTCTATATTTTTAATACATCGTAGCTTAGGGCCAAAAAAATATTGAAAACTCATTACTATATATTATAATTCATTGATATATTTTGTCAATATCTATTAATCAGTTTTTATTGTTACTGTATTCAATTCTAATTCAATTTCCTCAATTTTAGACACTCTGATATGCATATATTAGTGTATTAAATAATACTTTCAATTTGATAATAACTCCATTGTGTGGATACTGTAGTGGATTTTTCTGTTTGTATCCGGAATATATAAATGGGTGTATATAATAGTTTCAGATTCAGTTCGAAGTGCTTCAAATAGACGAACAAATAACTTGGTGTTCCATAAAAAAACTTTCCGAAGTTGCCCTGTTGCCTTGAGTCGGCCTGTATATTGGAAATACTAAAAAATACTTCAAACTATCCTACCTGACCTTTTCTTGCGAAAAACAGAAAAAGGTTGTTATAATGGTTAAAACCCGTCGTTAAGCCTTTATAATCGATGAAACATTTTAGCCAAAACATCAAAGACAGATAATATTTATCCGAACTATGTGTGAGAAATCTTTTGTTCATATAAGCACTTTTGTAGAAACTTATAGCTTTAAAAGTAGTCCGACTCTGCCGCAATACCATCACTCCCAGAACTAAGTGTTTCTCAAAAGTTTTATAGGGGTAACATAGTAGCTAAAATACGTTGAAATGCTTGCTACTGTTACCAATTTATTTATAGAACGACGCCATTTTAAATGATAGCGATCCGGGATACTGAAATTAGATGAGTTGAAAATATGAAATACCGCACATATAGTGATATTTACAGCTGAAAAGTACATAAATATTATAACATTATATTATTTAGAATAAAGTGAGTTTATTTTGCGACCAGAAAATTAATACGTTGACAGAGTGAATTTTTGTATAATTAATAATTTTACCGATAACATTTATAAATGAGTGGCGCGCTTAAATTTTGCTAATAATAGGCTATATATTTGTCAATAAAATTTCATTTGCAGTAAAAATATCAATATTCCAAACACAAACAACGTCTTTATAAGTTTTATGAGTGCAGAAGTGAAATTTTAAAATGGCTTCAACCTTTCTATTTGTTAGTATTCAGTTGGTGACATATCTATTATATTTTCCTAGTGTCCAATACAAAATTACTTCTTGCGTCTTCAAGAAAACATTTTTAACACTTTTTTATTTTATTGTTATCGTTTTCGGCTGTATTATATTTTATAACGCCTACTTGGAACTACTAAAAAACTCTTATAAAATTGTCTCCTGATTATTTTATGTGTCGCAAAAGTGCAATAAGGGAAGTCTTCATAATACTACTTTTTAAGAGTGTTAGACAAATTTTATAGTAACTGCCAAAATGTTTATAAAACTGTTTTGTAGTGTTTGTAAAAGGCCTAACAAAATATTGATAATGACTATAATGCTTTATAAAACGGTGCCAATTTCCTATTTATAGCAGTTTTATAAACACTGCGAAAACATTTCTGTGAGGAATGCAGTTTTATAATTTGTTTCTCCGAAACGTTTCCGCAACTATTATAAAATACGAAATTGCTAGTTGGGATGTTGTTGGCGATACAACTGCCGGAATCGAACTTACTTGCAAACTGGTTTCGGACTATTTGGCCTCTCCTCACTGCAAGGTAGTGTCCATCATCAACATGGTGTCGATGATTTTTCATAATTGAACATCGAATCATGATTTTGCTACACTTGAGAATAAAAATAAAAAGCCCGGTTTGAAGTGATTGCATTTGGAATAGAATCTCAAAGATGTCGCAAAGTTCCCAAGTGTTTCAATTTATAATTTACTCAGTTTTCATAAAAAAATATTGTAAAAAGATTTATTGCACATTTTGGAGATACAAGGATTTCTTCACACTAAGTAATGTACGATAAAAACAAAATTCGAAGAATCAGAAAGATATACTCCTGCGACATAACTGAGCCTATGAATTTGAATTTAATTACATCATGAAAGATATTTTACAATTTCAGTCAACCCATATCATGTTCGATTACAATTGGTTCGATTCATAACATACTAAATATCATAAAAATAAATGGATGAGGTCGTTTAATTTCGATTAAATTGGTACACTCGACCAACCTGTAGATTCCTATGGGTTGAACAAAGCCTGCAAAACGGTAACTAATTTTTTATCAAGTTTTTTACAAACTCTAGGTTTTCGGCTAAAATGAATAATCTGAAAGTGTCGAGTTTGTACATTCTATGCAGTTCTTGCTCAGCAATTAAACTGTAAATATTGTGCTTTAACATGGAACGCCATCACTTACCATTGGCTGAGATGAATAGAGCTGTAGGGCTTCTTCAAGGTGGCATGCGACAAAATGATGTAGCTCTTCGTCTGGGGGTCTCCCGATTGTGGCGGCGTTTCCGTGAAACTGGCAGTCCAGCCGAACAACATCTAGGGCGAGGACGCGCTACAACTGCAGTTCAAGACCGATTTTTGGTCTTAACCGCAAGAAGACAACCGACAATCACAGCACCTGAGTTGGTTAACGTGTTGCAGCAGACGCACCAGGTAACCATTGGTCGTGATACTGTCAGAAATCGACTGCATGAAGCAGATCTCCACAACAGAAGGCCAATTAGATGTCCACCTTTGTCGAGAGGCAATCGCGGTAGAAGATTAGAGTGGTGTCGAGAACATCAAAACTGGGATGCAAATGATTGGGCCACAGTTTTGTTTACAGACGAATCCAAATTTGGATTTCATCCAGATTCTCGTTGAGTAAGACTGTGGAGACGACCTAAAAATAATGAACGTTTGAGACACGTCCAGGAAGTCCACACATACAGAGGTGGTACAGTAATGCTATGGGGCGGAATCATGATCGGCGGCAGAAACGATCTCGTTTTTCCAAATCGCTCCCTCACAGCTCGACAGTACCTCGACACCATTATTCTACCTATCGTCCGTCTGTTTGCTGGTGCTGTTGGTGAAAACTTCCACTTAATGCACGATAATGCTCGTCCACATGTCGCGCGTCTAGTGACTGACTGGCTCACCAACGAAGGAGTTGATGTATTGCTATGGCCAGCACAATCACCGGACCTGAATGCCATCGAGCATGTATGGGACATGCTTCAACGAAGAAGAATTACTCCGCATATGGGGAACATATGGGGAGAGAGCTTTTAATCGCTAATGGGCAAATTTACCTCAACAAGACATTGACAATCTCATTTTGTCGATGCACGATAGATGTAGGGCCGTAATAAATCAGCGCGAAGGCCATACTTTGTACTGATTCCATTTTTTTTGTATTATGATTTTTTTTCGGGGTGCCAAAGAAGAGCCATAATTTTTTAGTTTTGCTTATATGCGCACTCAGTATTTTTGACCATTTAATAATTTTTGTTGTAAGTTACATTCGTTCAATAATCACCCGTCAACTTTCTTTTCCCTAAAGCGATCTAAAAAAAAATTATTGCCATTTTTGAAAATATCCTTAGACTTTTCCGATGTGTGTACATATAAATGTAAATGTAATCAAATTGATAACTGTCACTACCATATAAAATTGAATTGAATAAAAACAATCAGTCACTTATTTGAAATTCAAAATATAACAAACCATTGAAGGTGTATAGTGTATAGAAAGTGTAAACAAATGTAAAGAAAGTGTATAGTTTCGGTCTACTTATCATTTCATTTTATCCACCTTCCAAATAGTATTGAGAAATACTATCTAACGCCAATTTCACAAAAGCAGTAAAAAGAGTTTTTTCAGTTATAGTTTGGAAGAATATTCTGTTTAACGGAGAAACAGATTTTTAAACAGAATATTCTTCCAAACTATAATAGGTTCTATCGCAAAGAACTCTTTTTACTGCTTTGATGTAATTGGCGTTGGACGGTATATCTTTAATACTATTTGTAAGGTCATTATACAATTTGCTTCCGTTACACCGGATTCTCTAAGGTGGCACACCCACATAACTTTTTTATTATTGGGATAGAAAAAAGAAATTTGGTAGTTGTGTATTATAGTTCAATTAACATTTTTTGACATATTTACTTGGTTTGCCGTACTTCCGGTTTGACCGAAAATGACCCCAACTTTCGATTTTTAAATGGTACATCCTATATATTTTTACTTATTTTGATCGAGAATGACATTCTGAATTTAACAGTACTTCACTTGTCAATATTTGATGAATAAAATCATTTTTATTTCAATTTTTATTTTTTGATCTAGAATGCCATGGATCGTGTAAATCGCTTCATTCTTGATTAAGTAACATGGGAAAACTACGACTTTGAGGCTTGTGACTTCAAAGTCTTTAAATATGAATTTTCCCAGTTAGCTTGATATTTTCACATGGAAAGAGGGTGGTTCGTCGGCTTTTTGTGAAAGATCGTTTTCTTACGGATAATTGGATGCCACACACTTTCACTTATTTCTCTCTATTTTTCCGAATAATTGCAAAAAAAAATCATACCAAATAACAAATAATAGATACGTATTCTATATACTCAAGCACTAAGTCCTGTTATTCTAGTTATCCGTGACAAGCAGTTGAAGCTGTTGCTAGGTAGTACCTGAACAAATATGCTAATGAATATGTCGTCACTTTTGAAAATTTATTTGTTGTGTAGTTCATAATTGGATATGGCAAATTATACCAGAAACGAAAAAATTAACATGTTGCTAATTTACGGAGAAACAAAAAACAATGCAACTGATGCAGCTCGAATTTATGCTCAAAGGTTCCCTAAACGTCGCCATCCCACTCGGCTTTGTTTTCCAAAACTAGAGAGAAAAATGCGAAATGAACCAGAAGATAATGCCAATAACTTCATCGTCACTGAAGAAAAAGAAGTAGACCTGTTGGCCTATGTTGAAGTGAATTGTACGGCGTTAATTTGCCAAATTGTTTATGAGTGTGATATTAGTTATTCGTCCGTTTGGAGAATTCTTCACGAATATATAATTATCGATCATTCAAGTAACAACTGCATCAACATCTTTACGATAACGATCACAACCGAATATTGACTTGTTGCAACTGGTTTTTGACTAAATACAGAGAAGATGTACGTTTTCCATTTAAAATTATTTATTCAGATGAAACCCGATTCACCAACTTGGGTATGTTCAATAGAATTAATAAAAGGTACTGGTCTCAAACAAATTCACATCTGATGCAAGAAGGAAATTTTCGAAAGCGATTTAGTTTTAATTGCTGGATGGGTATTATCGAAGGAAAACTTTTGGGGTCAATAATTTTCGACGACAAGTGACTACGAAAAGATATTTACAGATCCTTAGTAATCAAATTTGACGATTTCATCAAAGATTTGCCACTGGCTAACCAAGTTGATATCTGTTTTCAACAAGATGGGTTGCCACCTCACAATCCTCAAGTCGTAGAAGAACATCTGAGTGACACCTTCCCAGAATAGTGGTTTGGCTCTTATGGAACTATACATTGGCCTGCGAGGTACATTCTTGAGTTGTCATATTTTTACCTAAATGTATTGTTTTTTTTCATATTCTAGATCATCAGATCTTACTCCGCTAGATTTTTTTCTCTGGGGAACAAATGAAAAGCAGGTTTGCAATACAACATCAGCTCCTCGTGAAGAACTAGATCATAAAGTGAGGGTGGCATTCCAGAACTTCACTGAGGAACAGCCAATCAATGTGATGCGCGCAACAATTGAAAGAGTTGAACTTTGCCGTGATCAAGGAGGAGGCCATTTTGAAAATGTATAACCTTAATGAACTAATTTACGATTTTCTTGTAATTATTAAGAAAAATAGAGAAAGTAAAGTGAAAGTGTGTGGGATCAAATTATTCGTAAGAGAATTATCTTTCACAAAAAGCCAACGAGCCACCTCCATTTCATTTGAAAAATCAAGTTAACTGGAAAAATTCATGTTTGCGACTGTGAAATAATTCTTTAAACGACATAAAGTCGTAGTTTTTCCATGTTACTTGATCAAGAATGAAGCGATTTACACGATCCATGGCATTCTATATCAAAAAATAAAAATTGGGATGAAAATGAGTTCATTTATGAAATATCGACAAGTGGAGTATCGTTGGATTTAAAAAGACATTCTCGATCGGAATAGGTGAAAATATATAGGATGTCCCATTTGAATATCGAAAGTTAGGTTCATTTCCGGTCAAATCGGAAGTACGGCAAAGCAAGTAAATATGTAAAAAGATGTAAATGGAGCTACGATACACAGGCATCAAATTTCGTTTTTCTATCTCTAATAATTAGGGGTGAGCCACCGTAGAGAACCACCCGGTATACAATTGAATCCTTAACGAGAGTGGTAGATGGTGATGGTAGTTTGAGATGGTTACTTTGACGGGTGGGATATCTTTTTCCCTGTAATTTTGTTTGTGTTTCTGTATAAGACACAGTTTCAAGTATGAATAAAGACACTACCGTGAGTGTGTTGTGTTGCTTGAAGTGAAATCTGCACGAGTCGCAAAATTTTATTCAACAGAGGTATATCAGGGCTCTTTTTTTTGTAAGACAAAAACATCTTGAAGAACATTACCACTGCACACTCCCATATAACGGAGAAATCATCTCCTGAAGTGGAGTCTTCAGTTATGCTAGATCCTCTAAAATATTCAGTATAGTTTCAACAAATGAAAACAGGATTTCACTCACTCTGAATTTCACTCACTCTCTATTATATATTTAGTATTGGTCACTGACGTAAAATCCATTGATTATGAATATCAAATGTGGCACTGCACGCTCGTCAACTGATTTAATGATATTTCGTTTTATGTCCCGTTGAATATGATATTTCCCTTTATGTCTAATGCATTCCATACATGTTGTAGTACGAGTACCTACTTCAAAGGTATTCGTTTCGTTTGTGAAGTTGATGTTATGAAGCCGCTAGAAACGAGCAACATTAATATATTTTCTTTTATTGTAAAACAACCCATTCATTCCACCATGTTTTGGTAATCATTAAAAACATTACTTTTTTCCAACGAAATATTTCGAATACGATCATATCAGTTTCAAATATATGGCGTGGAAGGGTCAAATTCTTGAAAATTAAATTTTGAGTTATGAAATTTCAAGTTAATTGTCGGAGTTTGATTGAATTCTTTGTTGAAATTGGAAACTGAACGGAATATGAATTCGCAGGTACAGTAATGAGACTCTGAAGTTGGTATCTAATGATGATAGTTTTGTTAAATTTATATTTCAGACTCGGAATTTCGTCAAGTTATGATTTCAAACTAAAAAATTTCATTGAATTCTGACTTTAAACTCAAAATTAAGTTGAGTTCCGACTTCGAATGGGAATTTTGTGAAATTTCTGTTTATAAATTTGAAATTTTATTCCGACTCAAACTCAAAATTGAGTGCTTCGTTTTCACATTCATTTGTGGTTTTTTCATACTTCCGTAGAAGACCATCAAACTTCAGGTGATCTTTGAACTTTTGGTCAGAAACACTTGTTTTCATCTCCTCATCGACACCATTTTAGATACCTTCACAAGACAAAGGCACTCATTTCTTCCATGGAATTTCGACTTCATGTCACCGGAAAGGCAACTCGGCTTTTATCAACAATTGGCAACATTATCACAATAACGATAAATGGAACGTAGAAACAGTATTATTATGTGAAAAAAAGTGTTTGGCTTTCTACGTCTTTATCGTGATACAAAAAATGTGGAAATCTTCCAAAGAAAGGAAGGAAGCTATCAACTTCGAAAAATGTGAATGGCATCACGGACTGTCATCGATGACATGAGTAGATTGAACTCATTCCGTGACAGTACCAAATTTGGTAGTGAAGAGCTGATAAGACAAGTGTCTTACGGCGAAACATCGGATATCTACGAGTACCAGTGAGGCTGACAGTGTTCCATCTTAATTTCACCTCTTTCATTTACTATATTGTGTAAGAATCCTGTGAATGATATCCGTTTCAATTATATAACGAATATTCGAAAAGAAAAAAGTGTTTTAGTGTTCATAAAAAAGTATTTTTCTTTCGTGTGAGTTGATTTTTATATGAAAGTAGCTGTTTCGAAAGGGCTGAGTTTCCTTCTCATAATGTTAGAGATGTTATACTTAAATATACGGGTTGCTTGAGAAAAGATATACGTGAATATGGAATTTTATGAGGAGAAGTGGATTAGAAAAGACCCGTACATTAGAAGATCAACTGGAAAACCCCGATTGGGAAACCCTTGACAATAATGAAAATTAAACAACTTGAACAAGAATATTACTGGAGTTTCTTTCCCAACACCAAATCATTAATTTTAACACCTCGACACGTGTTTCGTTCACCAAGTGATCATCTTCAAGAGAAAGATGATCACTTGGCTTTTATCAACAATTGGCAACATTATCACAACAACGATAAATGGAACGTAGAAACAGTATTATTATGGGAAAGAAAGTGTTTGGCTTTCTACGTCTTCATCGTGATACAAAAAAAATGTGGCAATCTTTCAAAGAAAGAAAGAAAACAATCAACTTCGAAAAATGTGAATGGCATTACGGACTGTCATCGATGACATGAGTAGATTGAACAGTACCAGATTTGGTAGTGAAGAGCTGATAAGGCAAGTGTCTTACGACGAAACATCGGATATCTACGAGTACCAGTGAGGATGACAGTGTTCCATCTTAATTCCACCTCTTTCATTTACTATATTGTGTAAGAATCCTGTAAATGATATCCGTTCCAATTCTATAACGAATATTCGTAAAGAAAAAAGTGTTTTAGTGTTCATAAAAAAGTATTCTTCTTTCGTGTGAGTTGATTTTTATATAAAAGTAGCTGTTTCGAAAGGGTTGAGTTTCCTTCTCATAATGTAAGAGATGTTAGACTTGAATATACGGGTTGCTTGAGAAAAGATATACGTGAAAATGGAATTTTATGAGGAGAAGTGGATTAGAAAAGACCCGTATATTAGAAGATCAACTGGAAAACCCCGACTGGGAAACCCTTGATAATAATGAAAATTAAACAACTTAAACAAGAATATTACTGGAGTTTCTTTCCCAACACCAAATCATTATTTTTAACACTTCGACGCGTGTTTCCATCACCAAGTGATCATCTTCAAGAGAAAGATGATCACTTGTTGATCGAAACACGTGTCGAGGTGTTGAAAATAACGATTTGGTGTTGGAAAGAAACTCCAGTAATATTCATTACTACACCAAAAGTTACAAACAGTGCATCATAAAATGAAAAAAATGCCATAAAACAATCTGCTTTCTTGTAGAAATTTCAGAGCTGGCAACTCTAGGTTGAATACTGAAAATTTAATATTCACAATTCATTTGAACAACAAAATGATTTCGATAGCAAGATTTTGAGATCGAACATGCCGTCACATTTGAACTGTCCAAGTTTAATATAATAAAATATAGCCCTCAATTGGAGGGTAGAGGGGAAAGTTTCTCAGTACAGCACTTGTACTCGCTATTCTTGGTTTTTAGAGTTACTACACGAACAATGCCGTTTTCTCCTGGATGGATTGCGGTGATTCTTCCAATGAACCATTGTCTGATATGTTTCTGAAATGTTTCTAAATCAATAAGAAAATAAATGAAATCAGCCGGTCGATTCAACGTGGGTGCTTTGTTCACTCACTCAAATCGACCGCCGTGTGGGTCAGTGGTTCAAGCCCCAGGCTGAACGATCGATTTTCACTTGCTATAGTCCAACCCGTGTTAGGAATCACACGTTATTAGGTAAGACTAGTACTTAGCTCGCACAAGTTTCGACTTCTACGAATTATTGTTCGTAGGGGTGCGATAGCTGGTTATAGCACCAGTGGTAGCTGGTTAGACAGAAGATCTTTTTTTAATGAAACGTGAAATGGAAATACAATAAAATGAATAAGATAGTCAAAATTGAAGATGAAAATGACCACATAGTAAAAAGAGATAAAAAATAAACAAAAAAATTAATTGAGATGACAATTCAACATATCATAAGAATATGAAAAAAAAAAAATAAAAACGAATTCAAACCAAATTACTTCACGACATTTCGATTGTCACTATCCACATTCCTTTTGGGTGATTGACAGCTCCCGATAAACGGTCAACATAAACCCGTAAAAAAAGGGTGAAAGCTCTCAAAAGACCTATAAATACTCATCTTTCGGAGAAATAGTCCAGTCCGACGACAATTGTGGATACGTGAAGACTTGTTTTTTTTTGTTAATTTTCATATTATTTTTTCATTGATGTTTGCTTTCTGGTCAATTTCATTTTTCATCTTGTTTATTTTATTCATTTAATTATATTTCAACTTTAGGTTTTTTTTCTCAATGTGACTGGTATTTTTGCTATTCATTCCAATTCCATCTGTTATTTTATAGATTTCCAATCATATCAGACAATGGAAGTCTAAACAAAAGAAATTTTGTTTGAAAATATTTACATAATGATAAATGGGTGTGTATTAAGTATGGAGTAGGAATTGTGTTATATTATTACCGGGTAAAGTCGAAGAATCTTCGTCGAATATTATGATTTTAGGTTTCACAATTTCCTCAACTGAGTGATCTAGTGTCCACAGGTACTATCCTTTCATAATTCGTCATTATTCGGAATCGAGATTTTGAGGACTCCTAAAAGAATATTTTGACATCACGATTGTGAATACTATGAAATCGAAACGTGAAAAAACTTCATTTCAACTTTTTTCATTAATTTTTTGTTCCATTATTTTTCAGTTTTTTATTTCTTCCTACTCTGTGGTCATTTTCACATTTCATCTAGATTATTTCGTTTTATCGTATTTGCAATTCACGTTTCATTCTTAGTTTATTTGTTTTTTTTTACACATTTTGAATTATATTACGATAGTGGACTATTTATATTTCGGGAACTGGCAACATTAATGTCAATAGATGAAATGTGGCAAGGCCATAATGGAGTTTAACATTTTTCAGCATAAACGTATCTACAACAATATGATGTACAAGTGCTATTTGACCAAAAAATGGATTTTTAAGTAAAAGGTTTTTGTTGGATTATTTCTGAATGTGTCGATGAACTCAGTTCTATATATGGCGATAAAGCACCATAGCTGGTATAGTATTTCTATCGCAGACAAATTCCGCGGTCGTCCAAAATCGGTTGGTGTGCCACAAAACATCCAAGTAGTGTGCGAAATGATGATGCAGTTGGAAAAAAAATGTTCTTGTTGGATACCCCATAATTTATCAATCGCTCAAAGAAGGCTCGCGTCGAGTGCTATGAGGAAATGATTGAAAAGTTCTACCGTGGTGCTTCAAAAGACCCGTATGAAATCGTGACAGGTGACAAATCACGGTTATATGCGTATGAGACAAAAACAAAACAGCAATCGTTCGTGTGGCTATCCCAAGACGATGTGAATCCAACAAAAGTTGTTCGTGGAAGAAGCACAACGAAGCAAATGGTCGCCTGTTTCTTTATCCGGAAGGGTCATGTGGCTACTGTTCCGCAAAGAGCAACGTACAACGGTCAATTTTGAATGGTACACGACCATTGGTTTGTCGTGAGTCGAATTGATGACTCATCCTCCGTTCAGTCCTGATTATGCACTCAATGACTTCTTCTTGTTCCCGAATATCGAAGGAAACTGCTTGTTCAACGAATCACGAGCGCCGCAAAAGCAGTTGAAGCGTACAAAACCCATGTTTTGAAGGTGCCTCAAGAATGCAGAAGTGTATTGATAATCAAGGGTAATGAATATTACTGAAGTTTTATCCCAACATGAAATCATTATTTTTAACACCTCGACACGTTTGGTGTTGGGATAAAACTCCAGTGATATTCATTACTACACCAAAGGTTCCAAACAGTGCACCACAAAATTGAGGGGAATATTTCAAAAAACGATGTAGCCATTATCATTGGAAAATATTTGTTATTATTTGCTATTTGGGATCATTTCAATGCATGGCTCTGCAGCTTCCTGAAAGAAAGTTTCCTGCAAGTGGCCGTCGATGGATATCTCTCGAATACTTTCACCGTTAACGCTGGTGTTCCCCAGGGATCTATATTATCTCCAACCCTCTTTTTATTATATATCAACGAATTATTAGAAAAAACCCAGAATCCAATATATTGCTTTGCTGACGACAGCACACCTGACGTCGTCCATAGTAAATGACCTGAGAGAGAATACTAAAAAAAAACAGTGTCAAAATTTCAATCAGTGCAGACGAGATCAATTAGTTCTACTGTTCAATTGCTCATGAGCTTGATAATAACATAATTGTCCCTTACGACCCTCTTATCAATGATCATTATAGTCATACAGAAGATACTTTTATATTATATGATACTAAAATCATTGAAGTGTTTAGGGATATTAGGAACAAAAAATCAACTGGATACGATGACATTTCCAGGAATATATTTCAGAATCTTCCAAGAGTTGCGCTTGAAACTCTTGCGCTTAATTAATCTTTCGTTTCGCAACGGTGAATTTTCTTCATTCTAATGAAAAACCAATGAAAAAGGCTCAATAAATTCCTTATTGCTCATAGAATCATCGAAGAAAATTGATTCAGATTCCAGGCTGACAAGAACACCCAAGATGCAATTTTTTTTTCCTGTATAAAGAATATTCAGATATAAATGCCGAAAACTACATTGCTACGGCTGTGAGGGAGTTACTTTGGATTGGTTCGACTCCTATCTAACTGGGCGCAGTCAAGTCGTAATGAGTTATGTAACCTAAAAATATATTAATATAGATTATGGAGTGCCACAAGAATCGGTTTTGGGACCCACTCTTTTTCTTGAACATATTAATGATTCACTGTGTATAAACACTTCTGGAAAAATTACCTTATTTGCAGACGACACCACCATTTTATGGCATAGTAAAACTGTTGACGATCTGAATAATAAGATAATCAGAGACATAAATGTAATCAAGTCTTGGTGCGACTCGAATCTTCTCTCTTTTATTATAAGAGAAACAAATCAAGATATCATCTAGAAAATGAGAAGATTGAAATTAAAATTTGCACAAAATGTTTGGGCCTTCATATTGACAGTAAAGAAGTTTGAAGCACACGTCAACCAATTGAATAAAATCTCATCAGGGATGCAATGAGAATTATTTCAAGGGAACTTGGTACGCATATTATGCATCAATTCAATCTCAACTTCGATATGCCATTCCTTTCTGGGATATGCCATTTTCTAGTCTGCTAGATTCAGTACTTAAACTGTAAAAGAGAGCCATTAGATATGTATTCAAACTAGGACCGCGCAATTCATGTAGGCAGTTTTTTGCAGAGAAAAATACATTGACAGTTGTGGCTCTCTTTGTAATGGAAACTGCGTGTCTAATACACAAACATAGGTCAAAATTTGAATATAATAATATATTTCTTCGTGTCATAGCACTCGCCAAAAATCTAAAAATGATTTTAAATTACCATTGCCTTCTTCATCTCTAGTAAAGGACTCCATTTTCTAGAACGGTGTTGAAATGTATAACCACTCACCGTCTCATTTTAGAAATAGCCACACGATAGTATTGACAGCATTAAAAAATACACAAAAAACTTCTCGCGAGCAGACCCTTTTATAGTTTGCGAGAATTTTACAATCACAACTTCCAGTGAAATTGTGAACTGTCATCTGCAATTTATTTTGGGTACTGTATAGGATACTTGATTGGACTGTTGATTACAAGTCGTAAAATTGACAAAATGTTGAAATAACATTTTATGATTGATAATTTATTTATTTGTTGACACTTATTCTATTGAATTGAATTCATAATTGTTGAATGTATATGTTTGTATACTGCTTGTTTATATAACAATGTTATTTTAATTTTTTTTATTTACCTATATTTCACATAATTGTGTGTATTTTGCCTAAATTTTATTTCTGTACGTGTATATTTTATTTCATCAACAAAATAAGAGTTTTTTCGACAATAAAGTATATTTTGATTTGATTTGATTGTTTCGTCATTCCATTTGAATTCTAGGACATCGGCGTCGGATGCATATCTTCACCGGCAGGAGACGGTTGCATATCTCCGTTAGGATCTAAAAGTAATTTCGAATTGGGATGAAAGTAACCAGGTTCAGTTCAATGCCACAAAAACCCAGGCATCGGTTTCCTTCTGAAAGATAAATGTCTCCGGACCGGATTTAATGATGTCAGGATAGACAATTCCGATTTCTGCTTCGATAAGTTTTTTGGTAGTTGAAATGGGGATCAATATGTCTTGGCACAATCATGTTGCTGGAATGACAGAATCCTCTTCTCAAAAGCTTGAAACATTATTCCGAATCAGAAAACTGTACACACCTCAGCAAATTTTGATACTTCATAAAGCTCAGATCAGACCTTTTTTGGAGTATCATTCTCATATATGAAGCTCCTCCTCTAAGATTGGATTCCATTCAGAGAAGAGCCATCCGCCTGATTGGACACGCAAACATCACATGCAACCTTGATAATCTGGAACATCGAAGAATGGTTGGAAATTTGTCTTTCTTCTACAGATACTTTGATGGGAAGTGTTCAAGTAACTCGGTACATTTGAGTCCTCCAAGAGCGGTACATATCAGAAATACGCGACGGACTGTGGCTGCTCATTGTTTTGAGGTTTAACTCAGTACTTACGCCTCGAATGTCACTGTTCAAGAACTCTTTCTTTTGGAGAACTGCGTTTATGTGAAATGGATTTAATCT
Organism: Leptinotarsa decemlineata; assembly: GCF_025532065.1. Lineage (NCBI taxonomy): Eukaryota > Metazoa > Arthropoda > Insecta > Coleoptera > Chrysomelidae > Leptinotarsa > Leptinotarsa decemlineata. Next base: position 13,871,314 of record NW_027412747.1, read on the forward strand.
ACAGCTATTCAAATCCAATATGCACAGGCATATTGGGCGCCTTGAGTATTTTTCTGTAGTGCTCATGTCATAATAGACTAGAATCATATTAGACAATGAATGTCCGAACTAGTGAAATTCACAAATGAATTAATATTCGAAAATTTGAATTCTTTTTGGGTGATATAAATATTGACGTCAATTTAGATCCTTATGAGTTTCTTCATATTTCTGCCAAACGTTCATTTGACATAAAATTAAATCCAGTAAAGCTAATACGACAATTGCGTTACAAACCTTAAACCTAATAATGAAGTGAAACGGCGGAGCTGTATTCAATCGGCTATATTTTACGATAGCGAACTGAGTCAGTCCACACCATTTGCAGTAATATATCTGTAATCGATGAAGGATGAAGACGTTATCTCGAAGACAGTTAATTGCATTCTTTGCCTTTTCGCTACACCAGAAACGGAACTATAGCGTCTTGTTCATTATGATATTTCAAAGTTATCGGATCTGGATTTTCTGGATAAATGGAATTACTGGATGAATTACAGCCCGCAGAGTATTGGATCTGATGAATGGGATTTTCTTTGAATTGATCGGGTTTTTTTTCTGTTTGCGTTCTATGAATGGTGAGCGAATTGGTTTGAAGTGATTTTCATTTCTAGGTTCTATATTTCTGCAAATTAATGAAAGTATTCTACAGCCTTCTTCATTTCTGCCAAGATATTAATGTACCACTTTACGATAATCCATTCTGATATTATTTTCATCAAGTACTAGTCGATACTTGATGAAAATCCATAATAAAACTCAATAATACAGTTTATTGTATGATTTTCGCTAGAGAGGGTTTCACAAAAACGGCGACACGTGTTTCGCTATATGAAAGCTTCATGATTTATGAACAATTTGTATATTGATGGAAAGAAAACATGTAGATTGATGACATTGGTCGAATACAAATGACCTATCAGGTTACCAAACCCTCCTGCTCTGAGTTTTTCATTTGAGCGCATATCAAAAATATAGCCAATCGTTATCCACATCCACAGGAGACCTGAAACAAAATGTCCGAGATGCCTGTAATACAATAATACAATTTTATCGACGAAAGTTGTAACAAGTCGAAAGAGAATTATTCGAATGTCATAAATAGTGTACAATGTTAACGGCAGAAACAATAAACATTTGTTTTTGTTCTGCCGTAATCGGATTATTCAAACAATGTATTATGATGTTCATCAAGAGTACGAAATATAGTGCCTATATTATGGGAGGACTTCCCTGATTTAATTTTCAGTTAACCAGATGGATGACTGTTGAGATATTATCTAGCTCAATAGCAAATTTTGTAAGTTGTTATTCAGAAATTTTTTATTTTTTCATCGAAAATATATGAAATTACAATAACAATTATTCAATCTAATGCAGCGAACAGATCGGTTTGTTGTTCATAAAACAGGCACACGTTAAAAGGTAAGACCTCGTTAGTCCTTAGCTCACACAAGCTTTTCAACTTCTGAGAGTTGTCGTTCGTATGGGGGCGATAGCTGATTAACGGAAAAACTGATTTTAAACAGATTTTTGAACAGATAAACTTGTGCATGAGCAAGTTAACTCTTCTATCAATGAACTTTGTGAAATTGAAGACATAAAATGTGAAATGTAAACATCAAAATTTGTGTCGTAATAAAATTTAAAATGTATAAATGTAAAATAGTAATATCAAGAGAAGCATAAATATAACTTTTTCAATGTATAAATATAGATTGTTAATATTTAAAAATATCAAAATATAAACTTTTTAATGTTGAACAGTAAAATATGTGTATGAAGGTTAACATATGAAATTTGAGAAATATGAATGTGAAATTATATCTTGGCCTAATGAGTACATAATATATAATATAAAAATAATGACTGAATATCTGTGAAGTATGCATTCAATACTGTTTGGAACCCCACCTCCTTCATGACTAATTGAAAGATTTTGAAAATCGAATGGTTTCTATTTCTATAATCATATCCAATGAAATTAGAGCTCTTGATAGTTAACTTACGGTTCGAGGTAACAGTTCAGGTACTGTTTGAAGCCAATTTTCGATATATTTTTTTGAATATTTGTTGGTTGCGGGTATGCCTTAACTCATTGGGTATTTCAGCATAGAAAATTGTACTCAGATAAAAAAGAACCTTTTGCTGTTTAGTTGTTCACACTTTGAGTATTTCTCTTGTTTTTTGTTTCAATCTTGTGTCATGATAGTGTTAGATGGTAGCCATAAATTGTTTATTTTTGTGATGGTGGATATCTAGATTCATGAAATATAAGTGTCTGAAAGTAAAGGTTTCTGAGTCTTCAAATAGTTTCTGTGACGCATATGTGTTTGTTTCGTTATACAGGGTAGGGCACCGAAAACGAAACAGATTGAATATCTTCAAAACACATGTGTTCTGAAAAAATGCAAAAATACGTCGATTTTTAATCCAAGGGGGACATCTTCCTATCATAACCTCAACCGTCATACCTCTTCCCCAACCCCTCGGTGACTATCACCCAAACAATTTGAATAGGGAACGTAGTAAGTGTGACACAACGTTGAAAAGGTAATTTCATAAGGAATACATACATACCAATTTTAGCGCCTTTTTGAGGAAAAAAAACTGTTCCGTATTCCAAATTATTATACTTCATTCGCATGCTGATTTGACTTAAATTCGGTAACAATGCATTATGGAGTTCTCCTAGGGAAAAAACAAGAAGGCGGCTTATCAATGGCGGACAAGATTGGCAATTATGGTTCGATTTGATTCAAGTGGTGGTTTTCAGGATCGGAAATTATGAATTGTTTTTCAATGTAAAAAATTAAGACGGTGGCTCCAAAATGGCGGACGAAATTTGTAATTATGGTTCGATTTAACCCGACACCGAAAACGAATTCTTCAAAACAAATGTGTTGTGAACATAATGCAAAAACACGTCAATTTTGAATCCAAAGGTATAAGATTTTCAACTGCTTCAGATAGAATATTTTTTTGTAAAAGTTAAATTTATTCTATGAGAAATTTCCTGGCGACGTATTCAGCTAGTTTGTTCCAACGCAGGTTTTTGACTATAATTAATCCCAGGTATTTGATATATGGTTTCATAATTATTTCATTTATGGCCATATGGCCGAAAACATTGAATCAAACAAAGAGAGCTAATGAAATGACAATAACTTTTCTTGAAATATATAAGTATGTGACATGGGAATAGAGAAGACCTTCAAAACATGTGGTTTGAGGTTGTCAAGGACCTAAATGCTTAGAAAAATCACAAGTGTGGACGAATGGAGATTGAAAGTGGCTACATAATTTCCATGTTTTGAAGTAATCAAATGTGGTAATTATTAAAAAAAACACCCTTTCAGAAATTCGATGAAACCGAATGATATGTACAGTGTGTCAATTTGAAAACTTCCCACCCTCAATATCTCCCTTCCAGTACATAATATGAAAAAATGGTCAGACAGGTCAACTTTATTTGCAAGGGGGACACTCTGAATGAATATTTTCAACCCTCGGGGTTCAACCCCCTAGGAGGGGTGGATGTTACCCTCAGAATTTCAAATGGAAAGGGGGGTCAAGTGACACATCATTTTGAAGGGCATTCAATTCGCTTGCCGACGGTGCCCTCATTTATTATTTTCCGATCAGCAGTATCCGAAAATGTAGTTCTAAACTAATAGAAGTAATTAGAATTGGCCTATACTAAAATGCCTGGTTATCAAGTTAGTATGCAAAGAAATACAATTTATTGACTCTCTTATAAGTAAAACTTGTGATGACGGGTCATTTCAACTTTCCATCAGGGGTAAAATTAGACAAGCCTCAAAAAATTTACATTAATTAATTATCTGATTTCGGTGACTTTCATTTGGGTTTATTATCGGATTTAAAACTCTTATCCCTTTTTTGTTACTTCTGCTATAAAAAGTATCGTTTTTTGAGCAAAAAAGGTGTTCATCGCATTCAAGCCATTTGGTAGTACTATCATTTCAGTTTCATTTGTTGAGCTGATCAGCGATACCTTAGAAAGTGTATAAATTGTAAGAATGGTTTACACTATCCAAGACCGAATTGAAATAATTTTTATTTATGGATAGGTGGGCAAGTGCGCACGAAGGGCGGCATCTCTTTTTAATGAAAGAAATCCAAATCTTAATATAAGTCACCGGTATGTGCTTGATTTGGTGACAAAGTTTTCCGAAACTGGTTCGGTGAAGAATAAAAAAAGGAATAACCCCAGAGTACTGAATGAGGATGCTCAAATTGAGGTGTTGGGAACATTTGCTGCAGAGCCGACTAGCTCCTTACGATCAGTAGCAGAACAGACGGGAATGTCACACGAGACTGTAAGGAAAGCACTGAAAATGCACAAATTTCATCCATATAAAATGCAGATTCTCCACGAGCTCCATGAGGATGATTATGACAGAAGAATAGAATTCTGTGAAATCATGACTCTTCGAATCAATGCTTTACCTAATCTTCTGTTCAATATCTGTTTCAGTGATGAATGTTCATTTTTCCTGAATGGCAATGTTAATAGGCAAAATTGTCGCTATTGGAGTGACGAAAACCCTGACAATTTTCGAGAAGGACATACACAACACCCACAAAAAGTTAATGTTTGGGCTGGTATTCTTGGAAATGCCATTATCGGACCTTTATTTTTTGAAGAAAACTTGAATGGTGATCTGTACCTAGATATGCTTCAAGCACCTATCGATCCACTTATAACTCACGAGCTCGAAACTCAAATTGATGCACACGGTAATTTACTGTTGCAGGAAGATTTGTTACATTTCCAACAGGACGGTGCGCCACCTCATTATTTTCGCCCCGTCCGACAATGGTTGAACGAGCGATTCCGGGAGAGATGGATTGGCAGAAGGGGATCAATTGAGTGGCCACCGAGATCACCGGATTTGACTCCATTAGATTTTTTTTCTTTGGGGATATCTCAAATCTGTCGTTTATAAAACACAGCCCACTGATATGGATGACCTCAAAGGACGAATTACAGCAGCATGCCGGTCAATTAGTGGTGAAGTTTTCCAAAATGTTCGAGAGGAGTTCGAAAACAGACTGTATTACTGTTTAGAGCAGAATGGACAACATTTTGAACATATTATCAGATAAAGCGTAACAAGATGGTTGAAATTTGTTTTTTGCAATTTAGTATTTTTTGTTTGCACTCGATGCGTATTTCGTTAACTAAGTAGTTCTACATTCCTCTCACATCCACGAATTCGAATATTACTCAAGGGTTGGAACGATGCTACCTAGTACGATGCTCACCTTTTCCAATAGTCCATTACAATCATTTGTTTTGAATACCAACCTGAATACCAAACATCTAGTGCGGGCGAGTTTTAATCATTTATTCTTATTCACTTCTAATCACCGTTCGTTTGGAACGTTATTGTTCAAAAACTGCTCATCAAAAACTAATGAAAAAGGTATCATTGGCAAGAGAATTGAATGCCCTTCAAAATGATGTGCCACTTGACCCCCCTTTCCATTTGAAATTCTGAGGGTAACATCCACCCCTCCTAGGGGGTTGAACCCCGAGGGTTGAAAATATTCATTCAGAGTGTCCCCCTTGCAAATAAAGTTGACCTGTCTGACCATTTTTTCATATTATGTACTGGAAGGGAGATATTGAGGGTGGGAAGTTTTCAAATTGACACACTGTATACATATCAAATTGAAAAATCCACATTTTATATTTCTGCATTTTCTGGAATGAAAGCCCTGAATCAAGAAAAAGGATCGATAATTATCATTGATTTCGAATATTTTAAAAATGCCTCGTGTTGTTCTCAATTTCAAGTTGATTGACGGTAGGCAACCATTTTTTAGTTTTTTGGAATCCAAAGTAAAGCCCTTATGAAAAATCTAAACTTTATATTCTGTGTATGTTGTAACGGGAAAAAACAAATTATTGATGTATGATTTCAAGTTCCGTCTCGTTGAATTTGGAGAAGGTTTTCTCGGATAAGCATTTAAAATTTAGGGTTCGACCCAACATTCTCGGCATAAGACAGAAAACATTGACAAATCACCAAAAACAAGGCGAATAAAACACTGTCTTTGGTAGCATCGGCGGCATTTTATTTTTCTCGGCGATGTATGGCAGTCATTTGTGGATTGAAGTGCATCGCTTGCCGGCCTGCCAGAAAGCGATAAAACCACGTAGAAGCGAAATAAACCGACAAAACGATGATATATTTCAACAAACATGCTCCTATTTCGCCCAGAAGGACTTATACTAAACAGCGTATTTGTATACTTCAAGGCGCAGCTGATATCTACGGATGAGGTGGATTCCGAAAATTTCGACACGTGGAATGGAACTTTCGCAAATTCGACTAGTTTTAATTTTTAGAATTGAAGTGATGATTTCACTGATCGGATCACTCAACAGATATAAGGTGACTTGAAATTTCAAACTATTCGATACTAACGACCAAACCTCTCTTCGCAATGGTTAGTAGAGCATAACTAACAATTTTTTTATAGGTGAACCGCTTCGTTACCTAACGGGTAACGGCGCCAGTTTGTCTGTCTTCCCTTTCTCCACTGCATACGTCAGCAAAAGGCAGGCACCTCCTCTCTCCTAAGACATACGCTTAGTGTTTAGTGTTCGCTAGACATATACTTTTCGACAGCATTATAAAAATCTAACCAGCAAGCACGTAATATTCTTTCATTATGTAAAACGTAACTTCGAAATAATGATACTAATTTTGGGTACATTATTACATTATTAGTATCATCACAAAAGTAACAACTGTCTTATGACAGCTATAATGTACAGTGCATATCTTTCATGTCCCCCGTTTCATTTTATGAACGGGTCAACTCAAAAAATTGAAAATTGGAATAATGAAATTAATGCATGAATACTTTACTTACTTTCAGATGGCGACTGGGCGCCATCGGAAAAAAAAATTAAAAGAAAAGGGGGGTCTTGTGATACATCATATTGAAGCTCCTGAAGAATACTTAACAACCCTAGAATATGAAGTCAATATCTTCACCTACCACAAAATGGCAAAACATTTAATAATTTCCTGCCATATGGCAATTCCCACAACCCGATGAGGTTTGTTAAGTTACTTTTTGTTTATCAAAACGACAAAATATGTCAGTAAGACAATGAACATTATTGTTCAATTAGATAATCCTCATTTAGTTTTTGGTTTTACTAGTACAAAGTACCACGCCAACAATGTCTAAAATGGTCAATTCTTGTCCATTGAAAGAAAAAATGGAAGAGATTTTCATTTACGGTGCGACGAGTAACTTTCACGAGACCGAAAGGATTTTCAGTGAACGTTTTCCGAATCGTCCTATCTGTAGAAAATATTTGAGGGAACTTGTATCCCAATTCACAACTACCAGTAGTGTACATAACAAAAAGCCCCCAGGTCATCCGTCCATTACGAAAGAACAGCAAGTGCAAATAATTGGCGAGATGGAAGTAAATCCTGAACAGTCCACTCATTCCGTCGCGAATATTTGTGAGGTATCTCCTTCTACTGTGTGGAGACTTTTGAAGAGGAATAACTATCATCCATACAAAATTAAAAGGGTACCCCATATAACTGAAGATGGCCCTGGTCGAAGAACAGAATTCTGCGAAATCATGTGGTCCCAACTAGCAATTTCGACAAACAAATTATAAAACTGCATTTCTCCCAGAAATGTTTTTAATGTGTTTATAAAACTGCTATAAATAGGAAATTGGCACCGTTTCATAAAACATTATAGTCTTTATCAATATTTTGTAAGGCCTTTTACAAACACTATTAAATAGTTTTATAAACATTTTGGCAGTTACTATAAAATTTTTCTAACACTCTTAAAAAGTAGTTTTGTAAAGACTTCTCTCACTGCACTTTTGCAACATACTTAAGCCATACTCAAACCATATCATACTTAAAATAATCAGAAGACAATTTTATAAGACTTTTTTAGTAGTTCCAAGTAAGCTTTATAAAATATAATACAGCCGAAAACGATAACAATAAAACAAAAACGTGTTAAAAATGTTTTCTTGAAGGCGCAAGAAGTAATTTTGTATTGGACACTAGGAAAATATAATAGATATGTCACCAACTGAAAACCATTTTGAAATTTCACTTTTGCACTCATAAAAAACTGTTAAAGACATTGTTTGTGTTTCGAAGATTGACATTTTTACTGCAAATAAAATTTTATTGACAAATATATAGCCTATTATCAGCAAAATTTACGTGCGCCACTCATTTATAAATGTTTTCGGTAAAATTATTGATTATACAAAAATTCACTCTGTCGACGTATTAGTTTTTCAGTCGAAAATTCAACTCACTTTGTTCTAAATAATATAATGTCATAATATCTATGTACTTTTCAGCTATAAATATTAGTATATGTGCGGTATTTCATATTTTCAACTCATTTACTTTCAGTATTCCGGATTGCTATCATTTAAAATGGCGTCGTTCTGTAAAATAAATTGGTATCAGTAGCAAGCATTTCAAGGTATTCCAGCTACTATGTTACCCCTATAAAACTGTTAAGAAACACTTAGTTCTGGGAGTGATGGTATTGCGGCAGAGTCGGACTACTTTTAAAGCTATAGGTTCCTACAAAAGTGCTTGTATGAATAAAGGATTTCTGTTTCTGTTTTTTGCAAGAAAAAAATTGAAGCACTGGGTTAGGTGGGATAGTGTTTGTTTAGTATTTCCAATATACAGGGCGACTCAAAAAGCTTTCAGAAAGTTTTTTTTATGAAACACCCAAACATTACTTCGTCTATTTGAAACACCTCGAACTGAATCTAAACCCAATGCTTCGAAAATATTGAACTTACTTATGGGGTACCTATACTCAATAAAAATCAAATATTTAGAAGTTGCTAAAGAACTAATTTCCTCTACGATATCGATGGTGTCCCACTTGAATAACTGAAAAAAAAATTCTTACTAAACACAACTAAAATTGTGAAAAATTTTTCAAAGTTGTGATTAGGAATCAATGTCAGCTGGTTGCTCCTAAATACTGCATTTTATTCTTGGTGACAGCAAATATATATTAGCAAAAGCAATTCGATTTTATAACAGTTATATTAGTGTTTTTGAATTGTAGTAAATATACCATACTATAAAATAGTTGAGAAATTATCATTGAAGTGACTATAAAGTGATGAAAATAAAATGGTGTCTGGAAGCATTCTAAAATAGTTCCATTAAAGCTACAGGAAACAGTTATAAAATTAGCTTGAAATAGTTTTATAACTATCATAAAAATCTCACAGAAAAGTGTTATAAAACTACTATATAACAATTTATTTTCATAGGAAAATAAGTTTTATAAGTTAGTTGTGAAAACTTTTCTGTGATAATGTCCTGATTATTTTATAATGGGTTTTTAATTTTATTTCATAAACGTTTCTATGATAAATTTATGAAACACTTTTATTGCCTACAACTGTATTGTGTTCACGGATCATCTAATACAATCAATTAGCATTTTGGAAGTAATTATAAAATACTAATAAAATGAAACTGTTGCAACACCATGGAATTATAAAACAACTTTGTTGGTTGAGTTAAACCATTGCCGGACATACTATCTATCTCCACGATATTTGTTTTATTGATGAATGTACATATTATTCAAACGGAAATGTTCACAGACAAAATTGCCGTTATTGGAGTGATACCAACCCTCACGTTTTCCGGGAAACACATACTGAATATCCAGAAAAAAACAACGTTTCGGCAGTAATATTGCGAAACTATATTGTAGGACCTCTATTTAATGATCTAAATTCAACATGGGAACAGTTTTTGAATATGATGGAAAATACTGTTGACCCTCTCATCACTGAAATCGTCAAAGTGAATCCTAATAAATTCGATATGTATATTGTATTCCAACAAGATGGAGCACCACCACATTACTCCAGACAAGTAAGAAACTATTTGGATAGTAATTTTCCCGGTCGTTGGATTGGCCGTCGAGGACCTACAGAATGGCCAGCCCACTCGCCAGATTTGACACCTTTGGGCTTTATTTATTGGGCTATTTGAATAAAAAGGTGAACGACCAACCATTTCGAGCATCTTCTGAACTGGCGCCCAGTCGCCATCTTGAAAGTTTCATCTGTCAATTTCACTTCAAAATAAATTATTCATGCATTTGTATTCATTCATTATCCCAAATTTAAATTTTTTGTGTTGACCCGTTCAAAAAGTAAAAGGGAGGGATTAAAGAAATGCACTGTATGTAGAATATCGTTGGAACAATTTTTTTTCTGTGCGCAAGATCCCTACGTGTTTTAAAATTGTGAATTTCTGTTTTTTTCTCGACGACCTATCAGCCTGGATTATGTTTCCTCCGAATAGAAACTAGTTATGGAAAAAATTAAATATATTTAAGGTCTCGCTGCAACAGGAAGAACTCTCTATTCGATGTTTTCTACTGTCATTGACATCTCTTTATTTATAAGAAAAAGGGCTGCACTCAACTGCTAATTACACCCTCTGGGTAACCCAATTAACGTGTTTTCGTGCCCCTTGAAAACAATCGCGCGGAAAACTTAGCCATAAACTGTTGTTGACGGAGCATAACCGCAAACATTCGCATGAAGTTGTTATCAAAAACTGATCTGGCCGTAATCTGGTGCCGAAACGACACTAGTTCGCTCTACCCAATCAGCTCGAGGCCTCCTATGATAGGCATGATAGCGGCGCCAGAACAATGCATGAAATAACAGTTAACCACGGAACGAGTCCTGCAAGAGATTGCGATATAATTTTGTTGGCTTATTAGTCCTTCCGAGCGGAAAATTACACATTGTTATAATTATACTGTGTAAAACTGGTTTATTTACTGATAATGAAAAGGACGAACCCAATTGGAAAATCCACCGGCATTGTTCTTTATCTTGGCAAGATGAGATTGAAGTAATCAAAGGGTGGCTCAATCGGTAGTCCAGAGTCACAAGTAAGATATGCAAATGGTCGTAATCGTGATTTTGACAAACATCTCTCAAAATATAGAATGTGTACCAAATCTTTAAGAGAATATCATTCTGATGATAGATTGAAGATTTGAATGCCACATTTATTGGAACCTCGAAGATTGAAATATTTGATTAAGAGAAATATTCATTTGAATTGAAGGGGTTATATTTTTAGGAGTGATAAATTTTTTTGGGAAAGAAAGTTTTTGGCTTTCTACTACTCCATCTGATACAAAAAAAAGGGATGTATACAGTTTCAAATTGATTACTTCCTTCCTTTCTTTGGAAGATTCTCTCATCCCTTTTTTTTTGTATCAGATGGAGTAGTAGAAAGCCAAAAACTTTCTTTCCCAAAGAAATATTCATATGTTGAAATTGACAATTATAGTGCGGTTCCGTATCATTTGGTTGAAATGTGTGCAAATCAATAAGTTTCCAAATTTTGCTGAGCAAATGACAAGTAACGAATGTAATGAAATTATTTATGGAATTATATATGAAAACGTTTTTTTGTCAAAAACTACACCTCACGATTTGATCTTCACAAACTTTATTTTGAGAAATATATCACAACATGTTTCGCTAGCACAGTAGCTTTTTCAAGTGATTCATACTTCAAGTTGTTCTTACATTATTATTTAAATACTACAGGTAACCATAATGGGGAATGTTCCTCCTGACGAAAATCAAGTAGTTTTCATGAAAGAGCTCTAAAACAACGCATTTCAACCTTTTTCTTTAAAAAATTATTTAAATACTTAAGAAAGAGGAATAAAATAATGCATTCAACATTTAAAGGTATTCGTTTCTATTTCACCATGTGGCAACATCGGTTATAGCTAATAAACGACAATGAATCTGTTACCTGTTTGAGACAAACAGAGATGACATATTTCAGAGGCGTGCTGTTGTGTTCACTTATGTTCCGAGTTCCGAGACATTCTGTGACATATAACATTTTGTGCACCCAACCTATCTTCCTCTATATATATAAATAACAAAACAAGTGTTGTTTATGTGGCTTGTGGAGGTGGTATTGAACTATAATTCATGTTTTGCCTTAATTGTTAATTTATAAATATAATTTTCCTTTTTCAAAGTAGAATATCTAGGTACGTATAAATTATTCCAACTTGATACAGGCGCTGTTGCCAATATGTGAATTAGAAACAAATTCCTTTAAAAATCAACACCCAACATTTGAAACATCAATTTGAATACTTTTCGAAGTGAATTGGAAAAACTCATGAATTAAACCCAACTTTATTTTGTTCAATCTCGCATTTGCTGTAATAACCCAAATTGGGGAACATTCTCCATTGAAACTTACTCAAAAAATTACTTAAACCTCTACCTAAGGTACCTGTTTAATTATGATTACCTGTAGCATATAACCTCACATCTACATCGATAATAATTTTTTCTCGGTTTTTAAGAAAACAAGTTCAATAATGGTGTTCTACTCAAATCCAGTTGGCCATTCATTAGAATTTTTGAATTTTTAAGTTTATTAATTTCCATTGCTTCCAAATTATTCAGTTTCAAACATTTAATTTCTATGTGTGAAATTTCGAACTTCATCAAAGATATGATTTTCTTCTAGAAGATGATTTGAATATGTTGATTTTTTTTTATCACAATAGATCTTCATCAAGTAACGGCCGAATCAATCAGAAAAAAAATATATATGAGAGCGTTTGCATCAAGGAGTTGAAAAATTCACAGTTTATGATTGAGCTTAATGTGCCAGAAATATTACTGTGTTAAAATTGTTTGGAGGTGAAGGAAATGACATCAGCTAAAAAGGTAAAGTTTCAGAAGTTGGTGATACATTTTGAACGGCAACACCACTAGTGACGTATGTGCCAAAGTTACATGAAGCTTTATCAGTCATCTGAAACTTTAACTGCCATGAAAATTGACAACTGGAACATTCGTACAATTTTAAAGTATCAAAATGGAAAATGATTAGAAGTTTTTTTTGTATATACCATGTTGGAAATATAAAACAAGTCGCACATTTTGCTAACTCGTTACGTTTCGACACGGCAAGTGTGGTGTTTGTATTCTAATAGATCATAATACTAACAATTCTCAAGATTAAAGAAAACAACTGTAAGTGAATATTACTGGAGTTCTATCCCAATACCAAAACGTTATTTTAACACCTTGATACGTATTTCAATCACCAAGTATCATCTTCAAGAGAAAAATTAATCTTCCTCTTGAAGATGATCACTTGGTGAACGATACACATGTCAAGGTGTTGAAATAACGATTTGGTGTTGGAAGAAAATTCCAGTAATATTCATTACTACACCAGAGGTTCCAAACAGTGCATCACAAATAAAACAACTTTAGAGAATTCAGAGACATCCAGTATGAATAAATATCAACCCAGCGCTAAACCTGGTTTTTGAGGTCTTATTGAAGACGGACTTTTCAATTCATATTGAGGACATACTCCCGAAAAACTAAGGACCAATCAGTTCGCTATCAGTGTTATCAAAAATAATGAATAAGGCGTGAACTACCATATTCACCAATACGTAAAAGGCTCTAACCATCAATGGCTTTCGGAAACAAATATCAACAGGCGTCCTTTTATCGTATGTCAATATGGAGAGTCAAGAGCTGTTGCGCTTGATATTTCAAAGGCCTTCGACCGTATGTGGCATGAGGGTTTGCTGGCCAAACTTTGATGCTATGACTTGACCTAAAAGAACGTTTCCTGCTAGTGGCCGTCGATGGATATCTCTCGAACACTGTTACCCCAGGGATCCATATCGTCTTCAACCCCCCCCTTCATTCATTTATTTCATTTATATATAATCTACATAAAATATATTCCAATAATTGATTACAATTTTAACTGTTATTGATTTAGTGAGCTACAAAATTAATTACTATAAATTATATATATATATATATATATACATATATATATATATATATATATATATATATATATATATATATATATATATATATATATATATATATATATATATATATCGCGGACACGTGTTTCTGGTAATAAAAACAAACACCCCAAATTACTTCCCAAAAGGATTCGATATAAATAATTACTGAAATTGCCTTTTTCAAGGCAACATTACCATCAGAGATTCATATATAACTAACCTAACCTAACTGTTTCTACCTAGGAGGCCTAGGAGCGGAAGGTCCTTTACAACTCCACGCCCAGCCGGGTATCGTGTCAGGACCGCTCCAGGTACCGTTTTGGCGACAGCCCGTCTACTCCCGCGCATTGTCCCCCGTCGTTCCAAAATAGACGCGACGCGTAATAGGTCACTGCGTTGCGTCAAGTTAATTTCATCGTGGCAACTTCTGAACGATTCGTTCAAAGACAATATTTTCATACTGTAAATTGTCAATTCAAGAATAAAAATCGACCTGTTTCAGGTTTTTTCACATAGTACATAATAACGCTAAAAATCAATTTATTTAATACATATGGACCGCACTGTAGAATAGATTTTGCTGTAAAAAACAAAGTATATTTTATTACCACATTATATTCGAAGCAGTTTGAACACATCACCAGCCTGCTTCTCATAAATGAAATACGAACGAAACGAATACAATAAACAGTAGTCTCGTCAAATCGTTTGTAACTTTAATGCGCCCTAATGAATATAACGTGTCCGGAATGGAGCGGTGAGCACCGTCGGCAGTCCTTCGTCTTCATTTCGGGGCTCTGCTATTGTTTCCCATAGAAGCGTCGGAAGTAAGAAAGTACAGCACAGCAACGATGTCGTAAAGATTTCAATCAGCTCGCGATAACCACAGAACCCGTATAAGCAGGGTTGTTTCAGGGACAGTATCTTCACGAAAACTTTCAAAATAAAGAAAATACATTCGAAGTTTGTCCTGAGTTCCTTCCAAAACGAAATGTAATTTCACTTTCATTCCATCCCTGATATCCAATATTACTTTTTAAAGGTTGATATTTTTCGAATGGTTCATTTCATTGATAGTTACTGGTGAAACATTTCATTATCATTAGAATTAATTCAGAACCTAAAAATGACGAAGGTAGTTTTTAACCCTCACCTATACTGTTTCCATTACAGCAAACCCAGAAAACCCAGTATACCATAATGTGATTGCCCATATATTTTCTCCAACATATGCTTAGAATAAAAGAGAT
The DNA here is from genome assembly GCF_025532065.1 of Leptinotarsa decemlineata. Classification (NCBI taxonomy): domain Eukaryota; kingdom Metazoa; phylum Arthropoda; class Insecta; order Coleoptera; family Chrysomelidae; genus Leptinotarsa; species Leptinotarsa decemlineata. The sequence continues at coordinate 13,886,541 of NW_027412747.1, forward strand.
GACCTTCCTTTTTACGAGAGACAAAATCAGTATCTACATAATCTGAACCTCCATCAACCAAAAGCTTTCTCCGACCCGAATATCCTTAACCCCACTCCATGGACTACCCCAAAAATACTCATTAATATAAACCTTAACCAGTTCAAAAAGAGATACATCAACTACGAAGTCATCAAATATAATGTGAAATGATTTATACGAAGTACAAGGAGTTTAATACAATCTATACGGACGCATCCAAATCTGAAGACGGCGTAGGAGTCGCTTTCACAAGTCTTCAATCCAATTCATCATTCAAACTCCCCCTAGAAACTGGGAACTTTACAAACTGGAAACTTTACACCATATGGAAAGCACTGCAGTACATAGGAAAGAACAACTCCATGACATTTTTGATTATGTCAGATCATTTAATTGCTCTGGAAGCAATCAACCAATTATACTTCTACCATTACATCACTCGTCATATAAAAGAACTGATCAATATACTCTATGGAAAAGGGTTAGACATAAAATTTATATGGGTCCCTTCTCACGTAAGTATAAAAGGAAACGAAAAGGCTGACAGATTAACTGAAGAAGCCACCATCAGTTTAAAAAACTATGTTGTCCATATAGATATGAAACCGTATTATTAGAAAATCCTCACTGAATGATGGTAAGATCAATGGAATGGGTTTTGCAGTAAACTTTCCAAAGTTAAAACAAGTGTACTTCCATGGAAACATCTCCCGACAAGCAGGAAAACCCAGGTCATAGTATCTCGCTTGCGAATAGGCCACACTCGCCTCACCCATTGGTACCTCATTGCTAGTACCTCATTGCTCATTGCTGAATAATGTCAATCGGGTGTAAAATATCTTCAAAACGAATTTGTTATGTTCGTCATTCAGTCGCGTTTAGTACAAGAGTAAAGTGAATTTCAGTCCAAACCGGAATTTTTTAAAAATATATTGTTGTTGAAGTATAATGACATAAAACCGTTTGAAGAGGAGGCGAAACAATTAGAAACTCAACTGGAACGTAAAGAGCAGTTTTTAATAGTGAATGCTATTCTTGATGATCTAAAAGTAAGCATGTTCATAACTATAGCAGGGGCTCAAATTATTCAAAAATTCTTCCTTGAGGAGTAGTGAAGTCACGAAAATCAGTTGACACTGCTATTGCCTCAGTAAGAGGACATATTTTGCTTGGGTGACTTGAATATTGATATTATGAGATTTGGCTTAGAATGTGCTTGAGTTATTTGGACTACAACAAACGTCTTCGTCTACTCATATCGACCTGAATATTACTGGAGTTTTTTCCCAACACCAAACCATTATTATAATACCTCTACACGTATTTCGATCACCAAGTGATCATCTTCAGAAATTTGATCTTCCTTTTGATGATCGAAACACGTGTCGAGGTGTTACAATAACGGTTTGGGGTAGGTAAAATACTCCAGTAATATTCATTATTACACCAAAGGTTCCAAACAGTACATCACAAGTCTCTCTGACCTCTGACGACAATTGATGTACCCCTCATGAATAGTTGGACCTCCGTTCCCAGATCATGATCTAACTTTTATTGCGTTTGATGTAGTTATACGAAGAAATTACCTCTATTTTGTTATAAACTCTTTCATGGTGATCTATTATGAAGTAATAACTTCCTTGAGAAGTCATTAAAATGAGTTGTCACTGCTTTTTTGCCTCAATATAATAATAATATCTTTTGCTAGGGTGACTTCAATAATGATATTATGAGGTTTGATAGATCTGACTGTGAAAAATTGTCTCATATGCTTGAGTCACTCGGACTACAACAAACCATTGAGTCAACAACACGTACCACCCCCACTTCATGTACTCCCATATTGATCTTTACTGAATGAAGTTACACAAAGAAATTTCATCTATTTTTAAACCGTACGGTACTTCATGATTCTTTCATGAAGATCTCAGTAATGCGGACTTCGAGTCAATTCACCAAATTTATGATGTACACGATAGAAGAGACACTGTGAACAGTAATATATTATCAGCATCTGATCATACTGTTCCACTCAAACCTATAAAATTTACAGAAAAATACGGTTCCTGGTTAATTATTAGCTTGAAATTTCTCATGACTTTGTATAATGAAGCCCTCTGCAGGTGGCGTGAATTGGAAAATGAACGTGCGCGAATGAACGTGCACCCGTATTTTGCAGAGACTATAGACCAGTCGCTTTGCTATCAGTGATATCAAAAATCATAAAAAAATCGAGAACCAACATATCTTCAATATTTAGAAAGTTTCAACATCTTGAGCGATCATCAATATGACTTTTGGAAACAAAGATCAATAGGTGCATGGCTCTCCAGCCTGCTGACAGAACGTTCCCTGCGAGTGGCCATGGATGAATCTCTCTCGAATAGTTTTATCATCAATGCTGGTGTGTGGAATTGGCCGGGGTGGTAGTGCGCCCGACTCACGATAGGAAGATCGTGGGTTCGATTCCCGCCTCGACAAGATATTTTTCTCGAGAGAATTTATCTGGTTGAAGCGGGGATGATTCTGCAACCGTGTTAGGAATCACACGTTGAAAGGTAAGACCTCGTTAGTCCTTATTTCGCACAAGTTTCTCAACTTCTGAGAGTTGTCGTTCTTATGGGGTCGACAGCTGATTAACGGAAAACAGATTTTGAACAAATTTCGAACAGAATTCTCAGTGATATATATATATTGTCTTCAACCCTATTTTTATTGTATACCAACAATTCATTGGAAAAAAAACTAATGATTCAATATATTGCTTTGCCATCCCATTTGGATTCCAGGACATCGGCAGCGGATGCACATCTTCACCGGCAGCAGGAGGTTACATATCTTAATGAGGATTTAGGAGTTATTTCGAATTGGGGTGAAAGTAACCAGGTTCGATTAAATGCCACGAAAACCCAGGAACCAATTTTCTCCAATAAGATAAATGTCTCCAAACCGGATATAATAATGACAGGACAGACAACGGGCTTGTTTCATGATTTTTGGTTTATAGTTCACTCGATAGAAATTTTGAATTGAAAAACAGTGCACTTTGTTTCAGCTCTCTGAGTATCGTAGTTTTTCCATAATTAATTATTAAAAATAGAATGTGGTATGCCGATGACGTCATAGGCCTATTCCCGCTTCTTGTTCGATTGACCAATAGGAACAATAGAAATAATCAGCATTGCCAAATCGTAAAATTCACGAAGCCTATAATAATCAATTCAATTATAGAAGTGTATACCTATATGAATGTGTTCGTACGCGAGAAAATGATTGATAAATAATTTTTTTCTGTAATTATTCATTCATTTTTCTTCAAGAATGAAGCCAGAAAACAAATGAATATACAATAATGAGATCCCTCGAATCTACAACTAGAGCATAAAAATGGACAATAATATTTACCTAATAATTGATATAGTACAAGTTCCATCTAAATATGATTATGAATAGAATTTAACGAGCTGTATTGTCAAATGCTTATGAACCCTAATAAAATAAATCAATCATGCATTCATGCCACCCACCAAAAATAAGAAATTCAATGTAACTGGTGTATTGCCATATTGTCATCCAGTTAGCCAGCGCCCTCTATAGTGTATGCGACAATGTGGTCTTTCTAATGTCAATGGTTTCCATACTTCGTTTTTTGTTGATATAATTTCAAAATGAATGTTGAGCCTAGTTTTGTTAAAGCTGACTCCAACAACTCACCAAAAGTCGATTTTGAAATGATCGATGAATTTTACTTCAAAAATTTGCAATACTTTCGTACCGAAATGAAGAAAGAAAAATTGAAACGGTAGGTGATTTATAAGGTCCCTTTTATTTATATGACATTCATTTCAGACTTTGTCTTTCATCGAAGGATGGAAAGTTTTGATTGAATTTTTATTTTAGCTCGGCCTACTGAAGAAAACCATAGATCTCTTAGAGTTTCGTTATTTGGAACACTGAAAAACTTTTTTTCTGGTATGGATGATCTGTTTCCACAACTAGGTATGAAACATATTTCAACTATTTTGGTTGCAGTAATAGTAAAATTGAATCCAAAAATAACCTGAAAATATATTTTTCGGAATGTAAACTAAATGACACGGAATATGCAGCAAAATAGGCACCCGCCGAGACCTACCTTTCACAAAGGAAAAATTTTCAATCAGATAATTGTAACAGTTGTACTCACACTGAATTGACAACAATAACAAAAATGGCGTCTGTCAAAGTGAATCATCAGATCTGTGATTGGATAATAAAAACCAATACACGTAGCAACTCCGTTGATCAATTCTATTGGTCAACAGGCACGCGGCAAATTTAAATTACTTTTCGAATTGTTCTTTTTTCTGCAAATATAAAGAGATCTTGGGACCGATTAGGCTTGATAAGTATAATATACCCCCTACTCGATCAGTCTATAAGCAAACCAGTATCATTTTCCATAGCATGAAACAAGCCCATTCCGCTCTCTGCTTCGATTAGTTTGTTGAGACTTAAAATGGATAACAATTTGTGTTGACACAATCATGTCGTTGGAATTGCAAAGACTGCTCCTGAAAAGATTGAGATACTTTTCCGAATCAAGAAACAACACTAGATTCTTCATGATGCTCAGATCATACCTTCTTTGGAGTATTGTTCCCATGTATGAAGCTTCTCCTCTAAGTATATCCTGAAGCTGCTGGATTCCATCCAGAAAAGAGCCAACTGCCTGATTGTAGACGCGAACGTCACTTGTAATCCTAACAGTCTTGAACATCGAAGAAAGGTTGAAGATTTGCTTCTCTTCTGTAGATACTTTCACAGGAAGTGTTCAATTGACTTGACACATTTGATTCCACCAATAGCGGTACATATCAGAAATACGCGACGGACTGTGGCTCCTCATCGTTTGAGGTTCAACTTAGTCCACCTCGAATGCCACTGTTCAAGATTTCTTCCATTTGGAGAATTGCGTTTATGTAAAATAAACTTCCAGAGAACGTTTTTCCCAATGGAACTAATCTCCCGCTATTCAAATCCAACGTGAATTGCTTTTAAAGCATAGGCACCGCTCTCAGAACACCTCATGAATGTTATTGTAGTGCTTGTGTTTTTTCCTTGAGAATAAAAAGAGAAGAAACTGTGAAATTACACAACTTCAGCAAGCAGGAATTGAAAGGAATCTTAGTTTGAGTAAGAGATTGGGGAAAATTATATCTACAGAGATCTTGAAATGCTGAAGGATCATGAAAATGAAAAACTCATACTTGACCATTCAAAGAAACCCGATTACTTTAACCATTCCTATGTAACTGTAGTTAATTGTAATACCTCAATGAGGGAAGCTTTTTATACTTTTGCGCTAGAATCCAGAAAGTTGAAATTGAAAAACAATACGATACAGATTCGGATCTCGCACTCGAAATGCGAATGCTTTGTGCACAATCATTTGTTCCTCATACACCTAGTAGTAGATCAATTTTGTGATAGTGAAACAATTTCTGAAAATGCTCAATTTTTCCTCGATTATTTTGAGGATACTTGGGAGAGAGATTGGAAAGAAATATATCGACACCGCAAACCAATATTTGCCCATGATACATGGAATTGCTATATTCCAACAGTGAGTGGTGTACCAAAAACAAAAAATTCAGTACAGGGTTGGCATCAGAACATCAATCAATCATAGCCATCCTTGTTGTGGAAATTTATCGGAGCTCTGGAGAGAGAAGAATTTCGTAATTTGGCATACAATCAATTGAATCGAATATATCATCTTGATTTTGGAATACATATAATTTTATTAATAGAAACCTAATTGAGACACAATTTTGATAATGAAAAATATACTAGTAGTACTATAATTTGTTGTAATTTTTTCCATGGTCACAATTGAAAAATATCTTATATATGTAACATTTTTCTGTATCAATATAGATTGTGAATTCGAAGTATAATATGAAAATTTGTTGTTTTCCTTCGTGTGCATTTAGATATATTTCAAGCAGTACTTAATCTAATCAAGCGATTGAGCAATTGAGGAAATATGCATTCGAAGATTTCGTGTTTCAAGAATACATATAATTAGGTATAAGTTCTCTTTAACGATGAAAATAAAAACAACAATAAAAATTATTTGGCGCTCCGGGGCGACTTCATTGATTCCAGTGGCGCATTTGCTTTTTCAGCTGCAGAAAACCCGGAAAAACCTGCAGCACCACATCATCTGAAGATCTTGATCTACCAATATCCTCTTTCTCATAAAACAAAATGTAGGGTGTCTCCAGAGGCTCCAATAGATTCAATGCAGCGCCAGAACACTTTGTGACACGACTATCGTCAAACTCAAATCAGTCGGTTTCGTCTTTGACCAAGGCGTAATAATGACCAAATTCAACGCCAGAACCACAGTAAACAATGACTGTACGAATATTATAATAGTTTTCTGCTAGATTAAAATGTTCATCTATTTCAAACCTTCGAAAGAGTTTCAAGTTATTGGTTTTCGACCAATTTCGAGAAATTTACTGAGTCCCTTAAAGACTCGGGTCGTAAAAGAAAAGCTATACTGATAACCATTTTCGAAGAATTCACCATGTCGACGCTTCAGATTCAGACATTTTTCACCTCCCTTTTTAAAGAAAATTATTACTATGAAAGACAAATTATTATGTCAATTTTAGAAAAGTTCATTATCATATAATTCACAAGATTTTTCTCGAAATATCATTACCATAATGGGATCAGATGCATTCATGATTGGTTGGCCGAGTAAAAAAAAGCTAGGGCCATAACAGTGTATAGCTCTCTGTACTTATTTTTATACAAGGGCAAAACGTTACCTAATTCGAGTTTCTCAGACTGAAAATTCAACCATGCGAAGAGTAACGAGAAAAACAACGAAGTTTAGCAGAGTGGATTTTTGAGAATGTGTCTGAGACACATAATTCACAAATGTACCCTCGAAGTTTTGGAGTAGCGGAGCTAAAATCTCGTAAACCGTTCATTTAGTGCAAAACGGCAACCATTATTTCAACTTTACGTCCAGTGAGCTCGGTCGACATAACATATTTATATGTGTATCTCTAAGACTCTTATGATATTTCATTTATTTAGTTTACTTCAACAAAGTTACGAGCATGAGGTGAACTATCAAATATTAGTTTGCTTACTTTTGGAGTCTGTTTGTACAGTGCCAACGTTCAAAGCTCTTTTTACTTCATCTAATTTTGAAATATTGAGTAAATGTTTGAGTGTTTGGACTCGTCTTCTTCTGATCACTCAACAAAATTAAAAAGTCATATTTCATTCTGTTCTTCTTGAAAACAGACAGGTTTTGTAAGAGGTGGAATATTTATATAAAAAAAGCGATTTATTTCCAACAGGAGTACCCAATTACTGGAAATGCTATTATTACAGAGTATATCTGAAATAAATATTAAAAATAATGGAATATAGAAATGTATTGAAGTAAATGCTAAAACGAAGTATATTTCAAATATTCGTATACGTAGAAATTCAAAAGAGGAATGAAAAGTTGATTATATAACACAAAAAGTTACAAATCATGCAATGTTGCAGTACTGACACAAATGTTATTCATAGTATTATTGAAAGTGATTGTGGATACATGATACCAAGGCGTTCAGAGAGTCAAATATACAAAGTGTTCGCGAATTTACGTGTGAATTCATTTGAAGTTCAGTGAAGAATATCAATAAAAATACCAGAGAGAGAGAAATCGATTCTGATTTCAACGTACTGTTTTCTTAATAGTCATTCATCATGCAGGCTGATTTACTTTCTAATGACAACGTTATCACCATTCTTTTCAAGTGAAACACCTTTTCTTTTTTTTCATTCTGCAGAATAATTTGCTGAATTGACTCAAAAAATATTTCACATACTGATACGGGCTGAAAACAGTACAGAATAGTGATTCAGAAATTATAATTAAAAAAAATAGTTTACCCTCGACCAAAAACACTAAATCTTGTTGTGCGTTTCGCTTAAAAAGTTGGCATCAACAGGCATCGACTGACAGATGATGGTGACTGATGCTTTGACAGATGATAATGGTGAGTGATAGTTCTGATCATCTTCCAATAAAGCTTAGTTGATTGGCGAAACGCGCGTCAAAAGTCAGTATTTTTTATCTGATGTGAGAAAATATTTTCAAATGATTGCCAGTTCTGTTAGTATCGGCCTCAAATTTTATATAAACTCATGAAAAAGTCCTACGGTCTGAGATAGGATGATGAAGCGAGTCATTCCACTGTTATCGTTTCATATCCACCAACTTTCAAAGATTGTGCTTATAAATTCGCTCATGGTTGCAGCAAAATATCACGGTGTGTCATCATGTTGAAACCAAGTCCTACGGTTATTGAGTATTGGTTATTTTCATATCAAGGAAACGTTAAGTCAAAGGAGTTGATATACTTTGTGAAAAATCTAGAAACAATATTCGTGTCAAATTTCTATCAAAAAAGTTATATTCTTTCCTTTCCAAGAGAAGGCATTCCGAAAAATCCAATATGGCATATACAGTGCCTTCATTTTAAAACTTCAAAACAGTTGAGAAATATGTACAGATCAGTTGAGTCTATTATCTGATGTAATGCCCAGTAATTTCACCTTATTAGTTTCACAATTGGAGATAATTTGATTATTGGCAGAAATCTGGATGTATAGTGTTTTCTGACAACTTAATTTCAGCTTATTAAATAGAAACCACTGATTAGCACTATTACATATATCGTCGAGATGAGACTGTAACATATCATTATTTTTATCCGACAGAATGAAAATGTTGTCGTTCGCAAAGAGAACCGATTTGAACGGTATCATATGTTTGCACAAGTGATTCACATAAATGACAAATAAGAGCGGGCGCAAAACAGGCCCTTGCAGAACGCCATGCTTAATAGTTTGAGAGTTTGCTAAGGTACCGTTGAGCATCACTGCTTGTTGACGATTAGTAAGATAGGTTCTAATAGTTTAATTTTTCCATTAGAATTTCATGTGAGACGCAGTCGAACACTTTCGACAGGAGACAAAACATCAACGCAGTGTGATTGCTCTGCTCAAGTTCCTCAATCACGCCAGACACGACGTCGAACACTGCATCTATTGTTGAGCGCGACTTTCTGAAACCATATTGTGAGTTACTGAAAAATGTATTATTTTCAAAGTAGGCATAGAGCTGAATTTTAATTATAATTTCAACCACTTTACTGAATATTGAAATAATACTTATTGGTCTGTAGTTATCAAAGGCTTTTTCATCACTTTTCTTAAAACTGGGCACTACTTTAGAAGACTTGAAGATATCTGAATATTAGCGGAGTTTTTTCCCAACACCAAATCGTTATTTTTACACCTTGACACGTGTTTCGATCACCAAGTGATCATCTTCAAGAGGAAGATAAAACTAATAACTACTCAAAACTGAAACTACTTATACTAAACAGGTACATCATACAGGTAGGTAATCAGTAATACCACCCATACAAGTGTACCACCCTAAATTAATTTTACAATTGGCCTTTCTATTATTTACAATATGTCCTTATGTATGTTTAAATGTTACAGCTATATATAGAACAATTTTCGGCTATATAAAATTAGTTTCACAATATTGCCTATCTAAATATATTTACAATGTGTCTTTTTGTAGTAATCAGTAAACCCAACAATATTATTTCAACAAGCTATATAGTATGCTATTTGGTATTGGTCCGTTATCGTTATTCATAATATTATTATGTTTACTCATTTGATATCTGTAAATATACCAGTACATTGAATTGATCAGTATAGTAAGAGGTTGGATTATTATAGACGAGGTTTCCTTTAGTATTCGACTATTGAGTTCATGGGTATCTGAACATTTGGAGTCCTTTAGTGAATTATGAAAAATGACTTACACGGAGCAGGAAATTTTTTAAAACTTAAAAGCTCCTCATTTGCAACATACGAGAGATAATTAATGATATTATCAGCAATGGTACTGGAAAAGTTGTTCATCTCATCAGATGATAGTTCGATTGTTGGTTTTAAATCGTATTTATATCTCTCGAAATTCATTATTTTCCAGCAAGCTTTAGATTTGTTTTTGAACGAAGAAATGTATTCATCATACGCCATTTTTTTAGCGGATATCAGTTTATTACCATATCCTTCCTTGACCTGTTTGTACGCCATGAAACCATTTGGGGTCTTGGTTTTGTGTGCTATTTTTAACTGACCTCTATGCTCAGATAAACAGGGTTCATTGACACCCGCGGTAAGCAATTCATCAGTAATGTTTGTAATAATATTGTCAATGCACTTAGAAGAAGTAGCCGTCACTCTGGTATCTTCTCTAATAGTGACTGATAAACCAAATGGAGTTAACAGGCAAGTAAAGTTCAAAAGGACTTCGGATTCAACTTTGAAGTTTATATTTAAGTCTCCTAGAATTATACAGGACACCTTCAGTTTTTATTAGAAGCAACATGACAGCTTTTCGGTACATTCACGAAGTAGTGGATCCGACAACCCCATATTTCAGCAAGACAACACTAGACTGCATGTGGCTAAAGTAACTCTAGACTTCATGTATCAGCATGACATTAACCGCTTACCATAGCCACCCAGATCGCCCGATCTTTCACTGATCGAACATGTGTGGGATATTCTTGGTCGTAGACTGCTGAATTAACAACAGCTTCAATAGTCTAATCAACAAGTTCAAAAATATGAAAAATAGAGATAAAGTTCCTAAAAATATGAGCGATAGCTCATTCGATTCGAAATCACCTCTAGAAAAATTTTTCTGAAGAATTCTGGTGCAGTTGAAAAATTGCAATTGTTATTTACAAAATGAGATTTAAAAAAATGTTATTTAGGTTTTTGTTGATAACTCCAAGAAATAATGATATTTGATTTTGAAAAAAGCTCGTTGAAGGGTAGGAAATTTCCGATAAAAAAGTCCCGACTTCAGAAACTATCTCCATTATTTATAATTTTAATTTAACGTTGAAATTAGCGTTCCGCGCGGCTGTTACTAACTATTTTGAAGTATAAATTATAATTTTTAAAAGCAAATTTATTTCTTTACTAATTAGTTGAACAATCGAAATATGAGAAAATCGATTTTGAACAATTAAAAATCAAAATTAGGACAACTTTTTTTTATTCATAATTATCTCTAGAAGAAAAAACAGCAAAATAGCAAAAAAAATTCTGAAATATTGAAATTCTCTATTTGTTCAAAACAATTTAATAAACAAATTACGTAAGGAATTCATATCCTATGTTAATAACTGCCATTGTTTAATGTGAAAACATAGCTAAATATCAATTGAAAAACAAATTTTTCAACAATTTTTAGATATTTCATTTTGCAATAGTTATAAAAAATCATAATTACCAAATTGATGAATTTTTATGAACTTTTATCGCAGGATCGTATGAAGTATATGTCAAAAGGGCTCCACGAAGTTTAAATTTTATATGTCAATTATTTATACCTTTCATCCCATTATTTATGCCAACGGACTTTGGGAAAAATTTGTTACTTAACAATTGAATAACTTTTTGAAAAATGGTGATGATACTCTTTTATCTACGTGACTCGATTCATTCAAGTGTTAAGAAGATACTAGATTTTTTCAAATTTTTAAAATGACATTTTATGTTGTAAAAAAAATATTTCTTTTGACAAACTCTCTTTAGCGGCAGCGCGCTTATGTCGTAACAGCCGCGCCGAACCCTATTTTCAACGTCAAATCAAAATTATATATAATGGAGATAGAGTTTCGGAAGTTGGAACTTTTTTATAGGAAATTTTCACCTCTTCAACGAGCTTTTTTCAAAATCACTTAAATATTATTATTTTTTGAGTTATTACCGAAAAATTAAATACCACTTTTTTAAACAATTTCAATTGTTCACCTGCACCAAAATCCTTCAAAAACATTTTTCTATAGGTGATTTCAAATCGAATGAGCTATCGCTCATATTTTTAGGACATTTATCTCTATTTTTCATGTTTTTGAACTTGTTGATTAGACTACAAAGATTTTGGCAGCACTTACCATCTTACCAGGACAATGCCCAGATGTATTCACGAGTGTATAAGACATCGAGGATCTGCAACACACTACTGAACTTCACTGGTTTCACCATCATTCAATTTCTCTGAAAACTCACTCGTTTGTTTGCTATTATCTGTCAAGTGAGTAAGTGAAAAATTATTAAAATATTTTCAATATAAATGGGTGTTTACCTTTCTTTGCCACCTAGTATATGTGCATGAGTAAATCAGTTTTCATATAATATATAAAAGAAGACTCATATATCTAGACTTTTGTGAGACAACAATGTTTTCCAGTATTGATGCTTTATTCAAGTGTTTTCTCCGAAACGCTGAAGATTTTCAGACGTCTCACAATTAATTACTTCGAGATTAATTCAATTCTTGGGAGAAACCCTTTGTTTCGTTCTTAAAGTCCTGTGAAATATGTCTGTTCCTGATTAATTCTTATCGAAACACCTGCGTGCTCTCAACAGATTAATAAATGGAGATTAACACTTCAGTTGCTTCTCCTAGATCACGCATGGGTGAGATGGAACCATTGTATAAAAAGTTTTTTTGAAAGAGAAAGTCTCTTTTTTCAATAAAATTGTGCGGAATTTTCGATGATACTGTGCTGTTTTGCAAAGACGAAAACTGTTTTGATATGAAACAGAAATTAGAACATGACCTTAATCTAATCAAATTGTGTTTCGACCACAGGCTCTCATCTGTTAACGTTGAAAAAACCTATTACGTACCATTCAGTAGTTATGACAACTCTCCACCAGAATATAACATCAAAATCTCCAATACGGAAGTCATCAAACCCGCAAAGAAAATAAAATATCTTGGAATAATTTTAGACAGCAATCTCAGATGGAACCAGCACATAGACCACAAAGTTAAAAATTACGTTGCATACTTTACAAATTCAAACGGATAGCAAACATACTCAATCAAAAACAAAAAAGTATGTTATATTAGAGTTTAGTAGAGTCTTATCTGAGATATGGTATAATTGGTTGGGGTGGAGTGTCGAAAACTCATCTACATTCCCTTGAGGTTATGCAGAAGAGATTTATAAGATGTATCCTACGGAAAGATTACGACTACCTTAGCGATCTACTTTATTCTGAATCTGGAATATTCGATCCCAAACAGCTGTTTCTTATAAATATTACTGCTGTACAGCATAGAAACAAAAAAATAATTAACTTCTTATCACCATAAATATGCTACACGTGGGAATCATAATATAATCATACCATTAATGCTCAAATCAGTTGGCTAGGAATCCTGAAAACTCAAAATGGGAATCAAATCTCAAAAAAATTATGACAAAGATTATATTATACGTTAAAGATATACCACGAGCAGAGATACATAGACAAATATAAATTTAAATACTTACTTGCACGATTGTGGATATACAGGGTGTCCCTGGACTTCCTCTTTTCCTCTCGGGAGTGTATAGATGGGGTCAAAATATCACCAGTACTTCATATAACTTTTTTTCCTAAAAGTCTTCGTAACCAAGTTACGGGCCCTCGAAGTTACAAAATGAAAAATGTTTTTCTTTGATAACTTTTCAAGTGAATATTCAAAATCATCCAAATTTTGGTAATTGACTAAACAAATGAATTCCGTCGATGAGCTTTCATGCAGGAGTCAGTTGTTTTGCTACAAAGTCAGGAACGGACTACCCCCGATGGTCCACACCCCAAAACTTTGAAATGACAGATATTTTTCAATATTTTTCAACAAAATAAGGTTACTTGGACAATTTTATGAATAAAAGTACTCGTGTGGAAAGTCGATCGGAGCAACGAGTCTTGATAAAAATGTAGTTCTACTCGACGACATCAAACCCGCTCGTCCACCATTATTTGAAATGAATAATTATCAAAGCAGAAATAATAATGATAACATTAATTCAACAACATTTATAACAGGAATAATACAAAGTATGCTAAAATGAAGTCGTAAACAAAAAGTACAGTACCTATATCGAAGTTTAAGTCACAATTGTGATAGCAGATATTTTTTCAAAAGAAATATCAAGTTCTGTAGATTCGTGGTGTTTTTAAACTAACAAGCTACTCTACTATGAAATATCGAATTCATTCCATATTTTGTATGTACATAATACGTGTGGAATAATCACGTTTCGTGTTGATCAGTTATCTGAATCTCATGAAACTCAACATTCGAATGTTTCAAATTCTTCTTCACAGCTAAACTGTTGAGGAGTTTCACTGATAATTATAATTTTATGGGAGAAATTCTTTAACACGAATCTAAATTTAGCTGAAAAAACGCACATCGGAAAAAATATTTACTATACTAATAAAAAGCAAACGAATGAACTACAAAAACGGCTGCACATGATCAGGTGAAAAATATCCAAGGAATAATCCATTTCTTTCACAGATGTTGACAAAAAAACCTTTTAGAAAGTTTTGATAAAAAATGAGAAACTGGAATGCGATTTTGTTTTGTTGAGTGGTGCGTTGTCATATGACTATCATTGTATTGTCAATATTCTATAGGATATTTTGAATTTTTTTGATATGGCCGAACAGTTTACATTCAATGAATATGCAGATATGCATGTATTTTATGAACGAGCATTTTGTAATGCTGCAGAAGCTCGTCGTCTGTAATCCGAGCATTTTCCCAATCGAACGGTACCGTCAAGAGAAACATTCGAGCGTGTCGATCGCAGCTTGAGGGAGACAGGTATGTAATAGTTGATAATTAATTTGAGCACGTTGTTTTATTTCGATATTATTGTAGGTACAGTTTTGCCAAAACGAGGTGGTGAGGGCGCTCCTAGGACTGTACGTACCGTTGTATTGGAGGAAAATATTTTGGAAGCCGACGCTGATGATCCTTTAATGAGCATCAGAAATCTATCAGAACAGTTCCATACATCCAAGTCCACTATTCATAGAATAATTAGGGAACAACTGCTCCACCCATTTCACATCCAGTAGGTACATGCCATGACACCTCAAGATTTTCCAGCACGACTGGAATATGCCAATTGGTTCATGGATAGGCAAAGAGAGGATATGACTTTTATTAATCGAGTTTTATTCACTGATGAAGCAGGTTTCAGTAGAGATGGAGTTATCAACTCTCATAATCTCCATATATGGGCCGAAGAAAATCCCCATGGGATATTGCAAACCAAACACCAACGGAAATTCAACGTGAATGTTTGGGCTGGTATCATAGGAAACCATCTTATAGGACCATTCGTTCTACAGGACCGATTGAATGGAGAACGTTATTTGGAGTTCATTCAGAACGATTTGAATGGACTTTTGGAACATGTTCCATTGCAAACCCGAAGAGATATGTGGTTTATGCATGATGGCGCTCCTCTTCATTTTAGTTTGATTGTGCGTGACCATCTGAACCATATTTTCCACAATAGATGGATTGGTAGAGGTGGGCCATATTCATGGCCATCGCGGTCTCCGGATTTAAATCCATTGGATTTCTTTCTGTGGGGGTATCTAAAAAGATTTGTTTACGCTACACCTATTCACAAAAGAGATGCATTGTTGAATAGAATAACATTACATTGTGAAGCCATACGAAACGACCCTGGAATGCTATTTCAAGTACAGAGAGGGTGTCTTCACAGACTAAGAAAATGTATAGAGAGAGAAAGTGGTCATATCGAGCAGTTTCTGTAGCGGATTTTTCATTTCTGTTTGCTCTTGAGGCTCTTGAGTTTCGTTAGTTAAACGTGTTTGCATTATAAAAATTCGTTATGAACATTTTACCTATCATTTCCATTTTCCTTAAAAACTAATATTTTCGAATAATGGTAGACATCTCAGGATAAATGTTGTTGAATTAACGTTATCATTATTATTTCTGCTTTGATAATTATTCATTTCAAATAATGGTGGACGAGAGGGTTTGATGTCGTCGAGTGAAACTACATTTTTATCAAGACTCGTTGCTCCGATCGACTTTCCACACGAGTACTTTTATTCATAAAATTGTCCAAGTAACCTTAATTTGTTGAAAAATATTGAAAAATATCTGTCATTTCAAAGTTTTGGGGTGTGGACCATCGGGGGTAGTCCGTTCCTGACTTTGTAGCAAAACAACTGACTCCTGCATGAAAGCTCATCGAAGGAATTCATTTCATCAATTACCAAAATTTGGATGATTTTGAATATTCACTTGAAAAGTTATCAAAGAAAAACATTTTTCATTTTGTAACTTCGAGGGCCCGTTACTTGGTAACGAAGGATTTTAGGAAAAAAAGTTATATGAAGTACTGGTGATATTTTGACCCCATCTATACATTCCCGAGAGGAAAAGAGGAAGTCCAGGGACACCCTGTATATTGTGTATTGATTTGTTTGTAGTCTGGAACCCTTATGATTGCCAGTTTAAACTTATATTCTTATCTATATCTAGTGCTTATTCCAATAGATTGATTGGTTTTATTCATTTATATTCTGTTCAAATGTAGCTATTTGGAATTTATATCTTAGTACTTAATTCAATGCATGAATCTCATTCAATGTCAGATTCAGTATTCTCATTCCTTACACACAGGTAGATTATTTTGCCTCGTAAGATGTATTTTATTTGTTCACTGTTCATTTCTATATGTACATGTATATATTTACTGTAAACAATCTTAAGAAAATGAATGAATACATATTATTAATTCAGATTTGACCGAATTTTTACATTTTTTTGGAATTTTCTACGTTTTTTGTTTACAAATGAAGAAAAATAAATCCAAACAAACAAAACGTCTTTTCATTGTTACAATGAAGATTGCATTAGCTTTATCCGGCTTTTTTTTTTTTTTTCATGTCTGAAAGTTTCTTTTTGTATGATCTGCACATCTTTGTTAAGAATTCATTTTGGAACTATCTGCTGTTTTCCTCTCTTTGGAAAATTTCCATATTTTTGTAGAAAGATGGAGGAGTAGAAAGCCAACACCTTCCTTTCACAAGGGTCATGAGTTTTGATTACCATTCGCAAATCGGGGCACCATGATTAAATGATCTGATTTCAATTTAATGACATTCTTCATCGAATGGCATATTGCCAAATGTATAGATACTTTTTTGTATCATCAATACAACTTTTAGTATCATCAATTGGATCACAGAAATGTTTTTACACATATATTCGAAAGGAATTTCCCAACAGGGCATGGACAAAATATTCAACTCCAGTAGATTTCATACCAGCACTTTTTTGGGTGATTAATGAGTTATTCCTAAAAAATACCTTTTGAGTCTAGATTCATTTTTATATTTTTCCTCAATCTGGATCTTTCAGATAAAAACTTTTGAACTTAAAAAAATATACCTAAAGATATTTTTGTAGTACTTAATGAATCCAACAGAAAGCTATTTTCCGGATTAGGCGACTTTATTCATGAATGAAACTCACAATTTCTAATATCACCCGTATGATTGATTATAGGCACTATCCTTATTTGTTTTTAGAACTGATGTTAATTCAAAAGTATACAGGCCGTTTCTTTCATCATGTGGTAACATTGCTATATTCTAAACCGCAACAGATACGAAGGCGATTGAATGGGAAAAAAGGTAATTGTCATCGGTAGCAATACAATGGTCGAAAAAATTTTACGGGGACCCTCGCCCTTCTGGAGTTACACGGGGAAAACCAAAAATGCTGTTTTTCGTTTTTTTTTCGAATGGAATTTTTATTTCGGAGAACAGCACAAAGTGGAAAAAGAAAATGTTATTGTATTCGAATTGTACTATGATGATGTAATAATGAATATTCGATAAAACGTTTCGTGTCAACATGGCCAACATCATTTTTTTATTACTGACCTGTATTTTTCATTACAGATATTGATAAAGCAATGAATTCACAATCCAAGGGTATATGACATTTGTTATTTTTAAAGCGTTTCATTTCAAATAACTACCATCATCAGTGAAAACAATTTTAAATTACGGTCTTGTCGTTACTTTTATTGTAAATTGTTTCGATTTCTTCAAAATATAATTCAGACAACTCAATTAATTCGACAGGTAGGTACGCTAACACAATGAAAATTTGTACTTTCCTGTTTTGATAATTTTTGTATTGCCGTTATCCTTCTTTCAAAGCTTATTTCTCCCTAATTAATTATAATTCGTAATGTGATATATAAAAATGAATGTTTTTTGGTTGGTTGGTTGGTAAGTGATAAACTTCTACATCGCTTAACCGATCGTGATGAAATTTGACATGTATAAGTAATTTTTTTATAGAGAGGGTTTTTAGGCTATCAATTTTTCTGTAACTTGCCACTAGATGGCGCTGTAGAACAATTTGTTGAAAGCACTGTTCTATAATGCTGCGCACGCCTGAGTTCGTTGATTCTGATTCTGTCAAAACATTGGAACAGCAGCGATACATCAACATAGTACTAGTATTTTTATAATTCTCAATCCTGAAAGTAACAAAAAAATCAGTTTTTGGTCAAAATTCAATTGCTGTACAATTTGTAATGATCAAATAGCATCTCAATTCTTTTACCATCTAAAACGCATACTCTTTGTTTGGTTTCTGTAGCAGGAAAAATGAATGCGTTGTTGATATCTGTTGATAACTGTCAGACGTTTATGAACATATCAAAGATGTATTCATATGATGAAAGGACTCATATGCCCACTCATATTAGTTATACAAAATCAAATTGAAATCCTCTTTTGACTAAGAAAATGTCTGTTGAGCTATACGTATTCCGAACATCCAAGTGTTAAGACGCTTAGAAAGAAATTTGAGGGACTATGGTGCATTTGACAGAAAGAAAACAAGAAAATGTGTGGTTACTGGAATTGTGAGAAATCAATTAAATGTTATGGGTAAGCAAATATTGCCAAATGGAAATTTACACAGTAAAAACATCTTTTTTTTTTATTTGGGATTGGCCATTTACAAAAATTATGCTAATAAAGATTGTTCTTTACGAGAAATTGCCCACAAAATGGGGATTTCTGTAAAATCCACCAGAATTATTCTGAAAAAGAACAAATATAAATGTTACAGAACACGCAAAGTTCATCACCGCAATGAAAGCAATTACAGAAGGAGAGTACGATTTGCGAAGTGGTTAAGACGTAGAAATAGGAATTATTTGTAAAAATATAAAATGGACGGACGAATCAAAATTCACCAACAATGATTGGTTCAACAGAATTATTCATTATAAGTAGATAATACAAATGAATATTTACATAGGGGAACTAATTTCCAAGAAAGGTTCGCAATAAATGTTTGGTTGGAAATTGTGGAAACAAACATCCTTGGCCCTTTCTTTTACGATGATCATTTGAATAGTGAAATGTATCTCCATTTTGTATTCAATGAATTCGATGGCTATTCAGATGAATTGCCAATGAAAATCCACCATGAAATGCAATATTTTTAACAGGACAGCGTTTCTCCCCATAATGCAGCAAAAGTTAGGGTACATTTAGATGCAATATTCCCAAGAAAAAGGATTTGAAACAATGGACCAATTAACTGACCAGCTCGATCCCAAGATCTTACTCCTTTAGATTTTTTGTCTGGGGATACATAAAGGATAAAGTATTTTCAACACCAAGTACAGATATCAACCATCTCAAACAAAAGATAAGAGAGAGATACATGTATTAGTATTACACCTATTATGCTAGAAAATTGCCACAGATATTGTCTGGACTGACGACTTATATGTGCATTCGGAAAAGAGGTCTTCAATTAGAGCATTTAATGTAGATTGCCATGTAGCTTTGATTTACCGTATTGGTTTCATTTTTCCCGAAAGGTCATAATGAAATAAATTGTTTTTCTCTTTGATTCTTGTCACTGATGATTGTGGTTATTTCAAATAAAACGCTATAACAATATCGAATGTGATATACCCTCAGATTGTGAATTTATCGCTTAATCAATATCTGTAATGAAAAAGATTGGTCCTTATTTAAAAAAAAATGGATGGTGGCCATGTCGACATGAAACATTTTATCGAATATTCATTATAACATCGTCATGGTATATTTCAAATACAATAACATTTTCCTTTTCTATTTTTTGTTATTCTCCGAAAAAAGAAAACGAAAATTTGCATTTTGGTTTTCTTATAACTCGAGAAGGGCGAGAGTTCCCGTAAATTTTTTTCGACCATTCTATTATCACCAATGACAGTTACCTTTTTTCCTATTTATTGAACATTGTACCCCAAATGATGGAAGATATTCCTGATGTTCCATCTTTCAATAATATTACAGAAAATGATAAGTCGCTATACTTAAAAAAAGTTACACCAAATCATATCATAGAATTAGGACATGAAATGAAAAATGGACAAAGTAGTGGAGATGATGAAATACCTACTTCACTAATGAAAGAGAATATGGTTAACATAAAAGAAGTTCTATCTTATATCATAAACAACTCTTTGAAATTTGGGATATTTCCTAAACAACTGAAGCTGTCTTTGGTGAAACCTATTTACAAAAAGGGTGATGTGGAAGTGATGGAAAATTACAGACCCATAAGTATACCACCAAGTTTTGCGAAAATATTTGAATTGGCATATTGTACACAATTAATTGACTTCTTTAATGAATGCAACATGTTTAGTAAAAATCAACATGGGTATATACAAGGAAGGTCAACAATGTCGGCCATTTTTCAGTTCCCTCAAAATATATTATATTTCATGGAAAAAAAGTCACTAGCCTTGGGAATGTTTTTGGACCTTTTTAAGGCTTATGATTGTTTGGATAGAAACCTGTTGATGGTTGAACTAAAGAGATATGGTGTTAGAGGGAATGCTCTGAAATGGGTTAAATCTTATCTCACTGAACGAACTCAAAGAATGTGCATTAAGAATCAAGGAAAAATGTATAAATCTGAAATATCATCATCAAATATCGGAATACCACAGGGTAGTATTATCGGTCCAATATTTTTCATAATTTTCATGAATGATCTATGTGCAACCATTATTGAAGAAGATCAGTTTATTACAAATTATGCTGATGACACAAACCTTTTATGTGGAGGTGACAATTTTCCTGATCTTATGAAAAATGCAAGTAATCTATTTGGCGGTACCAAACATTGGTTTGAAAGTAATAAATTGATTTTTAATGAATCAAAAACTAATACGATCCTGTTTCGTCCAAGACAGCTACAGATAGAACGTCTATCAAGCATAAATATGAAAAATAAAAAGAGAGAGATAGCTCCTTGTACTAAATTCTTAGGTGTTTACATTAATGAATATTTGGGCTGGTCTGAGCAAATAACAAAATTATGCATGAAACCAAATTCAGTCGTGTTTGCCATGAGAACTCTCAATAGATTTCTAAATTTCAGTTGAAGCAGCTGCTAAATATGGCATCATGTTTTGGGGAAGCAGTTCTGATACGGAAAAAGTGTTTATCATTCAGAAGAGAACGTTAAGAATAATCTTGAATATGCCGTATAGGGAATCATGCAGAAGTATTTTCCGATCAAACAATATATTGACCATTTATGCAATTTATATTTATGAATGTTCAATGTTCTTCTTTAAAAATAAATCTTTGTTTATTATAAATCACATCCCTCACAAATATGAAACTATAGGACTAGAAATATCAACTACCCTGTTCACAGGCTCACGGTAACTGAAAATAGCCCACAATACATGTGCATAAGATTGTTGAATAAATTACCAGATAGAATAAAAGCATCGGTCAGCATCAATAAATTCAAAAGAGAAATAAAAAAGGTACCCATACATCTGGAACCTTATAATATTGCGGAGTATTTTAATCATAATTTATAAAATTATCTTCATTTATGCATCTTATATTTCTATTCACGCAAGATTATTGTGTCTTGTAACCCTCAGTGACGTCATTTCATTATATATTGTCATTATATGTTTATTGTATTGTTGACATTCTGAAATGAAGATTATTATTATTATTATTTAATCGTCTTCGTATCTGTTACGGTTCAGAATATAGCAATGTTACCACATGATAAAAGAAACGGCCTGTATTTATGTTGCAGACTTTTCGGTTTGTTTGCTTCAAAGCAAACATTGTTTTCAGATGAACCATGAATCTTTATTTTCGATGCAATTCTATAATTTTCTTCCATGAAAACTACTCGTATGACTCATTCCGCGTCAATAAAGATTATTAAGAGCAGCGGAGCATAAAAATATGAAGTCAGCATAGAGACGGGCACACACCGACAGCGAGTCCGAGTTCTTAGTAAAGCCGTTCAAGTCCCAGAGGAGAGATTCAAGTATATGTCGTCGTCGTCTCCCTAGTTTCCTTCTGCCCAGAGGACGGATCCCAATAATCTGCTGAGGTTTCCAATCCGATTTAAAGACCCGCCTTATTGCGTTTCTGATACGAAAGATTGTACTCAGCGATATTAGGCTATCAAATATGTACACTTCCCTGGGTTTCCTTTCCAAATTCATTCAGCTGTTTATAGTTCATTCGATTATAGATGGTTAGATGTTTTAATTTACGAATTATATGGTATACATTTTAATGATGATCGAATGTTTGTCATGGAGAAGTCTCAAGGGTATAGAGCGGAATTATATTTCGTAATTCGAAAATCAACGTCTCCCGATGGAATTTCCGGAAGAGTATTATGATAAATCCAAAACCGACTGCAATAATATAACAATCCATTTTTCATTGGCTCTTCAGAGTGTTTTACCTTCTAGAATCTAAAAAATTTAAATTGTGTTGAAGGTGCAGAGCAAAGTATTTTTCACAATGAAAATTCACTATTCATCAATAACTTTTTATATTCAATAAAACTGACTATCAAAAATCGAAAAGGAATTGTACCTACGCATACTCACCCTAACGCTTTGGAAGCTGAAATCTGCTTCTGACTTCAGAATTGGAAAAAATCGAATGTAACACATGGACTGAAAAGTCCTGGGCCTAAGAAAGAGAACGCTTTTTTTTTGTTCAAAATTGTCGATATATTCATCAACGCGATCTTCATCAAGAGACACATAATTATTCCAGCGCCGCTCCAACATTTCAATACTACATTTGTAGAATGATTTATCTTTCGCCTCAAATTTTCATGAGCTAGCAGCCAGTAGTCGCTGGGAGCCAAATCTGGCGAATGCGGTGGTTTAGTGAGTAATTAGAAGTTCAATTCATGTAGTTTTGTCATTGATCTGATTGACTTGTGACACGGTGCCTTGTACAAATGAAAATAATTTTTTCTTTGCCATATGCGGTCGTTTCTTCGTACAATTTTGGCCTTCAAATGCTCTAATAACGTACTGTCGATGGCATTTTCCTTCTCAAGATAGTCGATGAATATGACATAATCTTTTTAGATGAATGTTATGCTTTCGGGCGTTTTGGACCAGGTTCACCAGTTGCTCTCTGTCGCGAAACAAAACTGTTTTTGAATTTCGCGAGCTCCAGTACAAGGACCGCCCACTCAGAGTAAATATCGAGAAAACATGGAAAAACGTTGGTTTTCCCAGAATATTTTAGCCTAGTTTTGAGAATTAAGATGTGAAATATCGATTCCCATGTGGTGAGAAAAATCTTTTGCAAGATTAGTAGCCTTCGCCAATTTTTTAAATAGGGAAAAAGTTGATTTTATAGAAAATTGCCTTTTCAGTTATTTAGATAAGGAAATCGTGCTTTCTTCAGAGGAGTATCGATAGCGATTCTTAACAGCTTCCGATTCACACCTCGATCACGTTTCCAGTGCTCGCGGTTCAATTCTAATTAGCATTTGAGTTTTGAAAAAAATTACATTACAAAAAAATCAAACGCATTTTTCAGTCGCAAGGACTGAGAATATCGAGACGCGGCATGAGGCTTTTTGGCTCAGGACGTCGAGTTCTATATGAAATTGGGGAAAATGAAAATTTAGAAGTTTCGCGATTTCCCGAAAATTTCCTAGTGAAGCCGAAGACTGATTTCATTTATCGTATAACGCAAATTGAGGAAGCGAGACGATGTATGGAAAAATGAGATACAAATAGCGGCAAATAGACGTCAATGGAAAGTAGTAGAGCGGTGTTTTTACTTCAAAGACCAGCGCCTATATAAAAATAAGTTGTAAAAGCTGGCAAATGCATACGAAATGAGTTTTTTTTTCTTTCACGTATAGTCAGTGGGCATACTTGAAGACTGGCTATAAATCAAATCATCTAAAAGAACAATTCGTTCAGGCCAGTCTCAACACCCTACACAGTAGGTTAATGGCCTGACACCTATCAGAAAACAACTACTCCCCTGGCTAATACCACGAAGGGCGTTGGATTATATCCGACAGGTGTCAGTGCAGGATTCTTCACTGAAGTTATTCCTGCATATGCTGTTGGCGATACAACTGCCGCAATAGATTTTCAATTATTGGAACACACTTGCAGACCGGTTTCGGGCTGTTTGGCCACTCGTCAGTGCAAGGTAGTGTATATCATCAACATGAAGTCGATGATTTCCGATAATTGAAAATCGAATTCCGTCAGAGTATCATTCCTCGAACTAAGCTGAAGACTACAACAAACAACAGGTTTGTCGTTGCTCCATCTGCCTGTGAACGAGGTAACCAACTGCATATCCAAATTTGCCCAATTCCTCGTAAAAGGAAAGAAATCTTTCACGTATAGTCAGTGGGCATACTTGAAGACTGGCTATAAATCAAATCATCTAAAAGAACAATTCGTTCAGGCCAGTCTCAACACCCTACACAGTAGGTTAATGGCCTGACACCTATCAGAAAACAACTACTCCCCTGGCTAATACCACGAAGGGCGTTGGATTATATCCGACAGGTGTCAGTGCAGGATTCTTCACTGAAGTTATTCCTGCATATGCTGTTGGCGATACAACTGCCGCAATAGATTTTCAATTATTGGAACACACTTGCAGACCGGTTTCGGGCTGTTTGGCCACTCGTCAGTGCAAGGTAGTGTATATCATCAACATGAAGTCGATGATTTCCGATAATTGAAAATCGAATTCCGTCAGAGTATCATTCCTCGAACTAAGCTGAAGACTACAACAAACAACAGGTTTGTCGTTGCTCCATCTGCCTGTGAACGAGGTAACCAACTGCATATCCAAATTTGCCCAATTCCTCGTAAAAGGAAAGAAATCTTTCACGTATAGTCAGTGGGCATACTTGAAGACTGGCTATAAATCAAATCATCTAAAAGAACAATATGTTGATGATATACACTACCTTGCACTGACGAGTGGCCAAACAGCCCGAAACCGGTCTGCAAGTGTGTTCCAATAATTGAAAATCTATTGCGGCAGTTGTATCGCCAACAGCATATGCAGGAATAACTTCAGTGAAGAATCCTGCACTGACACCTGTCGGATATAATCCAACGCCCTTCGTGGTATTAGCCAGGGGAGTAGTTGTTTTCTGATAGGTGTCAGGCCATTAACCTACTGTGTAGGGTGTTGAGACTGGCCTGAACGAATTGTTCTTTTAGATGATTAGTTTTTTTTTCGTTTTGCAGACATCCGAATTTGGGTCAGGCAAATCGTGCGGTTTTAGCGATCGCCGATTGGTTGAGATGAGCGCGGAAGAGAGTTCGCTTATTTTGTATAAATATACGAACGTCCGAGCAAAGTTAGTTAGTTGACTTATGAACGTGATCCTATACCAGTCGTCTTGAAAACTCGAAGATTTCTCGAAGGTTTGAAGCTACGGTTGAATTTTATTAAATGAATTCGTGTCTCAGTCAGGACTGAATAGAGACAAATTGCGAAGTAGGAGTCTTCAGGAATCTGCGATGGTTGGAATTCGAGGTATTTTTGGATTGTGGAAACTCTGGGACTTAACAGAGATTATACTGGAGCAGATTACTTGTTCGATGATACATTGAAGTGATTAATCATACCTTACGTCCGTTCAGGTTCCTTTTGGCACCCCGCCAGAGGAAAGCAGCACAAACCCTGCAGAGAAAGAGCAGGATCCTACTAAAGTTGCTTAGGCTCAGGTACCCTGTGAATACCAAACGGTATCAACGGAGCAGAGGCATATTATCGAGCTTGAATTTGAGGGTCAAGACATCATTAGTCATGTCCTTCGGGCGAACGACTCAACTTAACCGTTGGAAACCTCCGGAACTTCGATACCCTTCTGCCTTATCCTGCGAGCGGCCCTCATCCTAGGGTGCAGTTCAACCGTTAGGTTCCTTGTTCCTAAATCACAAGTCCAGTTCACCCTGTAGGCCTTGGATAGGATCCAAGGGTGAACTTAAAACTATTAGATATTCGTGAATCCTTCCCTCTGACTATTTCCTCGTCAGAGCCATTTTAGGGAAACTAGGGCAAAAAACGCACGAGCGCAGCTTGTAGAAAATACACCAGTGACACATCGCGAGACCACAAGTTTCGATCGAACCATTTACCCGTCAGACACGGTTAGCCGCCTGAGTGCGACTTCAACGAACAGACGCGGAACCCTCCAGGATCTGTTTTTACGGGAAACAGTATTCCGAGAACTCCAGTAGAATCAGCCAGTCCGAGGCCAGATTCTACTTACCGAGTCTACGAGGACATCAGTACCTCTCCCTTGGTCACAGAGCGACAAACCCTGGGTGGTTTTTTAGCAAGTCGAGTAGCTAGAGAACTCGATATGTCACAAAGGACTCCTATGCTGGGATCGGCTCCGACAATGAGTCAACAGCGTTTCGCATCATATGTGGAACAACCAGCACAATTTGGAAATTTTAACCAGCGGCGACAACCGAAGGGTTGTCTGCCTCTAGATGAGAGTTTTCCCCAAATGCAATGTTTTGAGTACAAACATTCAGGAGGTGCTGCTAAGAACTTTCGAAACAGAAAAAGTTTCGAAATACATAATGACGGACAGGACTTTCGAAACAAAGGAAGTTTTGAAAGACACAACGACGGACCGAACTTTCCAAACTAGGAAAGTTTCGAAAGATACAGCGATGGACAGAATTTTCGAAACAGGGAAAGTTTTGAAAATGCCGGCGAAAGGGGATTGGTTAACGACGCAGCACAGGTCGTCCGACGCCAGGCGTCGGACGACCTGTGCTGCGTCGATCATTTCAAAATCAATTCTTGGTAAGTTGTCTTAGACAGCTTTAACAAAACCAGGATCAACATTCATTTTGAAATTATTTCAACAAAAATACATGTGTGGAAACCATTGATATTAGAAAGAGCACACTGTCGCATACACTACAGAGGGCGCTGGCTGACTGGATGACAATATGGCTAATATACCAGTAACGTTGAATTTCTCATTTTTGGTGGGTGGCATGCATAATTGATTTATACAGCTAGTTAAATTCTATTCAGAATCATATTTAGATGTAACTTGTACTATATCAGTTATCAAGGTTTATATTATTGTCCATTTTTATGCTTGATTCATGGATTCGAGCGATCTTATAATTGTATATTTATTTGTTTGCTGGCTTTATTCTTGAATGAATGAATGAAAAATTACAGAAAACTTTGATTGATCGTTCATTTTTTCAGGAAAATGAAGTACCCATATCACAATTCATTGGTTTATTCGGCATTGAAAATGTGTGTCATATTGGATCCATTTTGCTTGTTTTTGCAACATTGAGTTTCAACTTTTTCTTAGCTAACAGATCGCGTAGGAACAATTCGTTTTTTCATCCAGTTTAGTTTTTGTGTATTTTAAAAATGTTTTGGAGATATATTTGAATAGTAGTATGGTGCATTCTTGTGCTGATTTCAATGGTGCCAAAAGGCACAAGAAAACAGAAAGCGCATTGGTTTATAGGTGAGTTATTCCATATAATGAGTTTATATTCCCTAAGGATGAATTGAGAAAAAATGGGTGGAAGTATTGAAAAGGAAGAACTACAGTCCTTCTACTCTTCCAAGACTTTATAGAAATCATTTAAAAAGTGACTAAATGAAAGATGTATGAAAATATTGAATTTGATGACACAGGTTTTCATTTCAACTTCAAGTATTCTCCACAGAAAGTATTATCTGTTGCTGAAAGTATGAAACAAAATGAATAAATATTTTTGCAAAAAAATTTAATGCTTTCCATTTTACTTCATTGAATTTTATCATATGATTAACGGTATTACCTCAGAGGTATTGTCGCAACTCAGTTCTCGCTTGGCTGTTTACGAGAGGATTTTTATTTGCTGTTTCACCCGCTCATTTATTCATCCCAAATAATGAAAGAACTCATTTACAACTTAATAAAATATTTATTGTGCAAGAAACGGAAAAATACTTTAAATAAACTCACACTCAATGTTAATAAAAAAAATACATTAAAATAATCAAAAAAACTTACATTACACTGCCACCCAGCAGGATTGAAGAAAAGGAGATGTGCTGCATTTCTGATGACCCAATCGATACGTAAATGAATACTGTCTGTTGACTGTTAACTGTTAACTCTGATCCCTGATCTTGACCTCCCTCAATATTTATAAAGAATTATACGCTGACATTGCGACTTTGATCCGGTCACTGTACTGAGGTAAAATGCACAGCATGCAATCTGTGCCAAGTTTGCATATTTGGAGATTGTTTTATATTCCATATCCTGTGATCGGATCAATTTCGATGTCTATGAACTTGAAATATCAAAAGATGGAATTCTAAATGCTGAGTGTTCTTGTGTTAAAATATTGAAGTGAGGTTGGAATATTTTTCAATTCATGTATTTACTCAAATGAATCTGAATCATTTCATGAATATTTTCTATATTTGACAGTATGTATGTAGGAATCTTTTTTTTTTACTTTATTCGCTTCATTTTGTGATCTACACATCTATGTATAAAGTTACTTGTTTTAAAATTGATAGCTTCCTTCTTTCCTTTGAATGGTTCCCACATTTGCATAAAATGAAGAAGAGAACAAAAATTAATTAGATCTGACATCAAACGGAATGATTATTTCAATGCATGTATCCACTATGTCAAAACCATCAAGATGAGTTGTCGATCTCAACAC
Source organism: Leptinotarsa decemlineata (assembly GCF_025532065.1). Taxonomy (NCBI): domain Eukaryota; kingdom Metazoa; phylum Arthropoda; class Insecta; order Coleoptera; family Chrysomelidae; genus Leptinotarsa; species Leptinotarsa decemlineata. Next base: position 13,915,616 of record NW_027412747.1, read on the forward strand.
ATTCAATGTATCAAGTAATCACATCGTATTCTCCTGATTAACTTCAAACGGTATTCCCAACTCACAGCAGAATTTCGAGCGTAATTTCCCATCTTAGACCCGTTGTACACGTTTTTCCTAGATCCAATTATAATAAATAAGTGCTCTCAAATTACCTAATTTCCATACCGCATGAAAGTGCACCTTGAATTTTCCTCCGACCAACTATACGAACAAATTAAAACAAAACTTTCAACTAAACAAGTCTAATCCAATCTTATACGGATTAGGAAATTAGAAAACGTTGAGTTCGAGACACTGTTGAAAAGATACCTGTACACTGTTGCCAACATTTCTGAGTATGCTAGGTTGGTTTTTAACAGTATTATTTTAGGGAACGTGTGATAGTTGACCAAAAAGGAAAGACAAATATTCGTATATCTGTTGTATCGAACTATTTCACGAGTATTTGCCTTTAGAGTTTTGCTTGAATTATTGATTTTTATCAATTATCGACCAACTTCATCACATATTGATATGATATTCGGTATAGTCGAAGTAACCGCTATAGTTCGTATTGGATAATTTTTACTGATCGAGTTTTATGATTGGCTGAAGAGTAATAAAATTAAATTTGAAGTCATGTTACGGTGACCAATAGAATGTGAGGATGGTTAGAAGAGCCGTGTTGTCAATGTCCAGTTCAGGAACTAATCGCGATTAGAGTGTTGAAATTCGATATTGGTGAAGTTATAATTAATTAAAATGTTTGTTATTTGTTCAAAATGTGGCGACCTTAGAAACGTACTAATAGTCATAACGTGATTCCAATAGCACTGGTGAACAATGTGAAAAAGAGATACCAGTAAATAAGATTCGGATGCATTTAAATATTGAAACACAGAGAGTATGTTTCAATGTATATAAGAATCTGCATATCAAGTTTGGTTTCGAAGGAAAAAACTATTACAACCAACATCAGATTGGACCGAAATTCCTTTCTCAACTGTACGTAAAATAGTCAAAAACAAACCTTATGAACGCAAGACGCGATTTGATGTGGGATTACCAGAACCTTTAGATGTTCATCTAATAAAATCATTAAGGAAAACAATATACGACTATTACAAAAGCAATGAGATTCCTATAACTGAAATCATAAGGAAGAAATTGAATACTTCCGGCCATAATGTGACCAGCTGTGACAAAACTCTTCAGAATTGGATAAAGAAACTAGGATTTACATTTGAAATAATAAACAAACGTCAATCAGTTATGGAAAGCAGATGAATAGTGGCATTGCGAAACAAATACTTGGAGCAAATAACTAAATGTAGACAAGAACAACGGCAAATTTTCTATTTGGACAAAACTTGGTATGACACTCATGACACAGTTACGAAAGGGTGGACTGATGGTTCGAAAATGTGTACGCCTAACATGCCTGCAAACAAAGGATCGCGACTAATCATTGTGCATTGTGGAGGAAGTAAAAGATGGGTTCCGAATTCTTTCAAATTATGTGGAAACAAAATTGAGGACTGCAATGTTGAGTATCATAAGGACATGGAAGCCAATATTTTTGAGAAATGGTTTGAAAACACATTGATCCCAAATTTGGATGCGAATAGTGTGATAGTTCTTGACAACGCTTCCTATCATTCACGACAGCTTATCAATGTACCAAATAAAAATTCGAGGAAAGATGAAATACAATGTTTTTCAATGGGTAACAATTTGTATTTTGAAGATAACTATACCAAAAACCAACTACTTGAAGTTTTACAGACAAAACAGTTGAAAGAGTGTATGCCCTTGAGAGTATTGCTGAAAAGTATAGACACACCATATTGAGACTTCCCCCCTATTTTACTGTTTTCAATTCCATCGAGTTGATTTGGGGAAAATTGAAACAAAGTATCAGGCGCGAAAATAATTATCCAAAATTTGATAAGAATGTGATAGTGCTAGTTAAAGAAGAAGTATCTAATATTACCGAAGAAGACTGGCAGAAAAGGATTAAAAAAGTAATTTCACTTGAAAAATCTATATGGAGATTGGACACTTCCATATCAATGGTGGAAATGAATTCATTATTGATTAAAATGAATTATTGATTTAACAGAATTATCAGAAGCTCTCGGAGAAACTTAGTGAAATGTTTTTGAAGCGATCGATTGTGTATATATGTGAGTAAGTAGTTAGGTTCGACCCTCCACCGCAACCGGCAAGGGTTTATTGTGGTTCATACTCTGTTACTCATTACTCTACATCATTTGTATATTTTTTCTTTCAATAAAACCGTTCAACATAAAACATTTTTAGTCCTAATATATAATGCCTGACGTTTCGTCTACCACTGCACTAGACTTTGTCAAAGCGAATGTGGTAACTGTCGCAGTACCAGAGGTGGTGATAAAGTTGCCGTTCCCGTTTCGAACGCGGTAACTGCGATGCTGATATTTGATTCCTTTTTCTTGGGGTAAAAACACAAGCACTATAGTAAGGATCATAATGTATTTGAATCGCTGTAGATCAAATCCATATGGAAAAACGTATCAGATGTACCAAGTCACTTGAACATTCCCTGCGAAAGTATCTTTCTTCGATGTTCCAGACTATCAAGGTTGCAAATGATGTTCGTGTCTCCAATCAGGCGCACGGCTCTTTTCAGGATGGAGTCTAGCAGCTTCAAGGTATGCTTAGGGAAGGAGCTCCATACATAAGAACAATACTCCAAAGAAGGTCTGATCTGAGCTTGAAAACATTAAAAGTTGCTGAGGTGTATACAGTTTTTTGATACGGAAGAGTGTAAGCTTTTGAGAAGCGGGTATTGCAATTCCAGCGAGATGATTGTGCCAGGACATATTGGTGTCCATTTTAACCCTCACCAGACTCATCGAAGCAGGAAGTGAGATAATCTGACCTGATATTACTATATCCGGTTCGGAAAGATTTATCTGTTTGGGAAAAACCGATGCCTGGGTTTTTGTGGCATTGAATTGAACCTGATTACTTTCACCCAATTACTTCTAGATCCCCATTAAGATATACAACCTCCTGCTACCGGTGAAGATGTGCATCTGTAGGCGACGTCCTGGAATCCAAATGGAATGACGTTACAAGTGTGCTGTAGTCGGCGAAGGAATATATTGGAATTTTTGTTTTTCCAATGATTCATTGAAAAGTCTGCAAAACACTAGGGCGAGTTCATTCGCGTATTTTTCAAATACGATGACGGGCATTTCATCAGGACCAGACGCCTTGTTGATATTGAGCTGTTTCAAAATTAGCGAAAACTAATTTGTGGCATTGTGAATTTCAGTGTGGAAAAAGTGCGTTGTGCCTTTCCCAGAAAGTCGATTATGGGGTGTGACGCAAATTGTTCAGCCCTTTCTGTGGTTATTGTTGCAACTGAATCATCCAATTGTGTTAGTGGTGGAATTTGATCAACAGCTTTAGCTATCGATCAGAAGGATCTAGACCTATTGTGATTGGTTTCTCTCAGTTGGATTACCTGACTTTGTTTGTGTACCTGCAAGGATAGGTACCTAGATTCTATAGACGTTCATTGCCTCTTCTTTTCTTCTGAGATTATCCTCGAGAGAACACGACGTATTTGTGATGAATAAATAAAAAAAATTGAGAAATGAAGGATCTTGAACAGAACAGACTCTAAATCGTTCGAAAATGTCTTTGACATAACAACATGGAACTCATGGAATACATCAGTTTAACGAGGTGACATTGAAGTTTACGCAGAAGGATGCTCGAGAAAACGAATAATCACTATTCAATGAAGAAGTTTCGAGTTGACCAAATTTTTTTTTCACTTCATGCTACATGAAGCGATATATGTGAAAACTTTATTTTACATTTTCAGTTGTGATATTTTTGTTGATGCTAATGATGATTCCGGCTGTATGTTTTCCATGAACTAATTTCATGTAATTTCTCAGAATTGAGGATGAATACTTAGTTCTTAGCGAGAATAGCTTCAGTTCTGTATCTGTAGAGTAGGGAGGGTGAGTGTAAGCCCACGCACTTAGGCCACATGTGACCCATTGTACATCCTCCCGAGGAGTTGTCCTCCTAGGTCGTCGTCCATCCTGTCCTTTCCAGGAAGGTGGACAGGTCGCTGGGAGACATCTCCTTTATATCGGCAATAGCTTCAGTTATTCATTTCATATTAAAAAACAATTGAGGCACAGTCACTTTTTCGTTTCTTCTCTCGATTATTTCTTTACCTAATTTAAGAACCAGAATTTATCCAGAGGATAATATTTAGTGTTTGAATATTTGAAAGGAAACTTCAAAAAAAATGCAATACATACCAACTGAAATTAAAAGAAAAATGGTGCATGGGTACAAACTAGTTTAAAATGGAGGATATAAAAGCTATGTATATATAAAAGAGTGAAAGTCAAGTTTATAATGAAAGAGTAGACATGAAAAGTAACAACTTAGGAGCTCCTTAATAAGCTATCGTTAAAATATTCATCTAAAGTATAATAAGGTCTATCAGAAAGAAATTGTTTGACTGAGTTCCTGGATTGGAAGTCATTTATATTGACAGATCTCATGTCCATAGGCAAATTATTGTACATTTTTCCACCGTTGTAAAATATGGAGTCTCTGGTAATCTTTTTAGTTGACACAGTGAGTTGCAGAGTGTGTCTGCAGTTTCGGGTGTTATAATGGGAAGAGGATGCAGCAAAATTTAATATATGCTTTTTTATTGAACACACAGATTCAAGTATGAATAATGCAGTTACCGTTAGAACATTATGTTTTTTGAAGAAGGTTCTAGAGGAGTGTCTTGGTTTAAGGTTTCCTATATACCTCATTGCCTTTTTCTGTAAAATCAGTAGACTTTTGAATAAAGTTGGACTGCATGCTCCCCAAAACGGTATTCCGTAGTGTAAGTGAGAATCTGTGAGTGCATAGTACGCCATCTTTGCAGTGCTGAACCCTAATTCTTTATAAATCACTCTAACCGCATAACAGCCAGAGGAGACTTTTCTAGTGAATTGTTTAACATGATCCACAAATTTTAAATTCTGTTCAATGGAGACTCCTAAAAATTTAGTGTTTTTATTATTCCAAAGTATGGTAGTATCATCTGCAAATAAGGTGAACTTCCCAGAAATATTAGGCTTGGTGAGGTCATTAATATATAATAAGAAAAGAATGGGACCTAACACAGAACCGTGCGGAACTCCATAATTAATTTTCCTTTTTGTTTTTGAAAGTTGACTTGTTTTGACCGTTTGCGTCCGTCCCATTGAGTAGGAATCGAACCATTTGTGAGTTACTTCTCTGCATCCATAACGTTGGAGCTCCACTGCAAATTCTTTCTTATCATACTTATCAGTTAATAATGAAACTCGTATGTATGACTCACCGAGGAAAGGTTATAGTTATGATATTTTTCTCCAATTTTCCGTAATTTTACCCGATGATTATTTGTGTTAGATGCCGCTACAGGCGATAAAAACTGAGATCAATCCTGTTTCCAATATATACGAAAAAAAATGACTAATCCAGGACAGAAAACATAGTTGATGGAATCAGAAGCAACTGCTATATTGGCAACCCTGTCCCGAAGGTTCAATTCGCGCCTGAAGAACAAGAGAAGTAGATAAGAGTGCCTTGCCTTTTATACAAAACGACGAGCGATGTTTCGTATCAATCAAGAGAATGGAACTCGGGCTGAGAAGACGAAATGAGAAGGTGTGTGTGTCACTAGGGAAACACCTCGACCTTTTTTTATTAGCAGAGGAACGTGCCCGTATAATGTCAGTATCGCAGGTCTCTTTTAAAGGGATGCCGCCAAATTGTGCCGAAGGTAAAAAGAGGGAATGAGTAGGGTTGATAATAGCGTAACGTCCTCACACTTTGATGAGAACTACGAAGACAAATCATTGTCGAATTTCTTCTTCCAATTTAAGTACCTTGTTCAATTAGTTTGCAATATCTGATCCATTCTGCATGTTAGAGAGAGCATGTTTCAATAGCAAAGGCATCAACGTCCTTGTTATAAAATGAAAAAATTGACGAATCTCTCAAAGACTTTACTTGGTTGACGGGTGTCTATCTGGAAACTTCATGAATATTTTAAAGACCTGTTGGAAATTGTGAAAGTTATCAACTATTGTGTACAAAAATGGTTTGGGAATACCTGGAAAACTATTTGAGATATTAGAAATCTGATAATGACCCTCAAGGAGCAGAACATTTTTACAAGTTTCAACTTTCGGAACTGTATCGACGAAAGTCATAACCTCAAATTCGCGGTGGAAATTGTATATAAAATGGGCGATGTCGCATTGATAGAATCACAAAATCAGAATGGAAAAATCATTTTGTCCAATTGAAAATTGTTATTGAGGAATTAATGTATATCACCTGAACATATAAGTGAACATAATGCGTTATCATTTTGTTAGTGACTTCATTACTGTTAGTCGCAAGTTAAAATCTCTGAAATATTTACACTCTTTGGAAATATTTTTAGAAGGCCTCATGGAAAATTTTCTTATTTTAAATGAACATTGATTATCAAAAGCACCACAAAGTTAAAAATGTAAATAAACCTCAATTTTTTCCAATTATAGTTATTATTTTGTTCTCATATCGCCAAAAGATCTATAATACTATTTCTTCGCCGAATGCTAGTTCGTGACACCCCGGAAACAAATGCTAACTTTCTTGTGCTCAAAGTATGGGCAAGCTCAACATGGCCCAGAATTGCCACTTGTGTCACTCCATTTGTCACTGGTGATTTGATTTGCCGTTTTTTATTTGCTACAGATACAGTTACGCAAAATTTTGCAATTGATTCGGAAACATACTGCCGCGACACATTCTTCCCTATTGTTTATTGAACAGTTCAGCGGCTTTCGCAGCCCAACGTCTATTTCCATAATGCAGTTCAATCAACTCAACCCTCTCTGCAGTTGTGTCAACCGTTTTTTCTTTAGCAATACTTTACGGCCCTCACTACAAGTAATAATGTAGATATCACTTTTAACATAAAAATGAGAAATAGAAACAGCATTTTCATCCATTTCTCAATTGTAATAGTCCTCTTATCAGAGAAGAACTGAAAAATTAACAAAAAAGTAGCATAAGAAACAAATGAAACAGTTCCAGATACATTCCAACTGAGCAGTGGCGTACAACAATTTGTTGCTATCAACAATATTGAAAAAGGTTATTATTGGAAATAACTATTTCACATACGTCCAAATAAAAAAAAATTAGACCATTAATTGAAGAATTCTAAGATATTTTAAACGATGTGCAACTCGTCCCCTATTCCCTATTAAAATTCCAAGGGTTGTTCACCCTTCTGTTCCGGGGTTGAAGTGACGACGCTGTAAATAGGGAAAAAAATTCGACCCTTCTAACAAAAATCGACCTGTCTGAGCGTTTTTTCGGATTTGCAAGATTAGTAACCAAAACCTCCATATCAAGTTTTCGATGGCCCACCCTGTATAGGTCATTATGTGCTGTTATGTGTTCAGCTTTGTTGATTTTGAACGTACCTTTCTATCATTGAATACAGTTTTTCAAGAATCGGAACAATGTAGCTTTTCAGTTATTGTAATGTCTCCAAACAATGTAACTAAAAGAAGATTTCCCATTTTTTTAAATTTCTGAATTGAACGTTTTTTCATCATATGAAATACATATTTTATCGAATGTATTTTTCATATTATCGAATGTATTCTTATCTTCAATTATTGAACGAAGCTTCATATGTAATAATAATAATAATAATGATTTATTATTTACCACAACATAAAATATTCTTCAGATCACATAATGAGGCAAATAAATGGATTATGCTGGATCTTAAAACCAATCGGATAATTTGGACACCAACGACATGTGCTTTCAACAGGACAGCGCTACGTACGACGCAACTCATGCCACATTGAATGATCCGCACGAGCTATTTGAGGGAATGGTCATCTCACGTGTAGGTGATGTTAACTGTCCACCAAGATCGTGCGATTTGACCATGTTGGAAATTTTTTGTGGGGTTTCCTTGAGGCGCAGGAGCAAATTGAACGTTTCGTATGCGCTTCACACAAAGGAGCCGTGATGGACATCTGAACGATGTTATATTCCACACATAATGGCATCAAAAAATTTTCAAAACGAATGAAAAATTGTGATAATGTTTCACACACACTTTTTTTTCGATGTAAAGGTAGGAGGTAGAAGACCTTATATTAAGTTGTTTCAAGAGTTTTGTCCGTTTTGAAATCATGTGTTTTTGTAGTTCCATATCTCAATGCCGGCCGATTTTTTCCTGTGAATTAAAATTGAACCAAAGCGTTGCCTAAGTTACCCGAAAAATCAACCCAGACATTTGGCAATGATACTATTGATGAACGCACTGTTGGAAGATGAGCCCTGAGATGGTTCCCGCTGGGAACCGAATCAGGTTTTCAGAGTTCGGCAGAGCCGTACTCTCACCATCTGACCTGAAAGACCACTCACCATACAAACTAATCGGCTTCGTTGAGAAGCTGGGTTTATTTTGTCGAGTGTCGATAGGTGTGATCTACAATAAACCCTTGCGGGTTGCGGTGGAGGGTCGAATAGATCCACTCACTTTGGACCTAACCTAACCTAACAATAATGTAGGACGAAGATTTGAAGACCCAGTTGGAGGCGAACTCATCACAAAAGGTGCGTGCCATACCACGCACTGGAAGAACTGGAGGTCAGCTCTCATGCAGTTTTTGATGGTTTTAAACGAACTGGTGAGGTAAAGAAGCTAGAAAAGTGGGTGCCCCACGATTTGAACGATCGACGGAAATTGTCGCATGTCAAGGTATGTTCTTCTTTGCTTCTGCGCAACCAAAACGATCTTTTTCTGGATCGAGAAACTGCTTCAGCAGCAGCCGGTACTGGTCCGATCCTGCTCCACTACAACGCCGGTCCGCACTATTCACAAATTACCGTTCGAAAATCAAACGAATTAGGCGTCAAATTTCTACCTCACTCATCATACTTCCCAGTCCTCTCGCCAATCGAGTACCATCTTCTCAAACCCTTCGATAACTTTGTTACCGGTAGAACTTTAACCAATCCGGACTTCATCGTTTCCCGATCACACTATTTTCTTGTTGACGGAAATAATCGACTTTTGTCACATTGGCAAAAGTACACTGATTCTGATGGCGCACATTTCGATCAAATTGAATAGGTATTCACCAAGACATCACAGTTCAGATTAAACTCATAATAGTGAGCAATACTTTCGAACTGATTGACAATATGGTAAATTATAGAGATCGTTTTGCACTTGTGAATTAATTATGTTTTGAAAAACTTTCAAAATTGCTCACAAAATGGTAATAGTCTTGATGTCATTCACACTTTCAGCGTTCTCATTTGTAGCTGATGCAAGTGCTTGGGATGGTTTCCAACTGCAGGAACATATATTATTTTGTATAAAGTGGAATGAATACAAAATGATGAATATCCACTATATTCAAAGCGCTTAGAATTTGAAAACTATCGCTATAATCGATAGTGATTGGTTGACGAAAATAGAGTTTATAAAAATTTCCTATTGCTATTATCTTCACTCAATTTTTCACTAGTTTTCATCAAAAATTGTATTGACACTTTTGAGCTGCCTCATGGCATTTTCATTTCCAAATTACCTATCCTTCCCTTTTTATTAGAATTGCCGTGTTAACCGATATCAGATTACGACTCCGAAAAAATAATCTCACACCTCCAGCGAGAGTGACATAATAAGAAGTAATAGTCATTGGGATTTTTTCATAACGTTCACAGGCTTGAAGAATTCTCCAAAATATCAAATATAACTCGCATATTTCTTCTCGTTATTTCCGCGATACCCTCTCATATCCTATGGCACAATTTCCTACGTGATATCAAATTGGAAACGGTACATTTGGCTCTCGCTGCTTCCATGATTCTCTCGTTCATCATTCAGACTTGATGTATAATAGACTGCATCAGTTTATCGAGTGATTTCATTATATTCTATGTTTAATCAAGATTGTACAAGAAGTCACAGTTGTTTAGGAAAGTCTTTGAAACAGTTTTAATGGATTAGTTACGTTTCGAAATCTAGTTTACCCAGTGCCCATCCTCGGAATTCCATAAAGAATAAAATAACAATGGAAACATTTTAAGAAATCAACTTTCATTGAAGTCACTGAGATGGATAGTTTACTCATACTGCTGAAACTTTTCCAAAAAAATATTAAATCTATTGTTTTTGTATAAATATACGAGGGTGGCTCGAAAAGTTTTCGACGTCAACATGAAGATAGCAGCACTTGTAAATAAAAGCTGCTGAATTTCGTTGTCCATGTGTTGACAGTTACTCATCAAAATTGCAGCCATTTTGAACGTGCAGTTGTTATGTAACAGTCGTTTGAGTTAGTTGATGCGAGTGTTTTTATGAAAATGAACAGAATTGAGTATCCAGTTGTCTGAGGATACACTATAAAAACACCACGTTGGTATACTTTCCAGGATTTTTTTTTTTTCCGATTGACTCGGCCGTTACTTGATGAAGATCCATAGTAATTTCGAAAACTACACCTCACGATTTGATCTCCACAAACTTTATTTCAAAAATAGATTACAACATGTTTCGCTAAGATATTACCTTTTTCAAGTGATTTGAATACTTCAAGTTATTTCTTACATTAAAGTTCATAAACTACAGGTAACCATAGGTAATTGAGACTCCTCCAAAAAATTACCGAAACCTCTATCTAAGGTACTTGTTCAATGGGGAATGTTCCTCCTGACGAAAATCAACGCATTTTAAACTTATCATTTCAACCATTTTCTTTAAAAAATTATTTAAACACTTAAAAAAGAGGAATGAAATAATTCATTCAACATTTAAAGGTATTCGTTTCTATTTCACCATTTGGCAACATCGGTTATAGTTAATAAAGGTCAATGAATCTGTTACCTGTATGAGACAAACAAAGATGACATATTTCAGTGGCGTGCTGTTCTGTTTACTTATGTTCACGAGTTCCGAGACATTTTGTGACATATGACATTTTGTGCACCCAACCTATCTTCCTTTATATAAATAAATAACAAAACAACTGTTGTTTATGTGGCTTGTGGAGGTGGTTTCGAACTATAATTTATATTTTGCCTTGATTCTTGATTTATGAAGATAATTTTCTTTTTTTAAATTAGAATATCTAGGTACGTATAAATTATTTCAACTTGATATAGGCGCTGTTGCCAATATGTGAATTGGAAACAAATCCCTTCAAAAATTTAAACCGAACATTTGAAACATTAATTTAAATATTTTTAGAAGTGAATTTGAAAAACTCAGGAATCAAACTCAACTTTATTTTGTTCAAACTTGCATTTGCTGTAATAACCCAAATTGTGGAACATTCCCCATTATGATCACCTGAAGCATATTACCTCACATCTACATCAATAATAATTCTTTTTCGGTTTTCAAGAAAACAAGTTCAATAATGGTGATCTATTCATATCTAGTTAGTAACTCATTAGAATGTTTGAATTTTTAAGTTTAATAATTTTCATTGCTTCCCAATGATTCAATTTCTAACCTTCATTTTCTGTGTGCAAAATTTCGAATTCTTCGATGAAGATGTGATTTTTTTCTAGGAGATAATTTGAATATGTTGAATTTGTTTTCTTATGTACATAGCTCTTATGATGTTCCTGGATTCGATTTCTAAATGTTCTGCCAGTTTGACCAATATATACCTTAGGGCACGGTCCACACTTTAATTTATATACTTCCGATTCGTCGAATTGTGATATTTTGTCTACTTGTTCTATATGCAATTTTACTTATCTCGTTTCCTCAAAAATGAAGCCACTTTTTCCGTTGATTGTCCAAAATTCAAATCGAAAGACTGGAAATTGTGTTTTCTATTCGACTCAAATTTTGTGTTAACTTCAGTATACCAACCTTCACACACAGAATCGGTATCGGTTCAAAGCAGTTCTCTCATCTGTCACAATAGACATATACACAAAACCCACCAATTCTAAGTATGACATTACTAACAGTAGATATCTCTGTCTGTACCCCATTTCTCTCTCTACGGTAATCACTATGAAAAACAACTCCATGACTGAACAAAAGAAGAAGAATAGTAGTTGACGTTAATTTGCATATCCAACCGTATCATGAATACATTGATCAGAATCAACAATATAGACTTTGAATTGGTGTCGGCATGCTGATTATGATTTATTTGGAGTAATACTGCTCAAAAAAATTACAGATGTATGCGATTGTGCGAGCATACATTCCTCTTGTGGCTCTTTCGGTCGATTTGTGTGACTAAATCGTTTATGATCAACGAAATTCCACTGAAATATAGTTTAAGTAAATGGAAGTTTATCTATTTTTACTACTGTGTTGTATTGTAGGCAGAGGCCGGATGAAAATATTAAACGAAGATCAATTTTATCATTTCCAATGTGAACAAAAATAGACAGAAAATTACAAATGTAGTAGGTATTGAAACTTCAAAAATATTTATTTTTGTATTTTTATCAAGAGAACATTATCTCACACATTATATTCTACTGGTTATTACAGTAATCGGTATCACAGATTTCACATGAGAAATTTCCTGTGCCTGGACCACTAGCTTCAGTCCTATTGAAAAATGAACAGACATCTTCGTTTTCCATCTCAGAGTAGAAGCATCCCCTCTCAGTTACGTGTGCAAAAACTGCAACAAAAATTCAAAGATATCACTATTAGATTTTCCATATGAGAATATTGGACATTTGAGAAATGAGGAAAGACCAATACCGTTATGTAGGCTCCCACGACTGGCGTCAATGTTTTGGTTCGGTTCCCGTTTTTTTTTGGCTTCTTTGGTTATAATCATCAATCGTTTCAACTGCAACTGCGGCAATCATATCCAGTGGCGTGGTCGAAATACTCTTCTTGACGTATCAACTGAAACTTGACGTCAAGAAGAGTACTTCGACCACGCCACTGAAAATGATTGCCGCGCCTGCAATTGAAACTTCTGGATAGTATAATCAAAAACGAACACGGAAAACCCCGACAACCAACCAAAACACCAAAACAGTTTGTCCCGCGTCTCAAGAATCCACTCCATATCTCATTTCTACCTAATTCAAAGAGTTAATAGTGAAACTAGATCGATTTTCGTGAGAAATATATAGCAGGTAAAAATTAAAATTCCCCACAAATTAGGATTAAATCTGAAGAAATAAACTTTAAACGTTCAAGCCAGTCTCGGATATACCTACACAATAGGTTGAATGGACTGACGCCTATCAGAAAACAACTACTTTCCTGGCTAATACCACGAAGGGAATTGGATTCTATCCGACAGGCGTCATTGCAGGAATCTTCACATAAAATTTCCTGCATATGTAATTGGAAATACAGCTGAAAGAGTTCATTTCTTTAAATTTGTGTACTGCCGGTCTTCAAGCTTAGCCCACTGACTAATAAGAAAGTTTTTCTTCCTCATTCAGAAAAATCGGGCAAATTTCGGATATACAGTTGGATATACCAGATGGAGTGACATTTTGTTGTTTCGCTTCAACTTAGGAAAAGGAATGGAATACGAAATTGATAATAGTCCATTACGGTCTAATCAGATCATCCATTATCTCTTCTGCTTTCCTTATGTAGGAATGTTCGATACAGTGCAGAAATAAAATGAACTTGTCAGAATTTTATTAGGAGATACCGGGGTCGGAAGTCACATTTTTGTCTTTTGCATTTTTAGTGTCCTTTTTCATAAATTATCAATATTTTTATATCAATAGAAAGTGTTTTTATAGTGTTTTAACAGGTTGGATGGAAGAGCAATTTCTGCCTTGATTTATCATGTGCAGAGTTGAATTCTGCCATTTGTTAGGTTAGATTACTATCTCTTGTACTGAGTAACCTTTCAATAAAAGCATTCATCATTATTATTGAGAAATGTTTTTTCTTCAACATCATTCATAAAGGAAATATACCAATTCTAATGGAAAAGAAAAAGTGTGACTTTTAACCCCGTGCCGGGGATGGTTGTCACAGTATCTGGGGCAGGTAGTTACATGGGTAATTTGGATACCCTGATCAATCACCTCAACAAGGATGCATTCTACATAATTGCATATGCAGATGACAGTTATCTTGCAGACCGGCAAATTTGTGAACACACTGTGCTATAGAGCGCAGGATGGGCTCAAATCAATAGAAACATGGTGTAAGGAACACACTGTCGATCAATCCCAAGAAGACTGAGATGGTCCTTTCCACCAGGAAAAGAAGTATATCGGGCTTTTAATCTCCCAAAATTTTCAAAAGTAAACTAAACTTCTCAGAAGAGGTGAAATACTTTGGTACTATCCTCGACAGTAAGCTAACATGGAACTCTCACCTACAGAGGCAAAAAGAGCATATGTGGTTTATGAGCAATGCTGAAAGACAGTGGGACGCGCATGGGGTATTTCACCCTATGTGGTCACCTGGATCTACACTGAAATAATAAGACCTATGGTAACGTACGGAGCCATTGCATGGGGGAAAAAGTTCTACAAGCAACGGCCATCCAAAAATTATATCAAATACAGCGACTGGCAAAAACATAACAATCTGCACTGACAGCAGACGAGCCCTATAAGCCTTGAACAGACAACATGTAACCTAGTACTAGAGTCACCAAGATTTAGCCAAAGCCTCAGTAGATAATAACATTATCCTAAGGTGTTCGAAGGGCACGACAGGAGTGAAGATAATCGCATTACCAACTCTTTAGCCAAGGAAGCGGCTGGACTAAGAATTTTAGGACCCAGTGGCACCTACGGCCTGATGACTACGACCAGGAAAAATCTACGCTCAACAGTAGGATTTATGACTGGCCACTATCAACTAGTGTGTCCACTAGCCCCATATTATGTGGCTAGTGGACACACTAGTGAAATAATAAGACCTATGTTAACGTACGGAGCCATTGCATGGGGGAAAAAAGTTCTACAAGCAAAGGCCATCCAAAAATTATATCAAATACAGCGACTGGCTTGTTTAAACATCACAGGAGCCATGAGAACAACACCAACCGCGCCAATGAAATTAATTACGGGTCTGACCCCTCTGGACCTGTACGTTAAGGAGGTTGCGTTAATGTCCATATTACGAGTGCGCACGGCTGGTGTAAACCTCGAAGTAGGAATGGGTCAATTGAGGCTGGGCCTATAACGAGGAGCGCGTACTGCGCAACCTCTGATTGCAGACAACCAGTGATGCAATTGAACCCAGGTTTTTGTTCAATAAATCCTACAAAATAAAAATCAAATAGAACACAGAGTCAGATGCTGCAAATGCAATAGGCATATATACAAACGGCTCAAAAAACAAAGAAGGCTCAGCATGTGGAGTGTACTCCAGACCACCAAGCCTTAGGATTAAGTGGGGAATCGGAAAAAATACCAGCGTGGTCCAAACTGAAATGGCTGGTATCTCAATCGTCACAAAAAAAATAACCAGGAAAGGCATTACTGGCAAAAACATAACAATCTGCACTGACAGCAGACGAGCCCTATAAGCCTTGAACAGACAACATGTAACCTAGTACTAGAGTCACCAAGATTTAGCCAAAGCCTCAGTAGATAATAACATTATCCTTAGGTGGGTTGAAGGGCACGACAGGAGTGAAAGTAATCGCATTACCAACTCTTTAGTCAATGAAGCGGCTGGACTAAGAATTTTAGGACCCAGTGGCACCTACGGCCTGATGACTACGACCAGGAAAAATCTACGCTCAACAGTAGGATTTATGACTGGCCACTGTCAACTAGTTTGTCCACTAGCCTCATAATATGGGGCTAGTGTACACACCCCTACGCAGGATATGTGAACAGGGAGATGAGACTGTCATGTGTGTCCTATGCGAGTGCCTGGAGTTATCATCAATAAGAGAGTGTGTTCGGTGAGTCGTGGCCTACATCTGCCGATATAAAGGAGATGTCTCCCAGTGACCTGTCCACCTTCCTGGAAAGGACAAGATGGACGATGACCTAGGAGGACAATTCCTCGGGAGGATGTACAATGGGCCACATGTGGCCTAAGTGCTGTGGGCTTACACTCACCCTCCCTTCTCTACAGATACAGATACATAGATAATTGAGTGGTATAAAAAACAGTCAAATGAATATTTTCATTGATTCATTCATTTTTAGAAGTCATGATTTTCGAAGAAAAAAATTGAAATTAATTTTTATTTCGAAAACGGTAACAGATAGGTATAGGGAAATATCAAGAAAAGTTGTCGGGCAATTGTTGGAGATTCCAAAAATAATATTATATACAGAGTGTTCCATTTGAAAAATCAAAGTTGCTACTGCTTTCTAATAGAAGTGGCAACACCGCATTGTCAAAAATATTTCAGTTGGCTAGAGAATGTCCGAATATGCCCTCCGTTGAATTTTCAAAGTGATCCGTTGTCTGGTTCACCAGAAACGTCTAATGTGCCATCCACCGTGAATCAGCCTGTATAAAGGGTGGAAAAACATTGTTCTCCGATTTATTGCATTAATTTACCCCAAAAAATTCGTCAAATATCTTGCAGATGAAGACTCGGTCAGTTTTATTTTTACTGTATGCATAGATTTGTCTGGAGATATCGAACAGTTATTGAATGATACATTCAACTATGCCAATGACAAAAGTCGCTTTTATAAAGGAAATATCACAGGTGCCTCATTAAAGGATATTGAATCATTTTCGTTGATAGTTAAAAAATAATTCAGCAAAAATAAATTGATTTGAATCCAGGAAATGATTCAATAACTTATCTTCAGAACAAATGCCGAACAATTCATACATCAAACATGTTATTATTAAGATAGAAGAAAATATTAGGTGTCATACAATTTTCCAGTCAAGTGAATTCCCAGTATAACCCAAATATTCAACAGGATTGTTACACTCCGATTGATTTCTAAATATCTAGCAAATTTTTCATCTAGGATTCGCAGTAATATTATTTTTTTGAAAAAAAATTTCTGATGTGACATAAGTATCCAAAATACAGAAGATATCATTGCGTATAATTCTGAATATCAATTCCCAAGCCTCATGTAGGAGTGTTTTCAAAAGGAAATGCTTTTTGACAGTAGCAATTATATATGTCCATGAATGCGACGTTTTCGAACAAAAATGGAAATATAATTTTTGAATTCATAATTTCTCACAGGTACAACTCACATATTAAAATAACACAGTTTTCACACTGGACGTTTTTTCTCTTATGTAGCTTTTTTGATACCGTAAAATCTACATGAAATAAAGCTATCTATCTATGAAAAACGCGACAAAATACATTTTTCAGTTCAATAATTCCTTTCTCATTTCTCAATATCGGAAAAATAACTGAACATCATTGACATAATTTCCCAGTTATTTTATCTTCACTCACTGTATTCATTTAATACTCACAGAAAGTTGCTCTGACAGTGAAACAGATTTTCTTAGAAGTTGTATTTTTGTGACCTTGTGTGTTGATAGGCTTAGAACAATCCTGTTTTCCAACGAAGTTCAGGTTTATTGGAGAGTTGCAGGAATGGTTCAGGATATTACATTCGTAGCAGTGGCTTGGATCACTGGTAACTAGGACTGAAAAAGATATAAAATATATGTTGTGAGACATCTACAGGAGTTTCTTGTAGCCAACATAGAAAGTACTGGATACATTTTGCGAATGAAATGATTACTTTTTTTCTGGTTCTAAGTTAAAATAGTGGTATAGTGTAATGACAGAAATTTTTATATATGCAATCCCGCCGTAGTTACCATTGTGGTGAATTCGACTGTATGGTTGAGCTATAACCATCTATAATCCTCTCACTATTGCCGTGTACATTTTGTTAAATTAGTTTGGCAGCTGCTGTCATCAGATGCGGATTTCTCCACAACAAATATTGAATGTTAAAGCAATTCCGAAAGGAGCTTGAGTTCGGCCTTCTGCTAGAAGAGGAGGTATTGAGTTGCTGTTGAGAAAGATCTTGGGAATTGACAGGATATTTGAGAAGGTATGAACAATTTCATAATGGAAAGTTTTGGAAAGTTATTTTTTCAACTTCATTAGGTATTTCCCGAAAGAAAACGGTATTTATTCTTACTTTCGTCCATAGATGGTAGTATGTTTGCTGCTGTTGTTAGTACGATGCATAAAATGAATAATTTCCATATCACAACAGAAACAATATTTCATTTGAGTGAATTTGGAAACTCTCTAACTATCCGCAGTAAAAAAAACAATTTTTGTATGTTTCAGCGCACGGTGTGAGTTTTCAATCAGTTGAATCAACTAGGAAAATAGTATTTCATTTGATGTATGTCATGAATAAATTTTAAAAATAATTTTTTTTCGCCTTCTTCGCTACCCCTCAAAAATGGTGTATAGAAGAAATTAATTTTTTGAACACTCGTTGGAGCAGTTGGAGTCCATGTGAGCTCTGTGAGAACAGCAACGAAGTTTTCTATACTTGTTCATTTATTTCAAGTATTATCAATATTCATAGTACTCTTATAGTATGAACAAATCTATCTGCGATATTACTGCTCAAAATTTGTTCGATTTTTCCATATACTTCGAATTCCTTCAGATAATATATAATATTGAAACATTGACACTATCCTACCCCACTGATTTGGGAATCAACAAAACCTTCCCAATGAATATTACTGGAGTTTTTTCCCAACACAAAATCGTTATTTTCAACACCTCGACACGTGTTCCGATCACCAAGTGATCATCTTCAAGAGGAAGATTGAACTGGAAACTTCGCGAAGCTAACGCTATTTATGCTATACAGATATATCAAGACTGGCCACTGGTTTTTGTGAAACCCTTTAAAGTGAAAGTCATACTGTTTCACTATGGATTTTCACCAAGTATCGGTCAGTTCTATTCAATTATATGTAGGTATATCGGTAACATGAAATATTCTTACCAGCAGCGTAAGCCACAGCGGCTAGGAGAACGAACAATTTTGCCATGATATCAGAAGTAGAAAAACTGATAAGGAAACTTGTTCAACTGGTAGTATTTATATAAATATTTCAAGTGAGCACTATATCTAATCAGTTCAATTGATTTTGTTCAAAGTTCGAATGATGAGCGCTACCAAATATTAAACAATGGAACATTCTAGTTTGGTTTTGTAAGAAACATATACAGCTGAAAATGAATTTGACTTTTTTGAATTACTCAACTGCTTTCAGAATATCTATCTAGTCTGTTTGGAATTATTCGAGAAGAGCAGCAAGCCAAAAATTTTCTCTTTAGTTTTCCATCATTTCGATAGTGTATACTATCATCTTCAGCGATAGACTACAATAATAATGTTGAGACTTGTCATCTAGACTTTTTAATTATTATATTTGTTGGGAGATGACCGTTTTGGCGGGAGTTGGCCATTTTTCGCTTGATGATGGGTTTCCATATGTTGCGTATTTCTACGCTGGCTTGGCTGAATACGTTGTTGGACAACATGTATGCGACAACATGTATGCGGTCATCTCCCACGGAACCAGTGAAGCGGAAAATGGAAAGCGGGGATAAGTGAAAGTACTCGACCGACCTATAAATAGTCATTTCTCGGAGAAATCAGTCCAGTCATCACCCGAAGACGATTGTAGATACTAACAATCGAAACGTCGTGAACTAACGTGACTTGAAATCTCTCCACTTTTTATTTATTTTTATTCATTTTCATTTCCTTTCTTTTTATTTATTTATTTATTCAATTGTTCTATTTCTACTTGTATTTTATTTCATATTATCTCATTTCAGGTTTATTTTGCTTAATATAATTGTTATTTTTAGTTATTCATTTTTAATTCTTCTTTTTTAATTGTTTCAGGGATTTCAAATCATTTTATATAGTAGACAATGGAAGTCCGAACTAGTGAAATTCATCATGAAACATTGTCAATCACCTTCAAACAAACATTCAAAAACTCCTTCTATACAGATGCCCTTTAAGTTGAGCATATCGTATTCAAACTTACTATCATCACTTTTAAAAATGGCTACACCACCATTTTTCAGTAAGTTTCTACAATAAAATGTACAAAGACTAAATTTTTACAGTTTCAATACTTCCAGTTGAATATGATTTTGCCAGTGCTCTGAAACGAGTAGAAAATCACAATACAGATCATATACATAGATTACATCTAATTGAATAATTTTATTACTCAAACATTGGGTATTTTGGTAACAAATGACAATTTTACTCAATTTAAAATTGTTTTTGGAACTTGTTTATATTCTTATTTTTAGAGAAGTTATATTTTTCTGAAATATTGCGAAAAACTAAAGACTTTTTATTTGAGATATATGTTTCTCTAAAAAAGAAGAAGGTTCAATGAAATCATTTGAATATGAATAAACGTTAGATTTCTCTTCTGCATCATATCATGATTTTTTATAGAAATTTCAAAGATTTCAATCATGACATTTTTTCTCAAGATACTGCTTACTTACCATGGGGGGATATTGTGACTATGCAAGATATTAATTACAACAAAAATTTTCTCAACGAATGCATCCTTATGCTTTTTGATAAACATGCTCCAATTTGCACTGGGAGGTTGCATATCTCAATGAGGATCTAGAAGAGATTTTGAATTGGGGTGAAAGTAACCAGGTTCAATTCAATGCTACGAAAATCCAGGCAAAGGTTTTTCTCCAGAAAGATAAATGTCTCCGAACCGAATAAATTAATGTCAGGTCACACAATTCCGCTTTCTGCTTCGATGAGTTTGTTGGGAGGTAAAATGGACACCAATATGTCCTGGCACAATCATGTCGCAAGAATTGCGGAGGCTGCTTCTCAAAAGCTGGAAACACTGTTCCGAACCAAAAAACTGTACACACCTCGGCAACTTTTGATGCTTAATAAAGCTCAGATCAGACCTTCTTTAGAGTATTGTTCACATGCAGCTCCGCCCCTGAGCATACCCTGAAGCTGCTGGATTCCATCCAGAAATGACCAATATGCCTGATTGGAGACGCGAACATCACTTGCAACCTTGATAGTCTGGAACATCGAAGAGAAGTTGTAGATATGTATCTCTTCTACAGATACTTTAACGGAAAGTGTTCGGGTGAATTGGCACATTTGATTCCACCAAGAGCGACGGACTGGGCTGCTCATCGTTTTCAGGTTCAACTCAGTACACCTCAAACTTCACTGTTTAAGAACACTTCCATTTGAAGATCTGCGTTCATATGGAATAAACTTTCTGATTACGATGGATTTCATCTCCAGCAATTTAAATCCAATGTGAATCGCTACTTTCGCACAGGCACCGCTCTTGATGAAAATACGATACACTTCGCTGAGTATCAATCTGTATCAAAACAGTAAAGAGCATTTGTAGCAGTTTATAGTCGTTTGACCAATACTATTGTAGATTGAGAGAGGTGATTTTATCTTTTATTTGTTCTTTCTTTATCTAGCCAACAAATTTTCACGATCATCCAAAATTGAAAATATTCCGCAATAATCATTCGTCACACTGAACAGATTATTTTGTGTAAATTGTCGCTAATATATGTACATGTAATAGATGTAAAAATTATTAGTTAACTAGTTTACTGATCCAATAATTTTTCTGGAGAAAGATTGGTTGTGAAACAGGATAATTTTTTTCAATAGTTTTCTCGCCAACGTTTCGAATACAATTACATTTCTCTTCAGGACTCTGCAACAATGAATTTTCATTAACATACCTCCCACAAAACTTATTCGAATATTATCGTTTCAATTCTGCAAGAAATAATGAGTTCTTGGTTGAATTACTAACCGAAAAGTAGTTTCTCCGTGTTAATATTACTATTTTGAATATTAATATCGTGTTCCGCTTGATTAGAGGTTTCCATATGTTGCGTATCTCCACGCTAGCTAGGCTAAACGCACATTAAAAATGTAAGTCCACAATGGAGAAGGAAGTCCACAAGAAATTGAAATTTTCAGACGTATTGCTGAAGAACACCGACACGAAATGGGAAACATTTGTGTATCGAAAACCCACCCACACAAGAAAGTATCTGAAACAGGAATCCAACCACCATCAATCGACTAAGAGAGATATCATCAAGACCCTTCTAGACCGTGCTTTCGGGCTCTGTAATACAAAGGAAGATATCGAAGAGAAACTAGGCATCATCAAAAATGACCTTCAACAAAATGGTCATACTCCAAAGTGATAGTGGAACAGGCTCAGGCTAGATATAGCAAAAGCTCCACAAGGAAGAGGAGCCGCCACAGCCAGTACTTGTACTTCCCTAAATCAGAGGATTGTCGGAAAAGATAAGAAGAATTGGATCCAAGTATAACATCAGAACCTGCTTCAGATCTGAGAGCACTATTCATAGCAGCCTTACGAAAACCAGGCCACCAAACGCGGATGCGATTCCAAAATTTGCATTTACCGAATACCCTGCGAGTGCGGATAATCACACATCGGTGAAAACTAAGAGGCAATTGAAAGTTTGCATTGCCAAGCATGAGAAACACACACAGCGAGAAGAAACTAGCAAAACAGGAATAGCAGAGCATGTTTGGACTCATCAAGTGGGCTCGAGCCGAAATCATCCACAAGGAGGAACACTGGGTTTAGGAGAAAATTCAAAGAAGCCGCATATATGTTGTCCAACAACGCATTCAGCCAAGATAGCGTAAAGATACGCAACATATGGAAATCTCCAATCATGCGGAACACGACCAAATCTCGCCAAACGGCAAGCTCCCGCTAAAACCGATGAAGCGGAGAGAGGAAAGAGGAGATAGGTGAAAGATAGTGCTTTCACTTATCCTATAAATAGTCAGATCTCGAAGGAATAGGTCCAGTTATCACCCGAAGATGATTGTGGATACTAACAATCGAAACGTTGTGAAGTAACTTGGTTTGTAATCTTTAAACTTTTAATTTTCATTCCTTGTTAATAACTTTTTAATTTTCATCTTGTGTTGATAGTTTATTGTTTTGGTTTTGGTTGTTGCTCGTATTTTATTTCATTATAATTTCAGTTTTTTTGCTTAATATGGTTGTTATTTCTCAGGTAACTTTTTTTAATTTATTTACAGATTCTTTCAGGTATTTCAAGTCATAGTCTAAGATCGGAACCTAAATCGATCTTCACCGAGCTGATAATAGAATAAAATATATTTTATAATGCATTTAGTATATTAGAAAATACGTTGAAAATGGGTTCGCTAGTCCTGGACAGACTAATTTTAATTATTTTTTGAAAAATGATTTTTAATTAGATAATAAGAAAATGTTTGTCCTTACTTAAAGTATAAAACGTATAGAATGTGCAGCCGTTGGGTTGTCTATTATTTACCTGGGCGAACTACTGGTTTGTCAGGTATAAACAGGTATATCGATGCCAGTTACTTTCACTGATTAGATAATAAAAAAAAAATGTTATATCATCATAAGCGCTGTTTCATTGCTAACACGTTGATATAGGGTTGTCTCCTGAAAATTCGGTCCTATTAGGGGTTTGCGAACTTCAAAGATTTGAATTTCAATGCGCGTGGAAATGTGTGACAGAGAGATCCGAGGTAAGTATACTGTGTAATAATAAAGGACCCAACATCGTAGTCGCCTCGAATGGCATTTAGATGATTTTTCAAAACCAACAGGTTTCATCGGAGATCAAACTCCTTTGAAAATCCAGGACATCGTCGAAATGGAAGAGAAGGAGGAAGAATCTAATGAATCAGAAGAATTCGAGTGCGACAATGATACTTCTGATGAATCAGATATAGAATAAAGAATATTTATTTTTCATTAATATAATTTTTGTATTCATGCTGTTCTGTGATAAAATTTTTTAAACCTAATACAAGATGTTCAGTCTATCTTTTTTACAATTTTTGATTTTATATTCGGCTGTCCACTTTGTTTCTCTTGAATTTTTTCCAGAAAGAGTTAGAAAATTTCAAAGTGAGTAATTGATTTTTTTATTATTCACGTTATCATATTTTGAGATTACAAAAACTTGTCTATTATAGATATATTATTACGGTTATAAGTCAATATATATGTATATATATATATATATATATATATATATATATATATATATATATATATATAACGAAGTCTCACCTTTTAACGTGTGATTCCTAACATATATATATATATATATATATATATATATATATATATATATATATATATATGTGAAAAAAAAAAATAGACTGAACATCTTGTATTAGGTTCAAAAAATTGTATCAATTGTATCAAAAAAAAGTATAAAACGTATTATACTTCAAGTAAGGACAAAAATTTTATTATTATCTTGATGTTGCAAAATTTAATTAAAAATAATTTTTCAAAATATAATTTTTTTAGCGAACCCATTTTCAACATATTTTCTAATATACTAAATTCATTATAAAATATATTTCATTCTATTATCAGCTCGGTGAAGGTCGATTTAGGTTCGGATCTTCTAATATCAATTTATATCATATTAGACAATGGAAGTCTTAATTAATGAAATGTACCGCGAAACATTGTCAACTACTGAGAAAGGGGGTTGGTTGGGTAACAGGATCAATTTTTTCTTGAAAAAACAATTGTTTTCCTGCCGACGTTTCGAATTTGAATAAATTCTTCTTCAGGTCTCGGAAAGTAGTTTTTTCGTGTTGATGATAATACTATTTTAAAAATCATCAGACATATTAGATACGTATTTGAGAAATAAAAATAACATGAAAACATGAAACAAACATGATATGAAACAAACGAATTTTTGTTTGTTTCATGTCGATTTATGTTGGTGTTGTCACAAAAATTTGTTGTTTGAATGTGTTTTTTTTTTAATTTTTCAATTATGTATCTAATATGTCTGATGATTTTCAAAATAGTATTATCATCAACACGAAAAAACTACTTATCGAGCCCTGAAGAAGAATTTAATTAAATTCGAAACGTCGGCAAGAATACAATTGTTTTTTTAGGAAAAATTGATTATGTTACCCAACCAACCCACTTTTCAGAAAAATTATTGGATCACTAAACTAGTTAATTGTCAACTACCTTCAAACAAACAACATCGTATAGTGATGAGCTGAAAAGAGTTAAGGAATTTAAATTTGGAAAAAAATAACAGCATGAATGTAAAGAGCATACAATTCACTTCCGACCAGCATATCCCACGACACAGTAAAATAAATGTTCATTGAGATATGGAGCTAAAAAAACTCATGACTTCAAAACAGACAAAATTTTCGGAACAAATTAATATTTGACATTATGTTGAAGTTACATTAACAATGTCTCAAAGTATAATTGTAATATTGGAAACCTGACAAATCAGCAAAATAATTTTCGCAAGTGATTGATCCACCTTCTTCTTTTTCAGTGCGGTCAATAGACTAAGGTCATTCTTGACCCTCAAATATGAGTTGCAGTACTCGTGATTCTCGTTCCCTTTTAGTGAAAGAGCTTCATGAAGCAAGAGCCGAATCAATCCCTCTACGAAACCCTTCATCACTTGAAAGGATCGATTGCAGTTTGAGAACTGGTTCTCATGCAGATTCTGTGAAACATGTTCTTCTTACGAATCAGTAGAGAGTTGTCCTGAAAATCTTAAGAAGAAAATCGGATGAGATGATTTAGGAAACACCTGCTACATGAATAGCATTTTACAAGTATTGTTCATGACGAAGAATTTCAAGAACGAGGTTTTAATGATGAACGAGAACGAGAATGTTTCCTACTTATTCACTAAACTCAAACACCTGTTCATGCAGCTGCAGTTTCGTAAGAATGTATCATATTTCCCTCCAACCCATTTCTTAAAGTCTTTGAAGTCCACTAGATACTCGTTAGGACAACAAGAGGATTGTTCCGAATTCTTGGGGTTCTCATTGAATAATCTTCGTGAGCAAAACAATAGCAGAATCAATTCTCCTGACCGCCCTGGATTGAATGATTCCGTACAGTCTATCTCGTCTTGTGTTTGTAAATCTTTTGCTGAAAAAATCCTCACTTGTTTACTTTGTAGTTAATGTTCAAAAGGTAGCAAAAACGTATGTAAATTTCTGGAACTTCAACTAGAGTTCCTTTATATGACTAATAACCAGTCCGTGCAAAGCTTATTATTAAATTATCTGAAACTGGAACTTTTAACAGGTGATGATCGACGGTATTGCCAAACATGCGCAAAACTAAATGACTTTTATAAGAAAACAAGTATAGTTGAAGCACCAGTCAAACTAATAATAATACTGATGATCTTCAAACATGACTCAACCTCTGACGGAAGCTCACTACTCTTACGAAGGTTCGAAATAGATGAACACTTCAATTCAACAAACCACTATTATAATCTTCATGCAGTTATTGTTCACTGTGGTTCTGGCGTTGAATCTGGTCCTTATTACGCCTTGGTCAAATACGAATCGGACTGGTTTAAGTTTGACGATAGTCGGGTAAATGAAATATATTCTTCTTGTTTATTCTCCGTATGGAAGTATTTTGTAAATCATAATAGACAAGTGATTGGGTCTGCTTCTGAACTGATTGGATTGTATTCTGTTCATGGCAACATACAAACTTTATTCTACAGATGAGGAAGGCTCGGAAAATGGAATTTCGCAGCAAGACGTTCTATTTTTATACTTCAAAATATATTTTTTGACGATGATACCCCAATCTCAGTATTTCTCTCCTTGAAATTTTCAGTTCATCCAATGAATTATTGTTTACTATAGATATAGGAGTTTGATTATCGAATCGATGCAACCCCTTTGTGGGTTGTTTGAATCACGTAACAGAGACAACTGGTTTTGTCGACTTTCATTTACTACATGATCACATTTCTGTCGTCTTCTGATTATTCTGATGAACAAAAAAATTGTTGACACTCATTAATACAGTTTATTGTATGATTTTCACTGTGCAGGGTTGTACGAAAACCGCGACACGTGTTTCGCTATACAACAAATAATATTTGGTATTTTACGCTTGGGAAAGATATTGAATAGCAAAACACGTGTCGCGTTTTCTGTAAAACCCTTTATAGTGAAAATCATACAATAAACTGTATTAAAGAGTTTCAATACGGATCTTTATCAAGTACAGGCTTGTTCTATTGAAAAGAAATTGTTGACTTTGCTCACATTCATTATGATTATTTTCAAATTTGAATAAATTTAAACTCATTGAACGTTTTCGAATCTATCTATTTACTTTCAATGAAACGAAATCATAGAAGTATTTAAATTGAACAAAAAATTGTTCCCTCTGTTTTTGAGATAGAACTTTTGGGAAATGAAAAATTCCACGCCTCACTTGATCGTATAATTCGATTTGATAAAATCATTTGCATTTTATTATCGCGTTTTGGAACATTTTGTTTTAGACAACTCTGATTGATAACATTTTTAACCGAATCGTTTTTGTGCGTCAATCTCGTTTCATTTAGATATGATTTTGATAAAAACATCAAAGTGTGATGGAACAAAGTTCTTTAAACGTAAACTCATGAAACGGTAACACAAAAACAAAGTACTTGTGACCATCTACCACATATTTTCGTCTGAATCAGCCGTAGAACTTGTTATTCATCATAATAATATTCCTCAATAATTTTACCACTCAGCAATATATTCGTTGAAACCTGAGAGATTCATGAATTCACGTGAGAAGTTGAATTCTGATGTTGAATAATTGAAAATGTTATTATTCAAATTAAAAAAATTAAACTATTGATTTCACTGCAAGAATAGATTGTATAAAAATATAATTGGATATAATAGGGTTTTCGTATTTTTTTTAGGACAAAATACAAGAACCATAGTAAAATCCTGAAGACGCTCTAAGAGCGGTGCCTGTGGGATTTCACTATTTAATAAGATAAGATAAGATAAGATAATATTTATTGACCAAAACGCGATACACTTGGTATATGTGGTAAGTCAGGGTATATATTTAAAATATGACATTATGAGGACCCCAAGTCAAATAATCAAATGAGTAGTACATTCAGTGAACTTACATAGCAGTGATAAGGCACACACACTCATCAGAATATCTAACATACAGTGCATTTTTTTAATGTCCCCCACTTTATTTTTTGAAACAGTCAACTCGAAAAATTGATATATGGAAAAATGAAATTATTGCAAGAATACCTAATTCTGAAGTGAAATTGACAGATAAAACTTTCGAAATGGCGACTAAACGCCATTTGGGAAAAAACTGAATGGAAAGGGGGGTCTTCTGACACATCATTTTGAAGCTTCTGACGAATAATTCACAACCCTAGAATATGAAGTCAATATCGTCACCTACTAGAAAATGGCAAAACATTTAATAATTTCCTGAAGACAATCACATTAATACCGACATTTCTGGAAATATACCTTTTTACCTGCCATATGGCAATTCCAACAACCCGGTAAGGTTTGCTGAGTTATTTTTTGTTTATAAAAACGTGAAAAAATGTCAGTACGACAATGAACATCATTGTTCGGTTAGAATATTCTCATTTGTTTTCGGTTTTACTAGTAGAAAGGTACCACGTCAATAATCTCTAAAATGGTCAATTCTCGTCCGTTGGAAGAAAAAATTGAAGCGATTTTTATTTACGTCGCGACGCGTAACTTTCACGAGACCGAAATGATTTTCAATGAACGTTTTCGAAATCGTCCTATCTGCAGACAATATTTCAGGAAACTTGTATCCAAATTCACAACTACCGCTAGTGTACATAACAAAAAGCCCCCATGTCATCCGTCCATTCCGGAAGAACAACAAGTGCAGAAAATTGGTGACATGGTAGTAAATCCTGAACAGTCTACTCATTCCGCCGCGAATGTTCATGAGGTGTCTCCTTCTACTGTGTGGAGACTCTTGAAGAGGAATAGGTATCATCCATACAAAAATGTTTGTGAATACGCACCTTTAGATAAAATATTGAAGTATGTTTCTAAAGGTGCGTTAACAGTGTACACTTTCAGTATATATACTAAAAGGTTAAGGAATTTAGCGCATGTAACTAGTACATTTATGACGAATAATTGCCTCAAGAACATAATATCACCATACAATTTACAAGATTGCATTTTTGCATCTATTGCAATATCTACATGAAGATCGACCTTTGACCCCCTGTTTACACCATAGCCCCTCTTTTTCTTTCTTTTCCTGTCACTGATCTCGCTCCTCTCACTCTTTTCCTTACTGAAATCAGGCTAGCCAGCATTTATGATTGCGATTTCCCCAATTGTCAAACCTCTTTTATCGACGGTCTCTTGTTTTGAGATATTTACCCAGCTACGGTTCCACAACATTGTCACTCTGTCAATATTCAACAACAAGCAATCAAGATTGATTTGATTTCATTAAGAACTATCAAACTTTATAGAACCCCACCCGTCTCCACTGAGCAAGGGTATGTTCAGAAAGGATTAAATATTTTGCTGCTAACGGCGAACCAAGCATCGCAAAGCGTTGTAGGTATTCCTTGGTTCCGTAGGTCGGCAGTAGCAGCTTGATCTTTTATTTTATTTTGACGTATGTAATTACATCCGAAACATCATTCAAAATCATATGTACAAATTGAAGCAACACAGCCGAATTCACATTGATCTCTTTCATATACATTACTGCTGATTCTTTCTTTATTCTTTTTATTGGGAGTTTCCCACATTTTTTGTATAAAGATAAAGCCGAAACCTTCGAACGAGTTGTATTCTTGAATATTTTCTTGTTTTGTTCATTCATTTGTAGAAATGAACTGTTATGTTAGCTTTTCGTAACTTCTCCTAAAGACTGAATGTTTTCGTTACATAGCTTGTTCTCTAAATTCATTTCGATACATTACATAACATCCCAAACATCATTCAAAATCATATGTACAAATTGAAGCAACACATAGCCGAATTCACTTTGATCTATGTATAGTGTCATCCCCAAAGTATGCACCATATGGGAAACTTATTGAATTTTTCGACAAAAAGTTATTCTTGATAAAAGTTTGTGCATCCCCTAAAACGAAACATGCACCAACAAAATACAGTAAAACACATGTAATATACTAGGAGCCTTCAAATATTTGATTTTCAGGAGTAAAGTACTCTTATTTTGAAAAATCTCAGGAAATATTATTTGAAAAAGTTGTTCAGCAATAAAAAATATATCTGGATTTAGAGTCATGGCCATGTAAGTGAGGTTTTATTTTTTTACTAATTTTTTTCAAATAGGGACTACGAAAAAAAAATTTGCTAAAACGATAAATAGATAGCATCCTGTATACGATGGTTTATTTTGGAAGCCAGCAATATTATATGAAGGAATCGGCCGATACTTGATGATAATCCATAAAAACACTTTATTGTGTGATTTTCACTAGACAGTTTTACAAAAACGCAACACGTGTTTCGCCATACAATGGCGAATTGTATGGAAAAACACGTGTTGCGTTTTTGTAAAACTATCTAGTGAAAATCACACAATGAAGTGTTGTTAGAATACGCCAGCAATATTACAAATTACACAACTATGGTGATAACTACCGTCAATTTTTTTGAAGAGTTCAATAATTTTCAAAGTTTTTGGTGCAAAGTTATTTTTATTTTTTGTTGACACCAAAAATTACTCAAAATTATACAGTATTGTAACAAAAACTCAATATTCAATAGTATCGAATCATAAAACATCAAAATAAAATAGGTATTCTGAAACAAACTCATTGATTTTCTGAAGATTATTTTAGAGAATTATTTTGGACAAGAAAATCTCCAGAAAATCAATGAGTTTGTTCCGAAATACTTATCTTATTTTGATGTTTTATGATTCGATATTATTGAATATTGAGTTCTTGTTACAATACAGTATAATTTTGAGTAATTCTCTATGTTAACAGAAATGAAAATAAGTTTGCACCAAAATCTTTAAAAATTATTCTTATTCTTCAAAAAATTGACCGTGGTTAACACCATAGTTGAGTAATCCGTGATATCATAGACTCCTAAAATGAACTGTCGTTTACAGGATGCTGTCTATTATTCGGTTCAGCAATTTTTTTTTCGTAGTCTACATTAAAAAAATGGGTAAAAAAATAAAACTCTGCTCGGATGGCCATGACTTCAAATATAGATGTATTTTTTAATACTATTTTATTTTGATGTTTTGTGATTTGATATCTTCGAATATGAAGTTTTTGTTACAATACAGTATAATTTTGAGTAATTTTTTATGGTTACAAAAAATAAAAATAACTGCACCAAAAACTTAATTATTTTATTCTTCAAAAAAATTGACCGTGGTTAACACCATAGTTGTGTAATCCGTAATATCATAGTCCTGAAATGAACTGTCGTTTACAGGATGCTGTCTATTTATCGGTTTAGCAATTTTTTTTTCGTAGTCCCCATTTGAAAAAATGGGTAAAAAATATAACTCTATTCGGATGGCCATGACTTCAAATATAGATGTATTTTTTATTACTGAACAACTTTTTCAAATAACATTTCCCGAAATTTTTCAAAATAGCAGTACTTTACTCCTGTCTCAAATTCAAATATTTGAAGGCTCCTCGTATATTACATGTTTAGTTTTAGAGGATGCACAAACTTTTATCGGAAATAACATTTTGTCGAAAAACCCTTAATAAATAAGTTTCTCATATGGTGCATACTTTGGGGATGACACTATATATCATATACGTTACTGCTGGTTTTGCCACAGACAAAATCAAAGTGTCAATTTTATCTCTGAAATCATTTCACCTTCACATTTTCAAAGGCAAACACTCCAGACTGGTATCGTTTCCAGATTTATCACTCCAATATTGACTATAGTCAAACGGACAATTTATTGCAGATAGGCAAACACCATATATATTTTTATGGGGCTCATTCGTTCACCTACAGACGATATCTGCTACGCAAAGAACTTTCGTCGCGCCGCGCCGCTTCCTAAAACAAACGCTTCGGCAGGACTTTTACAAATGGCACTTTTTGTGGCCATTTATTACTCAAACCTTTATCAATGGCGCAGACAATATAAATTTCCGAATGAGCCAATACTGTATTCGGGGAGAAGTCGACGCGCAGGCTAACAATATATATCTCATATTTATCGCCAGATTCTATTGTCGCCCGGGTCGGTAATAACACTTTCCTATGCGCTTTGTAAATTTTATTGGGCGCGCCGAGTTTTCCTACATTGTATCCCCGACAATGGAATCACACATTCATAATCTGGACGAGGTGTCAGGGGCGCGTAGGGGAGTAAGTGGGGGCGATATTCTCTATGAAATATTATATTTACGGTATGTAAACATGTAAGGAATCGCACCAGATATGAGACCTCGTAAATCCTTCGCTTGCATAAATTTGTACTTGTGAGAGTTATCGTAAGGGTTGACAGCTAATTCACGAATAAACATATGATTTCAAATCGAATTCGAACAGAAATATATATGAAAGAAAAACAGGACTGAAATAATGTGACCTTACCAGGATTCCAGTTATCTGGACAGGCACATTCACCATCTACGCCTGTTTAGTTTTAAGTCTCTGCCATCCAAATTATTATATCTGAAGTCGTAAATTGTAAATAAAATTTTTCAGTCAACTATTTCAGTGATCCAATAATTTTTCTGAAAAAAGGTTGGTTGTGTAACAGAATCCATTCTTCCTTAAAAAAACAATTGTTTTCCCTTCAACGTTTCGAATTTATTTGAATTCTTCTTCAGAGCTCTGTAACATTGAATTTTCATACACATACTTTCCACAAAACTTATACGATCATTATCGTTTCAATTTCACAAGAGATAATTAATCCTCAATTGAATTATTCACCGAAAAGTATTTTTTTTTGTGTTGATAATATTATTATTTTAAAAACAATCAGACAAAACGACATGAAACAAACGAATGGCTTTATCTGTGATTCTGATAAGGTGGTGTCTGGTTTTTAATCAATGGCTGGAAGAAAAAGAATGAAAGAAGGGTAAATTATTAAGGTATTTTACTTATCAAATTGAAATATGCAATATTAAGGACATCGACATCTATTCTAGTGTTAATTAACACTAACGCATTTTAGGATATGTATCATTTCGCTCAAAAGTTTTTCGGATAAATATGGTGGAACATCTAGAATAGTTGGATAATCAAAATCGAAAATGTGTCCATATTCTTTTTCATGTTCAACGAGAGCTGCGAAGTTTTTTATATTCACTTTTTTAGAGTCTCTGATGTGTTCTGAAACTCGTGTATTAAGATACCGTCCAGTTTGATCAACATAGCACTTGTGACAGTTTCCACAGTCCAATTTGTACACTATATTGAATTGTATTTCTTGTGGTGTTTTTGTTTTTTGTTTCGAGAAAAAATGCTTTCCAACTGTATTTTCTTTTGAAAAGGCTACTTTAATTTGTTCGGTACTGAGTAACATTCCATGTTCATCAGATACAAATGGAATTTTGTTATATTTGGGTTTCACCACTGTATTTTGGGAGGAGAAACTTCATTCTTCAATTGTTTTTCTAATGAGGGCTCTTGGAAAATTATTTGATTCAATTAAGAACTCATTATTTCTTGTGTAATTGAAATAATAATAATCGTATATGTTTTGTGGAAGGTATGTTTATGAAAATTCATTGTTACAGAGCCCCGAAGAAGAATATAATTGAATTCGAAACGTCGGCAACGAAACAATTGTTTTTTTAAGGAAAAAATTGATCCTGTCACCCAACCAAGCTTTTTTTAAAAATTTCTTTGGTATGTAGCCTAGAGTTGCCAACACTTACATCTTTACAGCAAAGCAGGTTGGTTTACTGCATTGTTTATATTTCAGGTATTGTACAATAATTCTGTTCAATTTGAATTGAAGGGGTTATATTTTTTGAGAGTGATTAATTTTTGGGGAAGAAATTTTTTGGCTTTCTACTACTCCATCTTGATACAAAAAAAATAAGGATGAGGGAGTCTTCCAAAGAAAGGAAGGAAGTAACTCTATACATGGATGTGTAGATCATGCAAAGAAGTAACTTTCAGGCACAGGACTTTCTTTCAGTTCGTGTCTGAAAGTTACTTCTTAGCATGATCTACACATCCATGTATAGAGTTACTTCCTTCCTTTCTTTGGAAGACTCCCTCATCCTTTTTTTTGTATCAAGATGGAGTAGTAGAAAGCCAAAAACTTTCTTTCCCAAAAATTCCGTTCAAGTTGTTCATTTCTGTATTATTCTCATGGGTTTCCCCATTCATTCATGTTCATTTCTGTATTATTCTCATGGGTTTCCCCGCTTGGGATTCCCGTCTGGTCCTTCAAATGTCTGGATCTTTTCTAATCCACTTATTCTCATGGAATTTGATGTTAACGAATATATTTACTCAAGCAGCCACGTAAATATCATCCTATCATATTCCCTACCTCTATAATGACTAATCGGGCTTACGCCCTAACTATCTAGGTAGAATTTACATCCCGTATTGTAAAATTATATTATTACGTTTTGAACCTTCTAAGAGTACAGTCAGAATAAACCTTGTCTTTTCTGCAGTACAACTACAGGACAACATTCATTTATCTTATCTTACTTTCACACCAGATTCAATACTCGTATAATTTTTGTGTGTAGTGATTAGTCATACTCATGATGAAACAGTCGTGGGTCAAAACAACACCATCGAAATCATTAAGCAAAATGAACTTTCATGAACTCAACAACCAATCTACATACGAAAATCAATTTTAGAATTGAATAGAATGGAATAGTTTATTAACTATGTAATATTTTCATGTTTGTAGCAAGTCAGGTGTATAGGCATTCTCAACCCTTTCTGTCCCGGGCCTTGATTTACATGTTGGTCCCTCAGTCCCAGAGGTTTTTTCATGCTTAGAGTCCCATTGCCTTATATATACGTCGCATATAAATAAACAAATAAATGACCAAAAAATGTTTTTTTAATGAGAAAAATATATTTTTCACCAAACCTAAACGTTTTCTGTTCAGAAATACTTATCAGAGAGCAAAACCAACTTGAAAAAATCTAACTTACTTTAAAAAAATAATGTAAAAAATTAACATTATAAGTTTTCTTTTGTGGGATACTCCTCAAAACACGGTACTACGCAAAGACCAACTCCGCATCTTGCACACATATATCTTGATTCGCTTCTTTTTTTCTGGCCACTTATGTGGCTACAAACGACACATCACTTCACTTTCTTATCAGGAACTAAACTAGAAAAATGTCGCCCTTTGAGCCTTTGAGGTTAAAGGGTTTATACTTCTGTTTTTTTTCATGTTTATATCTGAAACAAGATGAAGAAATAAGGGCAGAATGAAAAAAATTATTATTACAAACTTACTCATCAAAAAGTGCTCCTATAATGGTAAGTTGATAACCTGCAAGCGGTATCCTTGCTCAAGATTGGGTCAAATAGAGTGCATGTGCATTGGGAAGAGAAAGATCAACCATTTGGAAAACTAGCTTTTTATACCATTTTGTGGACTCTCTCACACATTCCGTGGAGCTCAACATCATATCTGATCGATCTATTGCACCCATATTTTCGTTGTAATCCACAACAACAGCTAGTTTTTGTATGGGTTCTTTGGTGTTGAAATCTACTTTGTCTAACGCTACTATGCGATCTTCAGTTAGCATCATAACATCACGCCTATCCTTCCATTTCACGCAAAGCAGATTTTCGGCACATATCGAGATAGACTCTCCTTTAGATAATTTCTGAGTTAAATTGGGCATCTCTTTACGATTAGGACGGACTGTCCCGCAGGAATTAGTCTTATGTATATGCAGGTGTGTACACAAAGTAGGGCTAGTGTACCAGTTGCCTGTGTACAGGTCATGTCCTTTGTTCAAATATGGATTCATAAGATTTGCTACTACTGAGCCTGATATTCTAATATCTTGGAACAGAGTTATATCTGTCGATTTTCCAGTATAGACAATAACACCTAATACATAGCCTGTCTCGCAGTCACATATTAGAAAAAGTTTTATTCCAAAACGATGGCGTTTGGTCTTCATATACTGTTTGAATCTCAAACGCCCCTTGAAAAGAACTGAGCTCTTGCTAATAGCAAGATTTTCAAATGGAGTGAAGTACTTTTGGAACCGTGATGTAATTTTATTGAACACTGATCTCAGTTTGTGAAAAGAATCACCTTCTTTTTGGTCAGCATTATCTGAAATGTGTGACATGCCAAAGATTGCTTTGAAACGATCCTCATTTCGGGAAATATTGGTGTATGAAGCAATTTATGAGTTGACCAGACTTTATTTTTTCCATGTCGTGAGGCTAGCAATATAACACCCAAAAACACGTAAAATTCGTTGATATCAGTTTTGCTCAATTTCTTTTTTTATCTGCATAAACCTCTGAAGCATATTTGTTAGTTTCAGAGACAATACTCTCAACTATCTCTGTGTCCATAAATAAAAGAAAATAACTTGAAGCATCCGACTTATTTTCTATGGAGTCCAAGTGTGCTCCAGTCTCTCTATCATCAAAATTATGCACTACATGAATAAACGGAGTTTTATTCCATTTCAGAACCAAATTTTGTTTGAGGGCCAAATTATCTTGAATCACTTCAGGTGACGGAATATCATATCAGATGATCAGCATGGGTTTGTAGAAAACAAGTCGTGCATAACCAATCTTGCATGTCTTTCACAATGTTTCTCTGAAGCCTTGGATAGGAATCTGCAGGTTGACGTCATTTATACAGACATGCAAAAAGCTTTTGATCAAATACATTTCTTCATTTTTCTCAAGCGTCTCTCAGAATTTGGTTTTTCAGCAAAATTGGTGAAACTCATGTCAAACTATCCACTCGATAGAAAACAGTATGTAGAGTATGAAGGCTTCAAATCTACTTTATATAATTCCAGTTCCGGAGTGCCCCACGGCTCGAATTTAGGACCTCTTTTTTTCTTGATTTTCATTGATGATTCAACTAAAATAATAATCAATTCAAAACTGCTCTACGCTGATGACCTTAAAATATTCAAGGTGAAAAAAATTATGGAGACTGCTCAGACTTACAGTATGAATTAGATCTGATATATGATTGGTGTTCCAATAATCGTTTGAATCTCTACATTGCTAAATGTCATGTATTGTCTTTTTCCAGAAAGGAAAGTCTAATACAATTTACTTACGAAATAGATAATAGATAGATAGATAATAGATAGTCGACTTAATGAAATGAAAGACCTTGGCATCAATTTTGATCAGAAATTCACTTTTGTTTCACATACAGACCAAGCTGTTTCGTCCGCTAGTCGAATGTTGGGCTTCATAATGAGGAACACCAGAGAATTTAGAGATACAAAGGTGATAATCACGCTATTCTATGATTATGTGAGACCAAACTAGAATATGGGATGATGATCTGGTATCCCATTTATGATTCTCACATACAGCAAATTGAAGCTGTCTAAAGAAAGTTCTTGAAATTCTTGTCTTTTCGCACTATAGCTATTTATCCCCAAAGGGGAATTGACTATTCCATCCTTTTGAACCAATTCAATATTATATCACTGAATACACGTAGACTTCTCATTATGGTTACATTTCTATATAATTTAATAAATAATAACATCTCCTGTACCCCGCTCTAACAAAAAATTAATTTTTATGTACCACGCCTCAACTCAAGATACGAGAAAACATTTCATTGTCAGAGTAGTAGAACAAATGTGAATCTCAAAGCACCAGTAAATTTGATGTGTTATTTAGTTATTCATTATGTAACATGTGTGACATTAATGGAAACTCTTTGAACTTTATCAAAGACTGTATCTTATATAGAACCTTTCATTTATAGTTTTTTTATATTTCAACTTTCATTTGTTTTATATCAACCTTGTGAAGGCTAATTCATTTATAATATGTCCATCGAATCTAACTATATTATTTTCTTTATATTATTAATATCATTTGTAATTTGCCAATTTAATATGTAATAATAATATGTGAATTTGATTGAATTGAATGTTATTTTATTAGTATATTTTCTTCAACATTTCTTCATTCATTAGAATGTTTGAATTTTAAAGTTCATTAATTTCCATTGCTTCCAAATGATTCAGTTTCAAACCTTCATTTTCTATGTGTAAAATTTCGAACTCTCCGTTGAAGACATGATATTCTTCTGAAAGATGATTTGAATATGTTGAATTTGTTTAATTATTCAGATACCTCATATGATGTTCCTAGATTCGATTCCTAAGAAGCAACTTGTAGTATTCAAATCACTGTTGAAGAAGCTACTGTGTTAGCAAATCATGTTATGTATTTCTCAAATAAAGTTTGTGAAAATCGAATCGTAAGGTGTAGTTTATGAAATTGAAGTGTTTCGATTCGAAATTATAGTTTGGAATTATATTCTGTCCCCATTGGTTCTCTCCGCATGACAGTAACATTGATGTAGTATACTATCCAGTTGAAGACCACCAGAGACTTTTCTTCATAATTAAAGAGAAGGAAAAGATGAGAAAGATCTGTACTTCTGGCCGAGTTGGATTTATTAGCCTATGTGATAGTGGAGCGATTAATTTCAATTTTTCCAAAATATACCGCGTAGTCGTCTGATGTCATTCTAGAACCCTAAAAACCAATTTCAATAGAAACAAACCCCAACACAAGAGCTATCCAGTGGATTATCAAATTTCCGGGTCTTTCTCAAAGACTTACCAAAATCAAAATCAAAATGTTCTTTATTAACTATTCTCCATACAATTTTAAGGTATTTTTTTGTGGTGTTTATAAAATATATACAACAAAAAATATATATACAAATATACAAAATGTACACAAGGGTTTTCCCAATGGAGTGGGACAGTGGGAAGGATTGGGATGGGTAGTGAATGGGGTAGAGGGAGTGCCATGAAAAGACCCCGATACATTTGCGCTCTCAAGAATTCCGCACGGAAGAGAAAAGCGCCTCCACACAGTCCCCCTCAAAGACTTACCAGTGAAGAGGGTTGGGAACGGTTTATCTATCAAAATAATGTCATTTCCTGGACTAATTTACAAGACAGCCAGAATTTTATTTCCACTCAATTCAGAAAGAGCAATTGTCTGCTTGAACAGGGGGAAGAATTTAAATACACAAACAGTGGACCTTCACAACCACGTTGTCCTGTCTCTTGAAAAGAATCGTGCTTTGTTTGACCAATTTGATCGAAGAAACGATCCATTCAGCAAGAAGAAAACGGGCAAATGGAATGACGTCAAAAAAATTAATAATACATTCAATCCAATTTGAAATTGAAAGTGATTTGATCAGAATGAAGACTTCGTAAATATACAGAGTATTGAGAAAATTAAAAAAAAACAGATAAGTCACAGAACGAATGAAAAATAAGAGATTTGAAATTTCGCATAAATTGGTAGCTGGCAACTAACCATGCACAACTGTGAGTGTTTGAATGGTGTCCTGTGTGAGGTGTGACTTCATGTGAATTCATTCAAATAATTTTAGAAAGTAATAGTGTGATAACCTAAACGCTACAACACAGTCTGGGGATACACCACCATGGTACATTCACATATAAATTCTTCCATTTGGTGAGTTGGGATTGTTGTCGTTCGGGAAAATATTGGCATGTGGCTTGCGAGCCACTCGCGAACTCTTCGCAAGCGTATCACTTGGTTGTCACATTGTACGAATTTTGCTCGGGGTATTCTAGGCTTGCGGTCTCGCTATAACCTAAGGGTTATGAGAATTTCTATTTGAAAAAATGCGAAATATTTTTTATGAGCTCCTGCCGAACCTCTAATTCCCTATACTACACCAATGATTCATTTTCAGGTATGAATAGTTCGTATAGATCATACATGACTTTTTATCGAATTAATGATAATAATAATGATAATGATAATTTATTCTCCTCTTATTTAACATTTTTGTACATACATATGAAACAGTGCAGAAGATAAGCGGGGAAGGGGCAAACCTACAGAAGATCAAGTCAGTGCCTAGGGGATTAGACGGGGAGGTTCAATTGAATCTGAAGTTGATGATGATAATATAACATAGTACATATAAAGAATACAAAATATCCAAATAAACAATACCTAAGTCTATAGTTGATAATAGTTATATATATATAATAATATAACATTAATTAGTAATCTCCCAACAAGTCAAACAGTGCCGAGCACAAGAAACACACACAGCGAGGGGAAACCAGCAAATCAGGAATAGCAGACCATGTTTGGACCCATCAACACAACATCGAGTGGTCCCAAGCTGAGATCTTGCACAGAGAGGAACATTGGCTTAGGAGAAAATTCAAGGAAGCCGCATACATGTTGTCCAACAACGTATTCAGCCAAGCCAGCGTAGAAATACGCAACATATGGAAACCCATCATCAAGCGAAAAATTTCCAACTCCCGCCAAAACCGTCATCTCCCACGGAACCAGTGAAGCGGAAAATGGAAAGCGGGGATGAGTGAAAGTACTTGAACGACCTATAAATAGTCATCTCTCGGAGGAATCAGTCCAGTCATCACCCGAAGACGATTGTAGATACTAACAATCTTAACATCGTGAACTAACGTGACTTGGAATCGCTCCACTTTTTATTTTTATTTTCTTTTTGTCTTTTCTTTATTTTTATTTATTCAATTGTTCTATTTTTACTTGTATTTTATTTCACTTTCATTTCATTTCGGGTTTATTTTGGTTGATATAATTCTTATTTTCAGCTTTTCATTTTTAATTCTTCTTTTTTAGTTGTTTCAGGGATTTCGAATCATTTTATATAGTAGACAATGGAAGTCCAAACTAGTGAAATTCATCATGAAACATTGTCAATCACGTTCAAACAAAAGTCAAACATATTCCAAATTCTTGACGTCCTGAAATAGATTATAGAGTTGACCTTGATTTTATATTGAGTTAAGAGGATAATCCTCATGGTACTCCACGGTAAATTGCATGACACGATGGCATATCTCACCGTTCTGTATTACGTATTCTGGAAGTGGAAAGGTATCATCCGTACGAAATAAAACTATATCAACAACAGAATTAAGACGCCGAATGGAATCCGACCAAATGATGCCATCCAACAATTATGTTTTCTGATGAAGCTACTTTCTGTTTAAATGGTTCAGTGAATCGTCAAAACTACAGATATTGGAGCAGGGATCATCATCATAATCAGAAAGTCTATGTTTGGAAAAGAATAACAAAAGACAGGATTTTTGGTCTTCATTTTTATGGAGGAAATTTCACAGGGATGCATCACTTGAAATTTTTGATGAAAACTTATACCTTTCCAAGATGTTTCCATGTTGAAAATTCAATCGAAAACTCTCGACCCACGACATCTTCTATGAAGAAATAATAAAGAGGTCCTTTAAGTTTCAGTCACCCATTCATAGAAATGTTGAGTACATCCGAAAGTGACACTGCTTGACAATGTGAAATTGCTACTTCAATTTGGGAATTGATTTATATTGAGTGAAGGATTTTTCACATTATGGTCCATGAATTGAAAATCGGAATGAAATACGGGCAACAGATTTCGATTCTTGCACTATCTTTCAAAATGTGTATCCAATTTGGTCAATCTCATTTCTCGCGTCGAGGATTTTTGACAAAACGAAAGCCAATCGAATCAAATACGTTCAAACACCAGGGTTTCTATGCATCTTTCACCTTCCTCTGCCAATATTTTTCCTAACGTCAGCAATCCTAACTTTCCAAATTAGAACATATGGTTGCAATATGCCGGTGCCCCCCGCACTATGCACTAAGAACTCGCACTATTTTTGCGAGTTCCTAAATAACTGTTCCACCAGGAGGTGGATTAGTTAGACGCCTACAAAATTTCCATATCGAATGTTACTGGACTTTTTCGTGGTGTTATTCGAAATCGAAACTCTATGTATGTAGACTGCAAAATTTGTAGGAGATGAAAAATTGAATAAGGGTCTAAAATAGCACATTTTCCCTGGAAATATCATTCTGTTGGATATGAAGTCATTCTCTCACTGAAATGAAATGAATTTTTGGTCAACAAAGATATCAAACCTTTGATCATCACTGAATACTGTTTTGAAAATTCTCTGACATGGAGTATAGCAATATTTATATTTCGATTCACAAAAATCACTAATGACGTCACTATGTCAAAACCAGTGAAGTATTATCTTCAAAATTAGAAATCGACCTATTTCAGGATATTTGTCAAAAGCACATTGCTTGAGAAATGACGAATTTGTTCCATAATTTAGCCACTATCTGTATGTGCACATAATCACTCTCTCATTATTCCTATACAATGTGAATTACCGATTGGAAAATAATAATAATGATAATAATAATTATTATTACTATTATTACTATTATTGGAGTCCTTGGTGGAATGATATCCTCTCTACTCTCGAGTCATAAAATCATACCGGCTTGCCGCACTATGGCAGAAATCTAAGCCACACAGATGCAGAAGACTGTCATTCTTGGCTCACTGCGCTTGCTCAGGGCACATGATTCTCGGACCCAATGATCACTCACCCCACGGTGTGGGGAGTGGTCATTGGTTGTTAATGCTGGCGCGCCCTCCCGCACATATCGGGGGATAGGGCCTGATCAGCGCACACTACGGTGAAAAAAAAATTATAATAATAATAATTTTATTGTCGTCAGAAAAGAGGAGATAAAACGGATAAAATATCGAGATTTTCTCTTCGAACTCCGCATACTCTATCCAGATCACTCTGTCAAGATGGTTGTTCTGATTATTGCAGTCCTTGGTGGAATGATGTCCTCTCTACTCTCGAATCTTAAAATCATACTGGCTTGCCGCACTAAGGCAGAAATCTTAGCCGCACAGATGCAGAAGGCTGTCATACTTGGCTCACTGCGCTTTCTTAGGCACATGATTCTCGGACCCAATGATCACATACCCCATGTTGTGGAGAGTGGTTATTGGTGGATAATGCTAGCGCCCTTCCGAATGTATCGGGCCTTCGGGGAATAGGGCCTGACCAGCGCACACTACGGTGGAAATAATAATAATAGTAATAATGATAGAAATAAATTGTTATACCCTCGATTATTTCTGAGCGCAATGGATAATGGCTATGGTGAGATGCAGAAGAGAAGGGGACTGAGGGAATCGCCCTGAAAGGATATAACTGTGGCACCCTGAAGTTATACCCTGAAAGGGTTTAACTGTGGCACCCTCGGATACCGGAGGCACAAGGTTACCCATTTGATTTATATGTATGATCTTAAACTTTGTGCGTCTGGTCTGTGGTCTGGAGAAGGATCTATCAGTTTTTGAGTGTGGTGGAAGAGTACACGCATGATATCGGTATGAAATTCGGGATAGACAAATGTGCAATGGTCCATCTCAAAAGAGGACGATGCAGGGACTACAGAGAGGATGTGCAGCTCGTAGATGAAAGCATCCTACACCATTTGGATGCCGGAGAGACTGATACTCACTTCGGGGTGGAACACCCCACTCACAAGAGGTAACAATAGTGAAGAACTCTCTCCGCGGCAAGTATCAGCACGAGCTTCGACAGATCGGGTCATCGGAACTGTAGGGGAAGAACAAAGTTGCTGCAACAAATATGCTTGCCGTGCCAATCTTACTCTACTCGTTTGGAGGAGTGAAGTGG
This sequence comes from Leptinotarsa decemlineata, assembly GCF_025532065.1. NCBI lineage: Eukaryota > Metazoa > Arthropoda > Insecta > Coleoptera > Chrysomelidae > Leptinotarsa > Leptinotarsa decemlineata. Next base: position 13,959,335 of record NW_027412747.1, read on the forward strand.
ACTCAGGAGGAGCTGTATCAACTCGACGAGGAAGACCCGAAAAATAATGCATCTCTTTAGAAGTTTGCATCCGTTTCACGGTTGTACTTCCCTCTATAACAGGGAGGCCGTGGACTTTTGAGTTCGGAGTGTCTACATGACAGAATGGTACTGGATATAGCCTGTAAAGTCGTCAGGAGTCCGGATTCCGGATGGTCGGTGACCATGAGAGAGCAGCAATTGGAGCATATCTCTTTAGGACAGCTGCCTGAGTAGCTGATGAACTCTGTTTAGTTTTCGACACTGAACGAGGTGACCACAACACTGTCACCGAGTTGGAACCCGTTCAGAATGAAGCTCATATAAAAGCCGCAGAGATCACTTCACTTCTGCGGAAACACAAGGAAAAGCCAATGCATGGAGTCTTCTCCAATAACATTAAAGACATTGGCTTATCAACCCGCCCTGACTTCTGCTTTCCTCAGGTCTAGTGGGCTGAAGTCTGAAGCTGAGGAGTTCATCATGGCTTGCCAGGATGGTATATTCAACACCTTAGTCTACCGCAGCCGCGTGAGGTCCCTGACACAAGGTTCAGGGGGCCTGCCGCGAGGCGCCCGTGATCCTAATGCACTTGCTATCAGCATGTCCAGCATATGCGGTCTCTGCCTATATCCATCGACAAAACGTGACCCTGATATCACCATCTATTGAATCCGTTTTGGAGAACAAGAAGTGCCGAATTTATTGGAACTATTCGTTTCCCACTCTCAGGCTCTTACAAACTGGAAAGTCTGATGTAGTCCTTCTCGACCACCAGAGCAAATGTTATTTGTCCTGGAGTTTTTAGCTCACGGCGAGACGAATATCGTCCGATAAGAGGAGAAAAAAATTATGGAATATCCGCAGACTCTATCCAGACCACTCTGTCAAAATGGTTGTTCTGATTATTGGAGTCCTTGGTGGAATGATGCCGTCTCAAATCTACAAATCATACCGGCTTGCCGCAGTAAGGCAGAAATCTTAGCCGGACAGATGCACAAGGCTGTCATTCTTGGCTTACTGCGCTTGCTCAGGGCACATGATCCTCGTACCCAATGATCACATACCCAACGGTGTGGGGAGTGGTCGTTGGTTGATAATGCTGGCGCGCCCTCCCGAATGTATCGGGGCTTCGGGGGATAGGGCCTGACCAGCACACACTACAGTGAAAAAAAAAGAATTGTATATGTATCTCGCTGCAATGTTGAAAGTGTTGACATAAAGCTGAATATGAGAAAACAGAATTCCTAAAGAAGAATAGAGATTCACTGACATATTTTCTACTGAAAGTATAAATTGGGAAGAATAAAAAATTTAGGAAATTGGAAGACTAGATAGTAGGTTTGATTAGGGCTAGAGTGTATGGGTCGATTTGGTTCTTCACTGCAACTCTCCAAGGGTTTATCGCGACCCAGCTCTTTGGATTGGGAAGAATAAATGAAAAAAATGTAGGAAATTGGAAGACCAGATAGTAGGTTTGGTTAGGGCTAGAGTGTATGGGTCGATTTGGTTCTTCACTGCAACTCTCCAAGGGTTTATCGCGACCCAGCTCCTTGGAAAACGCCAGTCAGCATATTTGGTGAGTGACCTTTCAAGTCGGAAGGTGAAAGTGAAACTCTGAAAACCTGATTTGGTCTGCAGTAGGACAAGCACTCTGAAAATAATTTTAGTGATTGGGAAACAATTTTGAAATCGATGTAAATACTGTTCTTGGTGAAATGACACCACCAATGACACCTCTAGAAAACATAACTGACAAATTATATCACCTCCAAATCACTGACAAATGTTTCAGTTAATAGAATGTAAATGCTATACGTTACAGATACGTGGAACATTGTTATGTAACTACCCGTACATTTTAGTATAACATTCTTCTAATGTTAATATCTGGTGGCTAATGAATGTGCCTGTCTAGAAAACAGAAAAACATGGTTGGAGTACCGTTCGTGTTAAATTTTATATGTTTATTCAACACAAATCTAATATGTTTTTTCCGTTAACCAGCTATCGCACTCCTATGAACCATAACCCTCAGAAGTCGAAACTTGTGCGAGCTAAGGACTAACGAGGTCTTAGCAAGTGATAATCGAGCGTTCAGCCTGGGGCTTGAACCATCGACTCACACATCGACCAAGTGAACAAAGCACCCACGTCGAACCGTCTGGCTACCGACCGATGGTGAAAAGTATACATATTTCCGTAGGTTAATTTGTAATTTCGCTCATTCGAATATTCATCTGATTTTTTGTTTCAATTCAGTCTTTTGTAATAGCTTTTTCAGGAGAAATGAGTGTTAAACTGCTTTTCAGCAATGATGGTTCTACAAAAACTTAACAGGAGTTCAATTTGTACCATCCATAGTTTTCGAATTGACAAATCATGTAAGATGAATTTCAATAAAAATAGACATTTACTTCCTAATAGTATTGAATTTTTATTGATCTTGCATGAAAATTTGACTGAGAAACTCATCAGGTCTCTGAAATCAATAAATTTCAAAAGTATATGTTCATTTAGTAGATGATTTTGAAAAATGTTCTGATACGTTCTGTTAAACTCCTGTATCATTTTAATTACACTCTGTAGATGTCATGGTTGAACTGTTTTCAAAATCATATCATATCATAAACACATTTCATGCGAGAAATTTCATCCCGTTTTTTTCGATTCAATGCGTTTCAGATGATTGAAAAAACAATTGAAAAATATATCGTATAGTGACAAAGCGTTCAGCAGTGGAATTTCATGATTGTTGATATTGTACAAGGTTGATATTATCCGTATTTCCTTTGTTATCATAACGAGGGTCCACATAAATTTGTATCATAAACAATATCGAAAATATTGCATTCTTCCAGTCCATGAATTCAAAATGTATTTTCAATTTCCGGACATTTTCGACTCCGTTCGTAACTCATGTTAGTAACCTATAGAAATGTTGGAAAAATAAATTGCATTGGTTCAACTAGGTTTTGCTAAATATGAATAAGCAATGCTATATATATGGAAAAAAAAGTTTTGGTTTTCCACTTCTCCATCTTCATACAAAAAAAATGTGGGAATCTTCCAAAATCTTTCTTTCCAAAACAATTATTATCTCCCAATGTTATTTTGTGGCATAGTAGCAAAGGAAATCATTTCTGTTTTTGTATCTGAGGAAGAATGGAATTTAAGGAAATATTGATTTGTCTGTAATTTAGATGACGACAATATGTACATTTATTCGATGTTCATTGAAATATTTAGTGAAACAAATGATTGTTATATGAAACAGTCGCCTTTGAGTTCATAAAGTACATATTTTTCGAGTTCAGATAGTTTAATTTCCATAATGAACTATCTTATATTCTGAGTTTTCAGTGATACTTAAAACCATAATGAAGGCCAAGACGTAAGCGCATTTGCGGCGCCGAGGCCAAAAGAAGAAAGAGAGCGAAGAAGGCAGGAGTGGCAGCAACGAAAAGTACACCCTCCTCCTCCCCTACTCTACCTCCAACAGCAAGGGCACTTCCTGCGGCGGGCGCCAAGAGCTCCGCCTTGAATAAAGGCAAGGAACCGGCTGTCCCTGCAGGAAAGCTCCCTCACTTGTGCACCTCCACCGAGGGATCCCCAAGAAGGTTGAAGAAGCCGCGCAACTTCCAAAACATTCGCGGAGGCTACCGTGAGACACAAGGTTGCCAAAGGGAGTGTGTTCGGCCAGTCTTGGCCTACACCTGCCAATATAATGATACTAGCTTTATTGTCCAACAGTTACCCATTTACAGGACAATATAAAATTTCATTCACAATACTTGATCATAAACGAAAAATAAAAAGAAAATTCTAATTACCTACTTCAAGTATATGTTAGCAATTCTAATAATGTTGTGAAGGTTAGTGAAGCATAAATCACCATGGGCACAAATGCTATTGAAATTTGTGCACATAACATATATTGGGAATTGAGTATAATGATAGTTCTTGCTCTGAGAGGTCTAAAAATGGATTGAGATCGTGAAGCTGGCCGTGGTACATTGAAGTTAATTTGTTCAAGAATTTCAGGACAGTCATCTCTCTCATTCACTGACTTGAATAAAAATATAAGCGACGCACATTTTCTGCGATGCTCTTAACTAAAAAGTTCCAAACGTTCATATATGACAACATTACTGATACCTCTCTCAGGGTAAGAACCCTCTATTCTGAAAATTAGAAATTCACAAAACTTTCTTTGAACTCTTGCAATGGCTATGTTATGAATCTCATAGAATGGACTCTAGACGATACTTGCATATTCTATCTTCGAACGTACGTAGGTGGAACAACAGCTTCATGGCTTTAATATTATGAAATTTTCTGCAATTTCTAACAATGAAACCATAAGCTCTGAGAGATTCTGAAACTTTTTGTGAAATATGTCTACCAAATGTTGATTTATGATTGAATATTACCCCTAGGTTCACAGATGGATCAAAAACACCTTCCGGTTCTGGTGCAGTCGCAGACTGCGCAGACTGCGGTTTCAGTCGCAGACCCAGGACAGAGTTATCTACCTGCCTAGGAACTTATGCGACTGTATTTCAAGCGGAAATTCACGCTATTGAATTGTGTGCGGACAGATTGGATAAATCCAACCTCACTCACAAGTCCATAAAAATATTCTTGGACAGTCAAGCGGCGTTGGAAGCTCTTGGCTCCCACTGAACAACGTCTTAATTGGTAGCAAGCTGCCAAAAAAGACTCTCCTCGATAGGAAGTCCAAACAGATTGTGTCTGGTCGGGATTCCTGGCCATACTGGCCTGGAAGGCAATGAAGCTGCTGACTCTCTTGCAAAGGAGGGTGCTGCAAGCGGCTTCATTGGATCAGAACCTGTCATTGGCATCGCTTTGGGCTTTGCCCTTCGAAGCTTGATTCCAAACAGTTGTTGGGCTACATGGGATGTAGCCCAACAACAACAGGGATAAACTACGATGTCTAGCAGGCCTTATTACAGGTCACTATCATTTGAATCATCACATGCAGAGACTTGGACTGTCGGCAGATAGTGTGTGTCGCCACTGTCTGGAAAATGATGAAACTGCAGAGCATATACTTTGTGCCTGCCCCGCTGGGGACCGAATCAGGTTCTTTGAGTTCGACAGATCCATACTCTCACCATCTGACCTGAAAAACCACTCATCATACAAACTAATCGACTTCGTTTAGAAGCTGGGTTTATTTGACCGAGTGTGAATAGGTGTGAGCCATAAACCCTTATGGGTTGCGGTGGAGGGTCGAATAGACTCACTCACTTCAGACCTACCTACCTACCCACCCCTAGGTCTTTGATTTCATTACATCTCAGCAGATCTGAATCCTGTATTATATACGGGACTATAACTCACTACTTCACATTTCTCCACATTGAGTTTCAATTTCTTATTGCTACACCAAGCAACAAGAAAATTCAATTGAGATTGAAGATTTACACAATCACCTACTTCCTTAATTATAGAAAAAAATGTCAAATCATTCGCGAAGCATAACCGCTCACGAACTAAACTTTCACATAAGTCATTAATAAACACTAAAAACAAAAGTGGACCTTGGTTGCAGCCCTGAGGCACACCAGAAGAAGCTATTATAGGAGACGAATTATTTTCTACATGTCAGATAGGATTGCATTAGCTGACAGGCAGTATTCGAAAAACCAAAACTCATTAGTTTATTGAGCAAGATATCATGATCAATCTTATCAAATGCTTTAGAGAAATCCGTGTACATAACATCAACTTGGCCATTGTTATCTAATGCCTCGGAAAATAATTGAGCAATATAATGACTAGATTTGTAACAGTAGAACGCTCAGTAACAAATCCATGTTGATGTTGAGATATTTGCCGTTGAACAGAAGCATATATGCGATTATATAAAATAATCTCAAAAATTTTAGAAAACATAGGGGAGACCGGGACAAGATGAAGTTCGGGGCAGCACGGGAAGTAAACTTGTGTGCGTGAATAGTAATCGTGTTCGGAGCGGCGACAGCGCCATTTGCACGAACTTCACTCTCCGCTAGTGTGTCCAAGCAGAGCGAACAGGTTAGAACTCGTTTTTGCGTTGCAGAGAGGAAAAAGTGATATTGCAAGTGTTTTCACGCGATATTTGATTGGAAAACTGATGTACAAACATGTAAGTACCTGAGTTAATGTATTATTTCAATCCCGAGCTTATTATAGTTAAATTAAATTCAAACCAGATTTTTTCGCCGGTAAAGTTTGAGGTTAGAATTGCGTCATCTTTTTTACCTACGTGTGGATCGGGGCAAGATTATCGGGGCATAATGGGATACTATCCCGTTTTGCCCCGCCCTTGTGATTAAAATAACATTTTCTATGTACTGATAATCAAGTGACTGAAAAAGGTAAAAAAACAAATAAAGAAACCTAGAAAAAAGACTGCAGAAAAGCGTCAAACCAAAAGGTGTTCATCCCAAGAAGAGGATGATGACTGTGCTTGCATCTATTGTGGGTACTTATACTCAGATTCAACCGACTGTCGGGTCATCTGCGGCGTGTGCCACGGTTGGGCGCATAATTCATGTGCCGGAGTAGATGAGGAAGATGAAGAGACATTTGTGAACGCTGTCTACCCGATTAAAAAGCGTACTCGTTTTGCCCCACAGCGTTTCCCATCTTACCCCAGTTATGGGGCAAAACGGGAAATTTGCCGAGTTTATTTTTTTATTATTTGCATGCTACAACGTTTAATTATAAGAGAGAAATGTATAATGGTTACCTCTTTCTTTTGTTAAATAATGTTATTAAAGAGTTCAATTTTCCTTGTATAACGAGTTTTGTCTTAGCTATCTCATCTTGCCCCAGTCTTCCCTACATAAAATAGATATTGGTCTGTAATTTCCTATATATGATTCGTCACCACTTTTGTATACAGGATATACTTCAGCTAATTTCCAAATATCTGAGAATGTTCCAGATATTAGACATTGATTAAAAATTCTCGTTAAAGGTTTTGCCGATGCTCCTGCACAATCCTTCAACAAAAACGATGAGATCATATCTGAGCCTCATGTCAGTTTGTCTTTTAGTTTTTTAGTTGCAGATATAACCTCATTTTCTTGAATGGGGTAAAAATGAATATGAACATTATTATTCACTGTAACAACTTTGTTCAAAAGTGAGCCAGATTTTGAATACACCTCACTGAAAAAATCACTGGAGGCATCAACAATATCTTGAGGATTCTCGATTTATTTCCTAAGTAGGTTACTGCTCCTGGTATTCTTGTGCTGTTATTCTTAAAGTGAATATATGACCAGAATCACTCTAGGAAAGGTGAATAGAACTCCTAGGGAGTTGAGCGATACCTTATTATGAAGGTGATTCTATGAAATTTTCAAATATATATGACATTTTTTCATTATTTCTGTAAATCTCAGTCAAAATCGTGAAGATATCAAATTATTGACAATGAGAATATGCTAGTCTCCTGGATCGTGATGTCTCCTTTGGGATCTTATGACCACAAACTCATTTCAGTGTTGAGTGAATTAATGATAAATGTTGGAAAACAATCTGGGCCGCGCAAGGTTTGGCATTACAGATCTGCTGAGTGGAAGGATCTTCAAGACTATTTCCGGAATTTCTCCTGGCCAGATGTTTGTTTCAGCTTCAACGATTCATTAATTTGTGCTTTTGAAGTCACGGAAGGTATGTTTTCGTCCATGGCTGCATTTATTCCTTTTTAAATGAAACGAACTTCTAACGGCGAACCTTGGTTGGACTCCAAAAATCACGCCTACCGGCAGTGGCGCAAAAATCCCAGAACAGAAAACCAAACTCGGTTTGTTAATGCTTGCAACAGCTTCAAATTTGAAATAGAAGAAAGCGAAAAACTTCACAATCAGGTAACTGGGGATAAACTGCTTGCCAATCCCAACGAGTCTAGATCCTTTCGATCGGTAGCTGAAGCTGTTATTCAAAGCTGTTCGAAATCCACAATTTCACCACTAACAAAAGACGATGGTTCATTTGCAACAACAGCCATAGAAAAAGCGAATCTACTAGCTGAACAACTTACGTCTCACTCCACAATCGATTTTCTGGAAAAATACTTTTTGACAACGTCTAGTGAGGCGAATTTTAAAACAGCTTGATAGTAACTAGGCGTCTGGTCCTGATGAAGTGTCTGATATCATAATTAAAAAGTGCGCCAATGAACCGCCTATTTCCAAACACGGCAAGAAAAATCTTCCAGATAACTGAAGACCGGTAGCTTTGCTATCAGTGATATTAAAAATCATGGAGGAAACCGTATATAAACCATCACATCCTTGAATATTTGGAAGGCTTCAACATCTTGAGCGATCAACAATATGGCTTTCAGAAACGAAGATCAACAGGCGACCTCCTATGTCACCCATATTTGGAATAACTTGTCAAGAGCTGCTGCTTCGACCGTATGTGACATGAGGGTTTGCTGGCCTAACTTCGATGCTATATCTTGTCGGATCATTTTTGTGTTTGGCTGTCCAGCTTTCTGAAATAACGTTTTTCGAATACTTCCACCATCAACGCTGATGTTTCCCAAGGATCCATAATCTCTCCAACCTTCCTTCCATTGCATATCAACGAATTATTAGAAAAAACCAAGAATCCAATAAATTGCTTTGCTGACGACAGCACACTAGTCTCGTCTTCCCATTTGGATTTCAGGACATCGGCTGCTGATGCACATCTTCACGGGCAGCAGGAGATTGCATATCTTACTGAGGAACTAGACGTGATTTCGAAATGGGATGAAAGCAACCTGATTCCTAGGCATCGGCTTTTTCGAAAAAGATGAATGTCTCCAAACCAGATAGAATAATGCCGGGACAGACAATTCCGCTTTCTGTATCGTTGAGACTGATAGGGGTTGAAATGGATACCAACATGTCTTGGCGAAATCATGACAATGGAATTGCAAAGGTTGCTTGTCAAAAGCTTGGAACACTGTTTCGAACCAGAAACTGTACACTCGTCAGCAACTTTCGATGCTTCATGATTCTCTGATCGAACCCAATTTGGAGTTCCCATGTATGGATCCCCTGAGTTTGACCTCAACCTGCTGGATTGTATCCAGAAAAGAACCATCTACCTGATGTGGAAAACGAACATCTGTTCTAACCTTGATAGTCTGGACATCGAAGAAAAGTTGAAGTTTTGTTTTTTTTTCATAGATACTTTCACGGGAGTTGTTCAAGTGATTCGGCACATTTGATTCCATCAATTTGCGATACATATCAGAATTACTCGAGAGACTGTCTCTGCTTATCGTTTTGAGGTTCAACTTAGTACACCTCAAACTCCAGTTAGAGGACACTTTCATTTGTAGCACTGCGTTTATGTGAAATAAACTTTCTGGGAACGTTTTTCCAAATGAATTGAACACAGGCGTCGCTTTTGGAGCGTCTTAGTGCTTGTGTTCCGACCTTAAAAAACTTTATCGAACTCCGAATGTTGTCAAAATTTTGATCTTTGTTTTGAGTGAGTATGGCTATTGCATCATTCGTTGAGCTGTTCGTTTCCGTCACTCAATACACCATGGTCAGGTGAAATGGTGGTTCGAGCCGCTAGAATGTAGAATGTTCTTCTATCTCATTTCGGTTCTATTTTCTATAAACTGGCTTCGTAATAACAATCTTGTAGTGATTCAAGCATTCTATTTTTGTAAAAAGTTATTTGTCAAGATGACACAGAAGTTCAGAAATGAGAGGAGCACTGTGTTCGAGAGTTGTTTTATTGTTAAATCCCTGAAAATGATAATTTTCAAACTCAGGTTCATCTTCAGGTCTGAGAAATATCAAGAATAAATTATTGGTTTTCAGTTCATTACCTTCCGTCATGATGTATAACTGTACCATTTTCTCTTCAACACATGTTCATAAATACTCATTCAAAGAATCAGGTTTGATCCAATTACCATGTAAATTTTTGAATAGTATATCGTTCCTAAGTACGCAGGCATTTGTACTATATCCCTCATCGTTTGCTTTTTTTTACTATTGCTTTTATTTTGAATAAAAACTTTTTCATGATATTATCGTTTGGCCTCATTCGTATTATACAGATACTTCACGTATCGAAAGCTAACGTCTGCCTTTGTCTTCAGAATTGGAAAGAACCTGAAAAGAAAGGTGCAGTTTTATTTTATTCAGCTTCATTTTCAAACTTCATAATGTTATGAATGATTGGAGTGCTTCATCTATATAGATGCCAAAGAAGCAATAAAATAAATGTCCAGTTCCGAAATACCGATGTCTGCCATTGAAGATGACAATGTTTCATATGAGTGAATTATTATCACTTTCATCCTCATTATATCGTTTAGCATACGATATAATGAGCATACTCCATTATATCGTATAGCATAAGACATAATGGAGAGCTACCTACCATATAGAAAAAAAATGTGTGAAAATAGGGGAAATTTACGGCGACCCTTTTGATATAGAATATGGAGTACCCCAAGAGACGGTTCTAGGGCCGATCTAGGAAGGAGCAGATAAGACTTTTATTCGAAATCTTGAAACTACATATAATTTTCTATTGAAAATTGCATTCAAAAAAACGAAACGATTCTCATAACTTGTTATACACCGAATTCAAAGTACTTGACATTCGCCAATTATTCTGTCACAGTCTTCTTATGTATCAACACAAAAATCACATATCTACATAACACATGACACAGAATAAACGTCCTCAAAATACCAAAACCATAAGAAACCATTGCACATAGATGCCATACTTACGTAGGACCTAAATTATAAGTCATACAAAAAATGGTTACTTAGTAACTATACCTCGAGAAAACTCACACCGATTCATCGATATAAAAAATAATAACTACATTACAAAACTATGATGTGAGATGTTGTGAAAAAAAATGTGTTTTTCAAAGAAGCTACCTCAAATTGTTTGAATCAACTCTAGTTCGTAGACCTTCTTCATCCTTTCTTTCCTTTCCTCCTTCACAGTTTTTCTAATTCACGATTTTTCTTATCTGCAACTACATCTTATTTAAACCTAACTATGACTCATCGAATGATCATCAAACATATCACAATTGTGGAGTACAGCAGAATGACAGAAGCCGGAGGAGGTGATTTCTCATCGAAAAAAAGATAGGATCTTTCATATGAAGAAATTTCATTGATGCATCCCTTGTAAAGATACAACCCCTTAAAGGGGCACCCCTTGATAACAATTTTTTCACAAGTACTAAAAAAGTTACAATATTGAAATTAACCTGACGTTTTGTACTACCAAGAAGGCACTTAGCCAAAAATTTATTTGCTTAACCCCATGGTGGTAAGGGGTGGAAAACGCAAACCCTAAAATTTATTTCCAATGTAACTTTTTGTATTATTATTTGTTTGCCATTTAAACATTTATTTCCGATAGCCTGTTTCATTCAAAACAAAAAATGTCTCTTGGATTTTTTGCCCAAAATAAACCAGTTCGCAGCAAAAAATTATTTAGGAACAACTACAGAGATACATCGTCATAAATGCGAAAATACGAAACTATTCTATCTAGTAGGTCGCCATTAGCGATAGTGACTATTAAATTGGTACGATGCTGTCAGTTCGTGAATTTTTGAAATTGATTTAATACTGATTGTGTGTTGTTGTTCTGTTCTTAATTTGTTATTTTAATAATTCACTTGTTATTAAAATGGCATACACAAATGAGGAAATGTCTGATATGCATTTCGTTCACGGTCTGTCGCAGGGGAAAGGGTTTAAGCTTCTAGAAGATATACTGAAATGTATCCTCAACGGCAGCATCCTTCACATATAATATTTGCTCGACTTCATCAACGATTACGAGAATATATGGTTCATTCGACAAAAGAACGCAGGATTGTGGGCGCATCGAAAAGTACGAACACCACAGCTTGAGGAAGCAGTACTCAATTTGATTGAAGAACAACCTGCTACCAGTACGAGAAATATTGCTTTCCATCTAAATGTTGATCATATGACTGTATTTCGAATTTCAAAGGAACAACTCTTATACCCTTACCATCTGCAACGAGTATAGGCACTGTTACCACGAGACTTTCCGAACCGTCTTGAATTCTACAATTGGATCCTGGAAATGATTAGAAGAAATTGTGACTTTCTGAAGACGATATAATTCACAGACGAATATAGTTGTTCTCGGGACAAGATTATCAATTTTCATAATTACCACATATTGGCTGATGAAAACCGCCCTCAAGCTATTGTCGAAACTAACCATCAAGAACAGTTTTCTCTCAACGTGTGGCTCAGAGTACTTGTGTATGATTTAATTGGGCTTCATTTTCTACCTCCTCGATTAAATGGTGAGGCATGAGTTCAATTTTTGAGAGAAGTGCATCCAGTACTGCTGGAGGAAGTTCCTTTGGGCGTCAGAAGGGATATGATTTTTATGTATGATGGGGCCCCCGCCCATTTTAGTCAAGTAGCATGTCAGCATTTAACTGAAATATATGCATATCAGTAGATAGGTCGAGGAGGACCACATAATTGACTCGCTCGATACCCGGATCTCAATTCCCTCAATTTCTCTATTTGGGGCCATTTACAGCATTTGGTTTTTTGTACTAATGTTCGCGATGTAGAGGACTTAGCGAATACGTGGCTCAATGCGCCGACGTATAGACGCATACGTAATGTCTGAAGGTAGACATATTGAACATTTCCGATGATTTCTACATGTTGTGTGTTTTGTTATTAATACATTAGTTTTGTTTATTACCCTTCAATCGTTCGATGCATGTACTAACTACAAAATAACAATAAATCCAGTTCGCATTTATGACAATGTATCTCTGTAGTTGTTCGTAAAATAATTTTTTGCTGCGAACTGGTTTATTTTGGGCAAAAAACCCAGGAGACATTTTTTGTTTAGAATGAAACAGGCTATCGGAAATGAATTTTCAAATGGTAAACAAATAATAGGACAAAAAGTTACATTGGAAATAAATTTTAGGGGTTGCGTTTTCCACCCCTTACAATCATGAGGTAAACCAAATAAATTACTGGCTAAGTGTCTTTTTGGTAGTACAAAACTTCAGGTCAATTTCAATATTGTAACTTTCTCAGTGCTTGTGAAAAAAGTTGTTATACAAATTTTATGTACCCTCTTTAAGGGGCTGTATCATAACAAGGGATGTTCCAATGAAGTTTTTTTATATGAAAGATCCTATCTTTTTTTGATGACAAATCTCCTTCTTGAATGTTTTACACTTATTCAGTTACATCCTGTATATAGTAGAGAGGGTGAATGTATACCCACAGCCCTTAGGCAACATGTGACCTATTGTACATCCTCCCGAGGTCATCGTCCACCCTGTTCTTTCCAGGAAGGTGGACAGATCACTCCTTTTTGGAAGGTGCAGCGACATTATTGTCGTTGCACGGCTTCTTCAACCTTCTTGGGGTTCCCCTACTGGAGGTGTTCAAGTGAGGGCGCTTTCCTGCAGGGATAGCCTGTTCCTTACCTGCATTCAAGGCGGAGATCCTGGCACCCGCCATCGGAATTGCCTTTTTTGATGAAGGTGAAGTGGGGGAGGAGGAGGGTGAACCTATAGTTGCTGCCACTCCTGAACCTTTCGCTCTCTTTCTCCTTTTGGCCTCGGCGCTTCAAATACACCGTCTTTGTATTATATCAAGAGGTGATCTGCTGTGTCCCACCTCATTCCGAGCGGTAGATTTGGGTGGACATTTCTGTTCATCCCCAGCCACCGCCATAGGTTGAGGTGAGCACTTCTGTTCAGCCTCGAGATTGGTTTTTGTTGTGTCTGTTTTGTTTGTTTCATATATGTGTGTTCCCACGAGTAGCACGCGAAGAGTTGGTCACCTCTGGCAGAGCCCCGCAGAAATTGCAAGGTATAAAAATTATCTGGAAAAATGAAGTTTGGTTCTTTGCAAATATCTCAGTTACTATTTAATATTTTTCGAATCTCAAAAAAGATTCGAGAAGAGGAGAACATTTTCCAGAAAAAAATCTATCACGGAACTGTGAGACCAATATTTATAATTTTCCCAGAGAGTTCAAAATACGACCTGAGACGAGTAGTCTGGCTTGCGCAAAACACGATCACTTTGGATCTTTAATGAAAAAATATTATTTAAACTTATTAAATATCAAAACGAGAATTGAAAGAATTCAGGCAGCTACTGGATAAATGAATGAATAATAATTATTATTCATTATTGACTGAGGATTATAATCCTCAGTCAAAACATTTTCATAGTGAACTATTGTGAACATCCAAGTGCGTTAGATGTTAAATAACAAATCGATATTTTTTTTCGGAAGCTATTTTCGAAATAGATTTGAATAGATTTTCGTTAAAAAAAGTGTTGAGTTGAAGATTAAAAAGCATCATTATCCATTGATAATATTTTTTTAATAATCCTATCCATACTTTTTCATGATCAGAATCTAAAGACAATAATTTTTTCAAATTATCATGTGCTACTGTTCAAAAACTTGTTATAAACAAATGCGTTATTAATGAGACAATTCAAAAATTTTTAATTGAAGGGGTTATATTTCTCTTTCCCAAAAATTCAAAAATTGTTATTGAAAACATAATCTTTGATGGAAATTGAGATTTAAAAAAACCTTTTCTCAAAAAACAGTTTTATTGCTTGAAAACGGATTCTTCAATCAACAAAAATTCATGATTCATCTTGCTTTTCGATAACAGGATTTTTTTTTAATCCTTTATTGTTTATTCAATAAACAATTCGTTACAAACGATAATATTTTTTCTATATATATTTTCTCTTTTTCCACAATGTAACAAAAACATGTGATTTTTTTCGAGAAAATACTGTATTTATATTTTATATCGAATTTTAAAAATTCTGTTTTCCTTCAATCCAACATTCTCCCCTGGTTTTTTATGTCTAAACTCATTATAACTCATAAACTAATTAAGATACAACGAAAAACTTGATACTCATTCATTATCTATCAATAGAAGAACAAATTCAGCCCAAAATTCAAACTATCACTCAATTATTTATTTCATTCATAACATTTGTTCCTGAAAAAAAGTTATACGAATAAATATCTTATAAACTATGATGAATGTGATTATATCACTCATTCAAAAATTTGTATCCGACGTATATATGTCTGTTTAAAAATTTGTTTTTCCGTTATCAATAATTTCAGCTAATCAATCTGACTTCAAATCTATTATCTTATGAATAAAATGTTTCCTTGAGTTTATTAGCCTTAACATCTTACAAACTGAAAATGAAGTAAAACCTGACCTGATCTGAAAAGCACTTGTTAACCAGGTAAAAAAATTACTGAATTTCTAGGGTTCTTGAAGGTTGTGATATTTTTGAGTCACTTCGGTAAGGAGCTGAAAGTATTAAAGACCTTCTTTGTTTTGGATTCATAATGAAGTTTGAATACGTTGAAAAAATTATTTTTCTCGGCATCAGTATTGACATTTTTTTCATGATACTGGTTCAGCCTACATATCGGCCATCAAAAGAAAATTACGAATGCAATTCGGATAACTTCTTTTCATTTCATACTATTTCTCATACGTCAGATAAAAAATCCTGTCACTTTCAAGGAATATTTGAAATCGTCACACGTGTTTCGATAAAGAACCAGATTTTGTTATAGTCAAAGTAATCTTCGGCTATCGTCATCACAAAGGCCAAAAAAATCAATACAGAGAAATAATGCCGCTACTAACTAGTCCACGTGGACTAAAGAATTGGCGGTTCCTATTGGATGATTTTTACGAACCAAGTTTTATGATTGGCTGAAGAGTCATTAAATTAAATTTGAAGTCATGTTACGGTGACGAATAGAATGTGGCGATGAGTATCGTCGTTGTGTCGTCAATATTCAGGCGATACTCAAATGGCGATCAGTTCAGGAACTGATCGCCATTTGAGTATTGAAATTCAATATTGGAGCGATTATAATTACCCAAAATTTTTGTTATCTGTTTAAAATGTGGCGTCCTTCGATAACTACTAATAGTAATAACGAGTGTGATAACAACGCAGACTTTTTCTTGTGTATAGTGATTCCAATAGCGCTGGTGAACAATGCGAAAAAGAGATACCAGTGAATAAGATTAAGATGCTTTTGAATATTGAAACACAGAGAGTATGTTTCAATGTATATAAGGATCTACATCTCAAGTTTGGTTTCTAGGGAAATAAACTATTACAAGCAACATTAGATTTGACCGACATTCCTTTTCCAACTTTACGTAAAATAGTCGAAAACAAACCTTATGAACGCAAGACGCGATGTGATACAGGATTACCAAAACCTTCAGATGTTCATCTAATAAAATCATTAAAAAAAACAATATACGACTATTACAAAAGCAATAAGATTCCTACAGTTGAAATTATAATGTAAAGTAAGCTGCTGTGACAAAACTCTTCAGAATTGTATAAAGAAACTAAGATTTAGATTTTAAATAATAAACAAACGTCAAGCAGTTATGGAAAGCAGAAAAATTGTGTAATTGCGTAAAAAACACTTAGAACGAATAACTATATATAGACAAGAACAACGGCAAATTTTCTATTTATACGAAACTTGGTATGACACTCACGACACAGTCACGAAAGGGTGGACTGATGGTTCGAGAATGTGTAGGCCTAACATGCCTGCAAACAAAGGATCGCGACTAAGCATTGTGCATTGCGGAGGAAGTAAATGATGGGTTCCGAATTCTTTGAAATTATGTGGAAAGGAACTTGAGGACTGCAATGTTGACGATCATAAGAACATGAAAGCTAATATGTTTTAAAACACATTGATCCCAAATTTGAATGCGAATATTTTAATAATTCTTGACAACGCTTGCTATTATTCGGGACAGTTCATCAAAGTACCGGATAAAAATTCGAGGAAAGATGAAATACAATGTTTGTTAATGGATAACAATTTGTATTTTGAAGATAACTATACTAAAAACCAACTACTTGAAATTTTACTGACGAAAACATTTGAAAAAGTGTATATGCCCTTGAGAGTACTGCTGAAAAGTATGGACACACCATACTGAGACTTCCCCCTATTTTTGCGTTTTCAATCCCATCGAATTGATTTGGGGAAAATTGAAACAATGTATCAGGCGTAAAAATAATTTTAGAAAATTCAATAAGAAAGTAATAGAGCTAGTTGAAGAAGAAGTATCTAAATTACCGAAGAAGACTGGCATATATATATATATATATATATATATATATATATATATATATATATATATATATATATATATATATATATATATATATATATTATAGTTATTGTGATTCCCATATAATCAAAAATGATTATTGAATAACAAAATTAGTTAGCTCCCTAAGTATATTATTGACCCTGCACGAGTCGCATCTATTTCTCGGACATGAAGGGTCGCTGCGCAGTGACACTCCGCATTACAATATAAGATAAATTTTTGTCACAGTATGAAATAAAATTGCAAAAGAATAATGGTTTATTCTTATTTCGAAGTTAAATCCAATTCATTTATTATGAATCACATGAACAAAACACATAACAAAAAACATTTGATGATATATGCACTAAACATAAAAAATATTCGACACAGAGATAATGTTTAATTTCCCCAATAAAAAGATGAATGTCTGAATTATTCGCTTGTCTCTTGGCTATTTGAATCATTATTCGATATTTCTTGCTCTGTGTCAGTATCCAAAATTTCAGTATTTTCGACGTCATCTTCGTTTTCATCTTCGTCATCTTCAAATTCATCTGGATTTGAATCTGAATTTGAACATTCTTCCATCAGACGCTGAAGACGTTGCTGTTCTTTTTCATAATCCAAATTACCTGAAACCGTAGACTGCGTTTAATTTTGGAGAGTTGCCGCTGTAACAATTTGCATGGATTTCATAGAAATGCTTATTCGGCAAAATAACCTGAATACCATGTCTTGGGCAAAAAAACAAAAATGTTACACATGCCTTTACTCAAGTTTCAATTATATATCTTTGACCGACCTCAATTCACCAAACAATTGGTAACAACTAGTTAATTTACACGCTAATGTCGGAAGGTACTGAAGCACGGACGGCCGAAGGAATCATAATCACCGAGTTATCACGATTACCAGTCACCTGGGAAGTGTGACTCCGCGCGCGACCTCTGTAGGGTTAAAGGGGAACTGTTGGAAGGTAGGTTGCACTATATCGTTTACTTGAACTATACCTAGTTTGTTCAACTCTGACAATCAAGTTTTCATCAAATCTGCTGATTAAATTAGTTTCCTCCCCACTAGAAACATCGGTGTGTTCCACCAAAATGTTAAGTCATATAAAAAAATTGAGCGCCTATGAATAAAATAACTTGGTACGAGTATTAATATCCAAAACGCAATCGATTTGTACTGATTAAAATATGGAAAATATGACAAACAAGAACATCTCCCAAATCAAAAAATAATTTTTCAGAGTAATTGAGTAAACGCGACGCTTTTTGTTCCGTCGCGACGTCAATTATTTTCGGAGACAGTTGGGAAAATTCGAAGAACTTCTTCAGTCCTCGGAGACGAGATCTGCCTGTGTCAGATACAGCATTACTTGTTTCCCAAAGCTCGACCACTCATCTTTATTGCATCGTGTTTCTTGTACGTGAGTAGGCGTTCGTTTCTGTAACTCGGTGTAGCCCAGTGTTGCCAGATTATATATAATACGGATGTCGAAAAAAAATATGTTTTTTTCGTTAACCAGCTATCGCACCCCTACGAACGACAACCCTCAGGAGTCTAAACTTGTGTGAGCTGAGGACTGATGAAGTTTAACCTTTCAAAGTGTGATTCCTACCACGGGTTGGACGATGGCAACTGAAAATCGAACGTACAGCCTGGGGTTTGAACCATCGACTCTCACATCGGCCGACTGACTGAGTGAATAAAGCTACTGACCGACGTAGTTTCTCCTTCCACTGTTGAAGTCAAGGTTGGACAAGTTTGACGTAAAATTTCCTCATATCTATTTTGTTCAACAAAAGAAATAGATCGGTGTTACTCGTCGTCAAATATATGTCATCTTTTTTTTTTCTACTGAGAAGAAGAGTCTTGTGATATAAGTTTTGATAGGTCTCTCAATTTTCCATCAAACACTGAACTACGAGTTGAAATCTGACCAGCCATTTTGGTTGGAGACATAACCGTTGTTCATTCCAGAACTCATGAATAGCCGTTGTCGATCTTGTTCTTGAACAACTTCGTCATAATGACAAGAGGTACAATATCTTGCTGAAACGTAACATTACTGGCAGATTAATTTGAGTTTGCCCAAACTATTCCATCATATATAAGTAGTATGTTTGAAACGATTCAGTAAGTCTCATGCGAACATTCGCTCTCACTTGATACTGAAATGTTGGATCTGGTCTTAATATTTTTCCACATTAGTGATTCTGGATTTGATTCTACGGTCCGTGATTGAAGAATATATTTTCAACAGCATACCAAGCAGGAAATGAATATCGCTGTATAATTTCTTGCAATACTTAGGATCTATGATGCACTAATTGGGTTCACCAGAAAGTCTGATAACTGATTAAAATTCAGAATGAATAGTGGTAGTTCATTTTCTAAATCCAAATTCTAAAAAAAAAAAATAATGTTTCTAGAAGAAGCGACTTTTTTAAGAAAACTTGACGATTTAGGTATAGGGACATGATACATCATATTGAAGCATTTTCATCATCTTTTAATTTTCCGAGTAATATACAGGGGGTTTCATTTGAAGAAATTAAGTTTTGACTACTTTCATGCACAATGGAAATAATAGTAATTTTAGCACGCCCTATATGATATGGAACCGATTTCTTGGTGTTATTTGAATATTTTGAGTTTGTCCAAACTATCGTCAAAATATCAACTTTTCATGAATTGAGAGTACTGGTGTACTTAATTTTAATTAAGACTATGTTTTGGACCATATTTAGCACAATTTATTTTTTATCTGGAAAACAGAGAGAGATAGGTATAGGACATTATCAACAAAAAAGTATTAAAATACTAGAGCGATTTCAAAAATGTATTAATATATGGGGTGTTCCATTTAAAAAAATAAATTTGCCAGGACTTTTTGATGGAAGTGGCAACGCCGCAATGCTGAAAATATTTTAGATCGATAGAACAGGTAAGGAAATGTGAGAGGTGAAATTTTCAGAAAAATCATGCTTTGCGTTTTCCAGAAACATCTAACCTACCATCGACCGTGAATCACGCTGTATACGGCTGATTTATCCCAAAGTTTAGATAAAATTAATATAAGACTAAAAACACGCTTTTATAGAATTCGAAACTGAAAAATGAAAAATAAATATAGTTCAAAAAACTAAAAACAAAGCTTTTGAAGATCATCGAACTGAAAAGTTCAAAATATTTTTTTTGAATAAGCTTTAAACAATTACGAACGAAAAATATAAGTATTATCGTGAAAAAAGCATGGGCGCTTTGTGCCATATTTTTTGTATATCAAGCGCCCGTCGCGGTTTTAACAGCAATACTAGTATTTTTTTCCGTTATTGTTTTAGGCTTATTTAAAAAAAAATATTTCGATATTTTCATTGGTGTTTTTCTCAAAATGCATGTGCGTTCACATCAGGTTCAATATTGTTATTCCATATTATATTCAAATATATATAAATTTCATGAGGTTCATTGGCGGTAGATTGGGATACATTTCATTGAACTTTCTACATGTTCTGCTGATAATTTTGTCACACTGTCCAAAAATAATAAACAAATTCATAAGAACTTCGTTTGAATAGTTTTGTTCCATCGTTTTGAAGGTATTTGCAACTTCTGAAGTGACGAAAATGTCGATATTATTAGGAGAATGTCACAACGCTACTGTCAAATAGTAATCATGGCCTGCTTACCAAATACCGAATGGAAATACCATTCTGAAGGGACATTTTCACAAATAAATGTTCATAAGTCCGAAACTTGACTAATTAGGTATAGGTATGATATACATAGAAAGAAAGCAAATTTCAGCAGCTTTCCGAATTTTTAATAATATACAGGGTGTTCTATTCAAAATAATCAAATTTCAGCAACTTTTTCAAGCAAACGAAAAAACTGTATTTTTTTACCACCCTGTATTGAAGTAACGGAGATTAGGCTGACGTGTGGGAAGTGTCCAAGTATCACCTAACTCCAAA
Organism: Leptinotarsa decemlineata; assembly: GCF_025532065.1. Classification (NCBI taxonomy): domain Eukaryota; kingdom Metazoa; phylum Arthropoda; class Insecta; order Coleoptera; family Chrysomelidae; genus Leptinotarsa; species Leptinotarsa decemlineata. Next base: position 13,980,581 of record NW_027412747.1, read on the forward strand.
CCAAATTTTGATATCATAGTACTTCTTAACTAAAAGATATCGGCATTTTTAGAAGTCATGATTTTCGAAGAAAAAAATTGAAATTAATTTTTATTTCGAAAACGGTAACAGATAGGTATAGGGAAATATCGAGAGAAGTTGTCGGGCAATTGTTGGAGATTCCAAAAATAATATTATATACAGAGTGTTCCATTTGAAAAATCAAAGTTGCTACTGCTTTCTAATAGAAGCGGCAACACCGCATTATCGAAAATATTTTAGTTGGCTAGAGAATGTCCGAATATGCCCTCCATTGAATTTTCAAAGTGATCCGTTGTCTGGTTCACCAGAAACATCTAATGTGCCATCCACCGTGAATCAGCCTGTATATATGTATCAATTTGTGAATGTTCAAAATACTGGTTGAGTGGAAGAGTAGCGTAAGCTAAACTCCGCCAGTATGTATAAAGACAATTTATTATTATTATTATTATTATAAATGGTTTGGAGGCCGACTTCATCAATAGCAGAAAGTAATTGGTCAGCAAACAAAACCCATTTGATATCCATCTCCCCATTTTACAAAAAATGAGAAATTCGATTCCATAAACATTCAGTTTCAAGTTGATATGAAATAGCTAAATTGGCGATTATCAAATCAAGTTTCGGGTTGTTCGCAGATTCATCTGTTTGTATGAGAAGTGTGAAAGAAAATGAATTGTTTTCATTCAATTTCATTGTTTTTCCTGATCACTTTACGTAAGAATCAACTATAAAGAACACAGAGGTCTGGCCTGTTTCCGTTTTTTACCAATAGTATCAATAGCATAAACGTAACTGTGAGATTGATGCTGACATAGTTTTTTCCTATTTTCTTTCAAAATTTTGTGTATCTAAAAAAGATAAAAGATAGTTTCTTTCATATGAGTAGCTAATAAAATTTACGATTTTCATGTTTTTTTATTGATCGATTCACCAATGTATTAATTTTATGGGCTATACAGGGTGTAAATTACAAGTATGTGTATGAAATTCAAGAAAGGTATATATCATGGTTATTGGGCCTCGATCTCAAGGAAGCTATACAGGGGGTAACTAAATAAGTGTGAAACATTCAAGGAGGTGATTCCTCATCGAAAAAAGATAGGATCTTTCATATAAAGAAATTTCATTGGAGCATCTCTTGTTAAGATACAGCCCCTTGAAGGGGGTACATAAAATTTGTATAACATTTTTTTTCACAAGCACTGAAAAAGTTACAATATTGAAATTAACCTGACGTTTTGAACTTCCAAAAACACACTTAGCCAGTAATTTATTTGGTTTACCCCATGGTTGTAAAAGGTGGAAAACGCAATCTCTGAAATTCATTTTCAATGTAACTTTTTGTCTTATTATTTGTTTACTATTTGAAAATTCATTTCCGATAGCCTGTTTCATTCTAAACAAAAAATGTCTCCTGGGTTTTTTGCCCAAAATAAACCAGTTCGCAGCAAAAAATTATTTTACGAACAACTATAGAGATACATCGTCATAAATGCGAACTGGATTTATTGTTATTTTGTAGTTAGTACATGCATCAAACGATTGAAGGGTAATAAACAAAACTAATGTATTAATAACAAAACACACAACATGTAGAAATCATAGGAAATGTTCAATATGTCTACCTTCAGACATTACGCATTCGTCTAGACGTTGGCGCATTGAGCTACGTATTCGCACAAATATTTCTGGAGTCTCTCTGATTACCCTGCACGCATCGATGATACAGTTTTTTAAGTCATCTACATCGCTAACAGGAGTAAAATAAACCAAATGCTGTAAATGACCCCAAATAGAGAAATCGAGAGGATTGAGATCCGGGAATCGAGCGGGCCAGTTCTGTGGTCCTCCTTGACCTATCCACTGATTTGCATATGTTTCAGATAAATGCTGACGTGCAACTTGACTAAAATGTGCGGGAGCACCATCATGCATAAAAAACATATCCCTTTTGACGCCCAAAGAGACTTCCTCCAGCGGTACTGGATGCACTTCTCTTAAAAATTGAACGTATGCCTCACCATTCAATCGAGGAGGTAGAAAATGAGGCTTAATCAAATTATCCCCAATAACTCCGAGCTACACGTTGAGAGAAAACTTTTCATGATGGTTTGTTTCGACAATAGCGTGAGGGTTCTCATCAGCCCATATGTGGTAATTATGAAAATCAATAATCTTGTCCCGAGAAAAACTACATTCGTCTGTGAATTCTATAGTCCTCAGAAAGTCACAATTTCTTCTGATCATTTCCAGCATCCATTTTCAAGATTCAAGATGGTTTGGAAAGTCTCGCGGTAACAGTTCCTGTTCTCGTTGCAGATGATAAGGGTATAAGAGTTGTTCGATATATCGTCATATGATCAACATTTAGCTGGAAAGCAATATTTCTAATAATGGTAGTAGGTTGTTCTTCAATCAAATTAAGTACTGCTTGCTCAAGCTGTGGTGTTCGTACTCCTCGGTGGCGACCACAATCTTGCGTTCTTCTGTCGAATGAACCATATTCTCATAATCGTTGATGAAGTAGAGCAAATATTCTATATGAAGGATGCTGCCGTTGAGGATACATTTCAGCATATCTTTGAGAAGCTTTTAACCCATTCCCCTGTGACAGACCGTAAACGTTATGCATATCAGCCATTTCCTCATTTGTGTATGCCATTTTAATAACAAGTATAAATTATTAAAGTAACAAATTAAGAATAGAACAACAACACACAATTAGTATTAATTCAATTTCGAAATGTCACAAACTGACAGCGTCATCTCAATTTAATTGTCACTATCGCTAATAGCGACCTACTAGATAGATTTGTTTTGTATTTTCGCATTTATGACGATGTATCTCTGTAGTTGTTCGTAAAATATTTTTTTTGCTGCGAACCGGTTTATTTTGTGCAAAAAACCCAAGAGACATTTTTTGATAAGAATGAAACAGGCTATCGTAAATAAATTGTTAAATGGTGAACAAATAATAAGACAAAAAGTTACACCGGAAATAAATTTTAGGGGTTGCGTTTTCCACCCCTCACAACCATGGGGTGATTCAAATAAATTTCTGCCTGAGTGTGTTTTTGGTAGTACAAAACGTCAGGTTGATTTGAATTTTGTAGCTTTTTTAGTGCTTGTGTTATACAAATTGTATGTACCCCCTTCAAGGGGCTGCATCTTAACAAGAGATGCGCCAATTAATTTTCTTTATAGGAAAGATCCTATCTTTTAATCGATGAGGAATCACCTCCCTAAATGTTTTACACTTATTTAGTTACACCCTGTATAGCTTCTTTGATATCGAGGCCCAATAACCATGATATATATCTTTCTTGAATTTCATACACATACTTGTAATTCATGCAATTCATGGATGAAAATAATAATTTTTATGTTGATACCTACATTTTTCTTCAAATATTCAGAAAATGTTTTTCACAAGAATGTGTAGACAAAATTTACATTGCTGCCACTCATATACTTCCGAATGTCATATATAATATTGATAGAAAGTCCTCTTGATTTTTTTGAAACAAAGAAGCAGCGTCCTGTATATTATTACATATATCTAGAAGAAGAAAATTCCGGTTGTTTTCCTTATGTTAATTTTTCCTTTGTTGAACTCAGGAATTTCATATTGAGAAAAGAATATTTGTTACCATTTTTCATTATATGAACAGAAAATCATTACTTCTTCAAGATTAAATAAATTTTTTCCATTCTGAAGAATTTGTCTGGCAACGCTGCAGTATATCCAACTTTCAAACGGATTTCCTCAAGCTAACGTGAAGAATGATGGGGAACGTTATCGGGTATTGCAGGCTAGTTTTCGAGATTGTTGAGATTTTTTAACGGGATCACTGTGACCCGTTTACGTCGTTGTGTATCTTTTTCGACTTATTATTCCATTATTTGAAGATTTGAAATGTATACCATAGAGCTTTGAAGAACAACGTCAATTGATAAAAGATAAAAAACAGGGATAGTGTTTAACTTTCAATCAAAATGAAATCTGATAGAGGTATGTTCATTTATGAAGTGACACATCACATCACATCACAATGACAAATCTTTAGAAATCCTACTTCTGGAGAAAGTAAAACTTTCATTTAATATCAGAATTGTCATGATCTTGTTAGAAAAAAGTGAAATCCATTGAATTCAATGTACACATTAGGATAGTTCCGATTTTTTTGTGTAACTTTTTCTCTCAGTTTGTATCTGAAAGTAACTTCTAGGCCTGATTAAACATGTATTTTGGACTTGATTGATTTCTTCCTACCATTGAAATTTACACAATTTCATCAGCATCAAGATGGAGAATTGAAAGTCAAAAAGCTTTTTTATATAATTTTTTTACCGTTTTCTACCATTCATTCCACAACATTCGTTGTGGAATCAAAACAGACATCATTCATAGGAACGTTACACAATGTGTGATGAAATGCCTCTATATATATATATATATATATATATATATATATATATATATATATATATATATATATATATATATATATATATATATATATATTTGTTGATTGATACAACTAATTTTCCTTTTTTTTGAGTATTTCAATAATAAATTCTACAAAAAGGATTTGAAGCTTCATATCTTCTATTAATTATCTGCGAGCGCTTTCGACAGTTGGTAGTACTGTCATCATCTGGCACTCCTCAAACTGCCAGGAGGAGAAGTGCCAGAAGATGGCACTCCTCCTCTGGTTCCGACTCAGACTCTTTCACGAGATCTTCTACTGACCCTGGTTCTGAGCCTTGATCCGACTCGGAATCTTCTGAGCGCTCTTCAACACAATCTTCCTCACTGGAGTCTAAGACATTTTTTAGGCCTTCTTCATCTCCAATCTCTTCTCACAACCTCCAGTTACCGGTACTGCTATTGTTTATCCAAAATTGAATTATTTTTGACAGTCCGGAGATTTTATCAGTTGTAAGTTTTTGAGCAATCAAGATGAGAATTTCCAATATTTTGATACCAGCATAATGCATTAGAAGCTGATATCCATCACTTTGGAAAGAAATTTCATGTGATACATTGTTTCCAGCGTCAATGTGTTCGTACAAAATATTTCATTTTATATTCCATATGTATTATCAGTTTTGAATGTACTAACAAAAAAATTAGTGATAAGTAATACTAGCGCACCTTCTGTTTTCATAACGGGGTTCATTATTTGTTTCAAGATGAAATTTAGATGAAATTCTAAATCAGATCAACCACATTCATTTATGACTTTACAGAATTGAAATTATGATGAAAGCTTGTCGCGATGCATAGAAGAAATCTCTACATATTCAGTCAAATGAAATTTTAAATCACATCAAACCATCTGTCAGAATGTTTCATTTTGTGAACTGTACAAGCCCAGCAGAAAGCCATTGGCAACATGCTTTTGAAGTGTTGAATGAAGAAGCTGAGCAGGAAAACTTGGAGAATGAGTTGAAGATGCCATCATATAATGATATCATATGATAGAAATCATATGGCCCTGTTTTCGGAGAGCACAAATGTATGACACGGACATTCCATCACTCCGTATCGACTTCGGAAAAGATGGGATCCACGTTATTCAACCGAAATCAACCGTAATATTTTGCCAATTGTTTTATGCTGGGCTTATACAGTTCACAAAATGCAGGGTAGTACGGTTGACCACGCTGTTGTATACTTGGGTTCAAAGTTGTTTGCTGCTGGCCAAGCGTACGTGGCTATGAGTAGAGTTACATCAATAGAAGGCCTCCTGATAGAAAAATTAGACTGTTCGAAATCAACTGGGACTCGTCCATGTAATAATGATGCCATCAATGAAGTGAATAGACTGAGAAATATAACGAGCTAATTCTTCTATAAGGTATGCCGGAGGAGTAGGTACCTACCTACTTCTATAGAATATAGTTCATCCTCATAACAGTTTTCCCCTTTTCTTAAGTTTTTCTGTTGAAGGACTCAGAAGTATAATAGATGAACTTTCGTATTGATCGTATTTTTTTTTTATTGGAGCCAACCCTGGATGTGGCATTTATTTCATGGTGGGCCTAACAACTACCTATCATAAAGGAATGCGTATACAAAATTTCGTGTGCCTGCTATTTACCGCTGAGTAGATCTCTCGTACGGAGCCGATCCTGGAAGCAGCATCAGGTCACGTTTATGATTAACATGCAATGTAATACGGGAGCTAACAACTTTTAGAAAACAATAATTTGAGAACAGTTGGTTATTTGATATGCTGTCTTTCTTGCTCTTTCGGTTAGAATCCGGGCTATCTGGCTGGCGTTAGTGGTTGCGTTTAATAATGCGCATCTTACCTGCACAAATTGCAATTCCTAACTTTAAAAGAAGTGTAATTTTTAATTTTTTTGCCTTCAGATAGATCCACGATATATCAATTTTTTCATTGCCAGACATCTTTATTGTTGTTAATTATGTCCCATACGCGATTTTTTATTTTTTTTTTATTAAAAAATTCAAAGTATTTTTGAATGTCTGTAATTTTTATTTTATGTTATTCAAACATAAAATAATCTAAAATTAATTTGTTAGATGTTAATTCGATTGTTAAGTATTGAATATAAATAAAAAAGTAATGAAAAGTATTGTGGTATAATGTTTGTGGTTAGAGACTTTAAAGTGCAAGACAAATAGAAAGCGACGGCAGCGAATCGGCTATTGTATAACAGAAAATTTTGAGAATGAGACAAGAAATAATTGCAAAAATACATTACTTACACTTGTTCCTGTAAATACAAGCTGTAATGAAAAAAATTTAACATGAAAATGAAAATATAATTAAAATAAGCATAAATTAAAAAGAATGGAATAAAAACTACAACGAAGGTCAAAAATTGCATTTTTTAATCAAAAATAGACTGATTATTACACGTGAATTACAAATATATTATGCAAGGTTTCCGTTTTTTTTTTAATTAAAATATCTTCAGTCTATGAAATACGGGCATTTTCATAATAATTATTATCATCTTCCCTCTCACTGTTAGAATTATTTAAATCATCGTCTTAGGAATTGTCATTGTCTTCCAATATTCCATCATCTGTAACAAAAAAAATCAATTTCCTGTAATTGTTTTTGTTCGTTATATAATAATTCAGTTTTTATTGATTAATGTTCTATTCAATACTCACTTTGAATAATAACATCTGCAATTGTGGAAGGTAATTGCTCTCCCACAAACCAGACAAAATCATATTTATCACCGTTGATGGTCCAACCGGAAGCAACTGGAGATAAAAATGTCGAATGTTTCAAGTGCGCATTTCTCCATAGCTTAGTCACATAGCGAACTCTTAATAAATGTTGGAGCAATTCTGCTTTACAGGGTGGCAAACTGGGTGAGTCGAAGTTTTGAAATTGATTTTCAAAGTTTTCATTTGATTTTTTAGACTGGAAAGTACTTGAGAATAGATGAAATCGAACATCAGTAACATTCAAAGAATGTTCAACTCCATACATTTGACTTCTCAAGGGTTACACAGATAGTTTCAAGTATTTCTTCGTCATCCGTAATATTTTGAAAAGCTACTTGATATTCGTTCGATTTTTTCAACATTTTAAAAGGTCTTACTTTGCCTTTTCTAAAAAATGCTGGTGTGTAATCACACTCGGTGATTGCAAGGAAACATGGCAAAGCTTTACATAAAAATACCCCAAGTATTCGGTATATTTCATTGATGTTTATGTATCGTTAATGATTTCCTACACTCATATCCATCCAGATTTTTGAAGATGATTTCAAGTGATCCATATTCCCCAGTAATATAATCAAAATATCAGAGTCAGAACAGCGTATAACAACTACAACATCAAAATCAATTTGACAAATATGAAAAACCATCCTAGAATCGACTTCTTCGTGTTCTTCGCATGATGATGATTCTTCAGTAGTCTTTATTATTTTTTTTTGAAACTTTGTAAAAATAACATTCATCGTAACTTACAAGCGCTGCCGTCGCCTTCTATCTGTCTTTCACTTTAAACTGTCTCTCTCGAACCACAAGCATTATACCGCAATAATTTTCATTACTTTTTATTTATATTTAATACTCAACAATCAAATTAACGTCTGGCAAATCAATTTTAGATTATTTTATGTTTGAAGAACATAATATAAAAATTAAAGATATTCAGGAATACTTTGAATTTTTTATTAAAAATAAAATGAAAAGTCGCGTATGGCATATAATTAACAACAATGGTAATGCCTGGCAATGAAAAATTGATGTCTGGTGGATCTATCTAATGGCAAAAAATCAAAAATTATGCTTTAAAAAAAACTTTTAAAGTTAAGGATTTTTACCTGTGCAGGTAAGATGCGCATTAATAAACGCAACCACTACCGCCAGCCAGGTAGCCCGGACTCCGAAAGAGCAAGAAAGACAGCATATCAAAAAACCAACTGTTCTGAAATTCTCTCGAAAACGTTGCTAGCTTCTATACTGAATATTACTGAGGTTTTTTTTCTTTGGCTCGCTAAGGAGTTTGAAACCTTGTCGTTTGTGGAATCAAGTTTTAGTATAAAAAACTCTTTAGAGTTCATACAACATACAGAAAACATGGTTCTGCAAGAAGGTGAGATTTTGATTTCTTTTGATGTTACTTCCTTATTTCCTAGCGTCCCAATTCCACAGACCTTGCAATACCTCAGGGAATTACTAGGGAAAAATAATTTCAATAATGACGAAATCGATGAATTCGTTTCCCTTACTGATTTGTGTATGAAACAAAATCGGTTCCAGGTAGAACATGGTAGAACATGAACAACAGGAAGGAACGGTCATGGGAAACCCCTTGTCCCCCTACCTGGCAGTCCTTTCATGAGCAGATTAGAAATGGAAACCAAAGAAAAGTCGAAGTATTTTCATAGGATTTTGCTAAGGTATGTGGATGATATTTTTGCGATATTCGATACCAAAAAATCGAATATTGAGGACTTTGTTTCCATTTTAAATAATAGATGTCAATCAATAAAATTCATGTATGAGTTAGAAAATAAGGGACAACTACCATTTCTTGACGTTTTGGTAAAGAGGAGCTAATATGGAGGGTTAGAATACGATATATTCAGAAAAGAAACAAGCACGTACAGGTATACTCCTGACAGTTCACATCACTGTGGACAGCACAAACGTGCTGGGTTGAATTTTTTAGTGCATCGTCTTTTGACTTTCTCTCTAACACATGATAGGTTCACAAAAGAAAGACGTACAATACAGGAAATAGCAGCCACTAACGGTTTCTCGAGGGGTATTGTAGATGACATAATAAGGAAGAAGAAGTTTAGGTTAAAAATGAACGAAATCTTGACTTTCAGAAAGGACAAAAACCAAGATAAATACATATCAGTTCCATACCACCAATATACAAATAACTTTGGAGATATTTTCAAGGAACTAGGTATGAAGGTGGTTTTTAAAACAAGTCATACACTACAGAAAGTCCAAAAGACAGAGTTGAGAATTTGTAAAAGTCTGGAATTTACGAAATTGAATGTAATGAACGCGATGCAAAATATTATGCACAGACAAAAAGATCTATCAAAGTAAGATATAAGGAACACATGGCATACTTAAAATATGGAAGACCTGAAAAATCAGCAGTCGCCCATCATATTTTGCAACAAAACCATTCCATAGACTTCAGTTCATCAAGATTAGTTGAGCAAGTTAACAACAACAGGCAACTAGATGCCTGTGAGAGTGCAGAAATAAATAAACACAATAATATTATGAATAACGATGACGGACCTATATCAAAGAGCATACTATATAGCTTGTTGAAATAATATTGTTGGGTTTACTGATTACTACATAAAGACACATTGCAAAAATAAATTTAGATAGGCAATATTGTGAAATTAATTTTTATATAGCTGAAAATTGTTTTATATACAGCTGTAACAGTTGAACATATATTGTAGAATGATAGATAAGGCATAATTGTAAAATTAATTTAGGTGGGTGGTACACCTGTATGGTTTACCTGTATGGGATAACTATACAGCATAAATAGCGTTAGCTTCGCGTTAGTTTCTAGTTTGATCTTCCTCTTTGGAGATGATCACTTGGTGATCGAAACTCGTGTTAAAGGTGTTAAAAATAACGATTTGGTGTTGGGAAAAAACTCCAGTAATATTCATTACTACACCAAAGGTTCCAAACAGTGCATCACAAGCTTCTATACTATTGTCATCGGTTCTCGATCAGCATGCAAAATTACAGGTCAATTGGATACCGGGAAGTGGGTCAAATTAAACTTACAAAATTTGTTAACATACATTCAAGTCAAGTTGAATAAAAGCTTTTAAAAACCCATGACCCTTCTGATGAGGTATCGCTTGACAGATAATACCATTCAAAATTCAAGAGAGCCACTTTGTCTTTTCCTTTGGAAAAGTAATTTTTTCTGAACGCCAGCTATTAAAAAATGTCAATGTATGATTATTTACTGACCCGCCCTATATATAAAATTTTCCTCGTACATTTCCCACCTTGTACTCGACCCACCGGAGTCCTTCAGTCGGTTCAATGCCGCAAAAATTAGCGCTCCACTTTCCACAGCTGTATGTTGAAGCCGTAGCGTTTTTTTTCATAAAATTACATTAAAAGGCCATTATGTAGATTGAAATCTTACAAGAAAGGAAACTGGGCCTGTCCGAATAAGGTCTGGGTTTTAAATATATATTTTTGGAATATAAGTGACTGTGATATGCAGAATTTATAGGATAACTGGTACAAAGTCGATCCCAATTTTATAATGTACGGAGATGACTGTAAGCACTTTTGGAATATTATATCGAAGTCCCGACGTGGAGTACGAGTGTAATTTTCATAATGGATATTGATGTTGTGAACAAAAAAATGTATCGAAGCATTATCAGGCTCAGAACTTTCCCAGAGTCTGGAGCTTTTATTATTCAGTAATGCACGGTTCTTTCATTTCAGTGAAAATAAACCAAGGTGATATGAGAGAGCAGTTGATCCGCTGGGATATTTTTAGATTCAATTTTTTGTAATTCCAAACTACGTCTCTAACAAGCAATGGAACGATGATTTTGAATGAATGTTGTTCCATCACAATGAACCTCAAAACATTGGATACAAGTCACACTAGTGCTATCAAATAATGTTTGGCTATTCAAACAATAATAATTCAATTGTTACGCCTCTGAGTTTTTCAGAATACTTTGTTAGAGAATCTATTCAATTTGACGATGTGACTCAGAGTATTTAATATAATGAAACAATATGAATTTAATTTATCAGGTAAACAAGTACATATTCGTATATAAATAGCAATTTCATTGTTACATGAAGCGTGAAGAAACATAAATGTTATACAGGGTGTAACTAAATAAGTGTAAAACATTCAAGGAGGTGATTCCTCATCGAAAAAAAAAAGGATCTTTCATATTAAGAAATTTCATTAAAGCATCCCTTGTTAAGTTAGAGCCCCTTAAAGGGGGTACATAAAATTTGTATAACAATTTTTTTCACAAGCAATAAGAAAGTTACAATATTGAAATTAACCTGAAGTTTTGTACTACCGAAAAGACACTTAGCCAGAAATTTATTTGGTTTACCCCATGGTTGTAAGGGGTGGAAAACGAAACCCCTAAAATTTATTTCCAATATAACTTTTTGTCTTATCATTTGTTTACCATTTGAAAATTTATTTGCGATAGCCTGTTTCATTCTATACAAAAAATGTCTCTTGGGTTTTTTGCCCAAACTAAATCAGTTCGCAGCAAAAAATTATTTTACCAACAACTACAGAAATACATCGTCATAAATGCGAAAATACGGAACTAATCTATCTAGTAGGTCGCTATTAGCGATAGTAACAATTAAATTGGTATGACGCTGTCAGTTTGTGAATTTTCGAAATTGAATTAATACTAATTGTGTGTTGTTGTTCTGTTCTTAATTTGTTACTTTAACAATTCACTTGTTATTAAAATGGCATACACAAATGAGGAAATGGCTGATATGCATTACGTTTACGGTCTGTCGCAGGGGAATGGGTTAGAAGCTTCTTGAAGATATGCTGAAATGTATCCTCAACGGCAGCATCCTTCACATAGAATATTTGCTCGACTTCATCAACGATTACGAGAATACGGTTCATTCGACAAAAGAAAGCAGGTTTGTGGTCGCCATCCAGAAGTACGAACACCACAGTTTGAGGAAGCAGTACTTAATTTGATTGAATGACAACCTACCACCAGTACTAAAAAGATTGCTTTCCAGCTGAATGTTGATCATATGACGGTATTTCGAATTTTTAAGGAACAACTGTTATACCCTTACCCAATGCTCCACTGAAGTTTCTTTATATGAAAGATCCTATCTTTTTTTCGATGAGGAATCACCTCCTTAAATGTTTTACACCCTGTATTTCTAGGAGTGATTAATTATTGGTAGAGGAAGTTTTCGGCTTTCTACTACTTCATCTTGATACAAAAACAATTCGGGAATCTTACAAAGAAAGACTTCCACAAGTTTTTGTATCAAGATGGAGTAGTAGAAACCCAAAAACTTTCTCACCCAAAAATCAGGAAACATCTTCTCAGTTACCTCGATAGTGCGATTTTGTTTCATGTTCTTCATAAAAGAGGACTCTCCACTCACAAGCGATTATGGTGGAATTGGTGACACGTGTGTATCGTTGCATTTGTACAACCAACGTGCCAGTGTAGGTACGCAGCTAATATTCCAACTGTGATTCTAAAGTGCACAACACAACTACCAGTAGCTGCTGCAGAATTTCTCATATCCAATCCTATCAGATGAAATTCTACAACATTGATTTTTTTTCCTTATCTTTCTGTTGGAGAGAAACGTTTTACTTGTGATGCACTGTTTGGAAACTTTACTAGGGACTTTTTGCCTTTTCTCCATTCCTGGCAATTCGAACACGTCGATTTTTCATCTCCATCTGAAGTTTCTTCTCTTGTGAGGAAACACAATCATTGCGACAAACTTAATTGGTCAGTTCTCTGTGGTATGGAGAGAGACAAATCCCAGAAAGGATTAAAGGTTACTGATGAATGTCAACAGTTTGTGCACTTTATCGTGGATTTTAATTGACCAACGAAATAACTACAATCTTAGAATCATACATCCTCGAATATCTGAGCCATGACTCTTGTGCTTTTCCGCTGTCACTCAATTTTTCATCAATCTTAAGATCAGTTCAGGTTTCTCATCATTTCTAATAGCATCCACATGTGAAGCTTCTGAGACATAACGATGGAACTCCTAAACGTCTTGATGGGTATGACCAATTAAACGAGGCGCGAAATTTTGAATGTGACTCTTTAAGAAGACTGTATTTACTGCTCTATCACATGAATCTTCTCATCACAGTTTTTTGATGACTCCATACTAGTATTGATATTTCATGTATTCATCCTCTTTCAAATATTCCACTAACCATCTCTTGTTTGATTAACATCGGATTGCACTGTTCATGAAATAGGTGTTGCCAATATTCTTCAACCCATAAAGTCCAATAAAGTAATTTTTTCATTTGCTTTTGTTTCAATTCCATAAAGTGTTTTTTTTCATCATTATTTTCTTTATAAAGTTGTTTTCAGGAAACATGTAAATTTCGTCATTATTATAATTGTCGTTTGCTACATTCCCGTCACGATTCATTTAGGGTCAAATCTGTCGAGAATTCGTCTGTCTTTCCATCTGTCTGCCGTGGTATTTTTTTATAGTTTGTATGTTCAATAAACAAAAAAAAAGTATCAAATCAAAGTATACCTGAGTCACTTGTAGAATTTTTCAATATTCAAAACCTCATTGCATTGACTTCTTCAATGAACATGTGAAAACTGTTGATATATTTTTTTCTGGTAATAATTGATATGAACGTGGTTCGAAATATGTTGCATTTCTATGGTTTTGTCACATCGTGTTACATTCAAAAATAAGTCTATTACTGTAGGAGTGAATGATTAGTTACATTTTGATGTTTATTTTTTTACATTGTTCGAACAAATAAAGTAACGAATATAAAATACATTCGCTTCTTCGAATACGCCATCACTTGGGTAATTTGTTTTGGGATTGAACGTGTGCATGGTACAAAGTTAAAAAATTATAAATATCAAGTTGAAATCTCACATTGAAGTGTGTTTTTTGAATATGATAAATATCAAGGAAGTATTTTATGATGATTGATTTCGAAAAGTGACCACCTTTACTTTCTTATTATCTCTTTCATTTGTAGGTCCTATTGAAAATGCCTTTCTGAGTAGATACCTAAATTCCTTATTGACTCGTATTTGATGACTATACTCAAATGTCCCATATTGGGTGATGTATGAGCAAATAATGTGAAGGGCTAATACTCGTATTTGGTTTTTTAAAAATTGGTTATGTTTGTGACAAAACCACTTTTCAATATCCACAAAATATTATTTGCATATGTTATTAGTCAATTTTATGAAAAGTTTCCATCCAGGATTGCCGTATCGTCAGTAAAGCTCAAAAATTCACATTTTGTCAGTATTTTCAGTAGCTCAATCAAATATATTGTGAAAACCATTGGTCCCAGAACCGTACCTTGTGTTATACCATAAATGATCGGTATGGGATTACTAATGATTCCATTGGTACTACCTCAATGTTTCCAATCATATGAGTAGCTTTAAAAATATTGAACGGAAGTAATTTTTTGTGGAGGAAACTCACTTAAGATAATGTTGTGTATTCCACAGTTCTCTAAGTTTTTCAGCAGTTTCTTATGGCGAACGGTATCAAATGATTTGGATAGGCTTCGATATATGGCGAAACTCACACCAATTGATTCAGTAACGGAGAATCTTACTTTCATCGAATATGACTGATTTTGATCAAACATGGTTACGTCCTCTGAGAAAAAAGTTGCAAGAGAACTTAATAACAAATATAATTCTCCACATCTAGGGTATTTAAAAAAAAATCAGTAATTTGCTCACCATATTTAGGCAGTTTTATTGAAGGTTTGGAAATCAATGACATCATTTACTTTGGAGTAAGAATTTTTTTTCTCCTCCGTTTCAATTTGATCATTTGACGCTACCATTGTGATTTAAATGAAAAAATTACCATACTCTTCACCCCAATATTTTGAAAGCAGGGATTTTTCTTTCCAAATTGATGGGTTTGCGTCAAAAAAAATGTTTGGAAAAGGTAGCATTGGAAACTAGCATAATTGTAGTATCTCTTTCAATCGATCTATCACCCACATTCTACAAACATTCTGTATGTTTGTACTAATTTGTAGCTGAAAGCATCCAAAAATATCAACAAGTGGCACTTTCCAGCCGTATTGACGAAAAACATGGACACCTTGACCTTGGAAAAAGAAAAACTCGTATACAAAAACTTCATCTCTCGCAGAACGATGTCGGGAATCATAAAGTTTTGAATGACACGAATACCATTCGCATGAATGGCTTGATTATGTGAGGTAATTTTGATGCGTAAGAGCAGTCAGTCGAGCGGCAGGATCCCTGTAGACAGAGAGATAAGAGATAAGGTCGCCACCGTGTTCATATAGCCGTAACAGAGCCGTAATCTTGCTTCATAAACCGGTTGACCGTAAAAATGACAAAGGCCGGCAGAAAGATAATGTTTGTCTTGAGTTTTTGTTTGTTTGCGTTGGGGCATTGATGAAACGATTTTTCATTGTTTTCGTTCGCTTTATGGCCGCCAAATGAAATTGTTACAGCGGAATGGGAATATAAACAAGACAATAAATCAATTTTTCAGTGTATAATGGAAAATTTAAGTAACTATTGAGGATCGTTCTTTCAAATAGACGTGGAAGAAATGAGCGTTTATCACTGAGTTATCATTTTTTTCCCAAGAAACTTGTTTATGGGAAGAAAATTAGTAAATTAGTGATAACAATAACAATAACAATAAAAGTACAGATGAATCAGGAGTTTCAGATAGAAAATTTAAATCATGAATATAAGTAATTCAAAATTTTCACCAGTGGATGTTTTGGTTATTGATATAAGATGGTTTAGCATTTCAGTATGAACAATTAAATGTTCACCTCAATTTGTATCCATTTTGATAATTGCTGAATCATTTGAGAATCTGATGTCTTCAAATTCTGATGAATAAATTGGAATATAGGAATGTAGGCCTTCACGGCTGGCGTCAATGTTTTGGTTGGTTTCCGGGTTTTTCCGTGAATAAATGAATGAAAGTACGAACTTTCAATGTAGTTGATAATGAGATATCCAGCTTCCCAAAATAGAAGTGGATATTGAAAAAAATACAATACAAAATAATGAGTTCCAGTCTAGATACCGTTGTAAATTAAGCCCTGAAGAAAATAACGCCGGCCGCCACTGGTAGCCATAAACCAATTGTGACGTAGATAAGAGCGCGCGAATGTACGATGTTCACTGCCGCTCTAGATGTAGCGAGAATAATGCTACCGACTCCGATGGAATTTCGGCGAAATTTTCTAGCACATTCGATTACGATATATAAACGCTTGCCACGAGCATATCGACACAGTCAAGTGTAAGTTGCAGTGCGGAACGGGAAGCGATCTAGTGAGGTGATAGACATTCGAATAATAGTTGAAGTGTTTATTATATTTATAGTGAAATGAAGTTAAATTTGATTACTCAGTGTAGTCAATTATTGGTCAACCCACGGAAAAAAACGTAACAATACAGATGAGTGGGTTTGTATTTGCTCCATACACCATTTGAATTCAATTATTATCTCAGGAGTTTTCGCGAAATAAAAAGTAACGTAACACACATTTGAACGGACTGATGCTGAACATGCTCAATGGAAGAAGATTGCAATCGCGTTGGGTTCACTTGAAAAATAAAGGTGGAATTTTTCTTTGTGTGTCCTCCAGGTTGATAGATACCTATCGATTTTGGAATCAAAGTTGATACTTTTCTTAGAATGAGTATTTCCAAAGTCATCACTATCAGTTACAAGCTGAAACAACAAACACCATAACACAAAAACAAGTGAAGGTCTCTAGTTCATCTCATTTTGAATTTTCATCAATCAATATTTCTGAACTTTTTTCAACAGAAACATATAAATAATGATAAAAATATTGAATTTCCTATGGTATTTTCCACTGAATCATATCGAATTGTTTTGAAATGATTCTAAACTGATATTTCTCAAAATTCAAACAATGAAAATTCAATAAATGAATTTCGAATGATGATTTGCGCAAAAAATGCAGAATTCAGGAGGCTGTCATTTTTGGTTTAGTGCCTCTCTGACCCAATGATCACTTACCCCACTGTGTGAAGTGATCATTGATTGATAATGCTGACGCTCCCTACCTTCGGGGTAGAATCCTTGGGAAAGAAATAATGATAGTACTTTTTTATTTTCTGAGTAAGAAGAGATACGAGGTTTCAGCTAGGACTAATGCACAAATATGCACATCATTCTTCTGTTTTTCAACCTTTGGAAGATCAATTATACATAATATGGATATATTTTCACACAAGACAATTATGCGGTTGGAGTCATTCGGAATGTGACGAATTTAGGTATTTTGAAATAAAATAGATATCATGATTGGAAGCTACTGATATGATTTTGAACACATTTCGAGAAACTTCGGTCACTATAAATTGTCTATAAATCATTAAGTGTGCAACCATATATATATATATATATATATCGATATCATTATGGCTGATAAGGACAGCCTATGTGAAGCGCCCCCTTCATACCCAGGAGGGAACCCCAGTTGTAATTCAAGAAAACCCTTTCGCACATCTACAACATAAAACAAACCCACATGCAAATCGCAACCTCCCAAAATATAGCGGTGCGGAGAAACAATGATGAAAATGTAAGGTAATTTTCATAATTGAACGCGCCCCTTGCATCCCCACGGTGGCGCCCGAAATCAAATATTCGATGAATCTCTCTGAGTGCGCATCTCAGACCTAAGAAGTGCCTATATACCATAATTTCAGTTTCCTAGGACTCACCAGTGTTGTAATCATTATCATCAAGGCTCTCAGTACAGGTAAAGCCTTGACAGCACGACCACCTGTCGAAAGGGCTCGCATATAATTAAATAGGAGTTATAAAGCTTCAAATCCTTTTTGTGAATTATATTAATATTAAAATAATGAAAATAATAATGATAATATATGGGCTGAAATACTTTTTCAAATTTTTTATTATCGTTTATTATGGAGATTTATACTGTGTTAATATTACAGGATGTATTCAGATTTATATTTTTTGTTAGTAAAAATGAATGAATTTTGCTGAGGTTGTCGATGTCGTCTTTTTGTTGATATTGTTTTCTTTAATTTTGATCTCAGTCATTTCCAGAAATTGCCTTTTATTTGAATCTGGTTCGAAATGGAGAATTTTGGTGTTAATATAATTGGCTGAATGATCATTATCTAGAACATGTTGTGTGAGTGCACAAGAATTTCGTTTTAAATTTTTACAATTACTTTCATGAAGAGCTATGTGGGTTTTTAAATTGTTTTTTGTTCGACCTATATATATCTTATCACAATTGTTGCAAGGAACTTCGTAAACTACATGTGACTTTTCAAATAACGGATCTTCATCTTTCAATTTTGAATGTAGTTTAGTTAAGGGTTTAACTTTCCTTTGTGAAATTTTTATATTCTGTTCTTGTTTAAAAACGTTTATGATTTTGATGATATATATATATATATATATATATATATATATATATATATATATATATATATATATATATATGAGCTGTTTTCTCGGGTTTCGCTCCGTGTTCTGTGTATTTTCTCCCCATAAGGATTATAAAAAATATATAATATATATATATATATATATATATATATATATATATATATATATATATATATATATATATATATATATATATATATATATATATATATATAATGTAACAAATAGTGGACATAACACTCCAAAAAGTGGGGTGTCCGCGGTTTGCCCCCCATTTGGAGTGTTATGTCCACTATTTGTTACATTGTTGATTTGTATCATACACCCTCGATAAAATATATATATATATATATATATATATATATATATATATATATATATATATATATATATATATATAAATATATATATTGTGCAAACATTATTGATAATGAGCAATTATTGTTTCACAAATATATTTCATGTAATTTTCCAATTCTCCAACAGAACTATTTATATTTATTGATAATCTTCTCGTCATCTGATAATTCATCAAAAGGAATACACAGTTGCTGTTCTTCTTCCACCACTTTTGTTGTTTCTTTACCTTGAAATTTATCGATTATATTGTACGGAAATCTAACAATTCCAGCGAAGATGCACTCGATAGCACAGTTCCAGGTATTTTGGAAATTGTAGGCACTCCTCTCATGGTCAAAAGGTGGATCGTCACATTGTCCATACGGTTTGAAACTTGGAATCTGTAAAAGGATGAGTCATTGAATATTTTAAATAATCTATTTATCACGGTCCAATCAGAAAACTGATTGTCCGGCAACACTTTTTTTCAGCAGAACTGAAATACTCTTTTCGATATGCTTTCATCAAATATTAATCATCAGCACAAAATTATTTTCAGTATGAAGTATCAAGTTGGCATAAGCTATAATGAATAGTTTTTCGATTGTATTGGTGATCATACAAAAACGTGAAATAACAAATCACACTGAAATTGATGATTATGATGATTCTGATTTTTTGGATATGGTAGTAGTGTTTATAGGGGTAAATATTCTTTCCACATATTCGAGAACCCAGTTCTTCGTTGAGGATTGGATGATGTGGATTGAGGATGTGGTTAGATTGTGTTTCATTACTAGATGAAAATCAATGAATGTGACATGTTCAGAATGAAGTAATTTAATGAGTTTATCTTCTAGTTAAGACATCATAGTTTCATGACAAAAAGATCATCTTCCACAAACTGAAATAGTTTCAACTATTAGGATTGTTTTCAATTATTCACCTCTTCAAACTTTCATATAGAATATAATCTGCAAAATGACTACCAAAACAACTTCTTTTCCGGTTAATACACAGATGACAATGTGAACATTAGAATCAAAATTCACTTCAATAAAAAAATCTCTGAACAATTACAAATTCATAAACGCGTATTGTACAAAAAAAAGTGTTTTCTAATTTTGTTTCCTAATATCTCAATTTTAAAATGAGTTACTCGAATTTTTTGGTAATTATAATTCTCCTTGGAATGTTTTCATTACTTTTTCTCCTATTGATTACTTTGTCGATTCTCTGTGAATAATTTTTAGATTATTTCAAGAAATTCAACTTGATTGAAGATGCTTCTGATGTTTTACATAGAGATCAAGATGATGTTTGGCTTTGGTTTGAAGAAAACAAATTCTATTGGCAAACTTGACGATTTTTCAACACAAAAAAAACTTTGTCATCAACAGCTGAGTGAACGACTCAACTATATATCGTCAACTAGCACACTTAGTAACTGATGGCTATCGATGTGTGCCTAAATCAGAGATACCTACAGTTCAACAACAAATTTCATAAACAGGATTCAGGTTCACCAATGGGCTCACCGCTCAGTCCACTTTTAGCAGACATATTTATGAACAGCTTGGAGACCACTATAGTAACTTCTGACCTGGATAAAAAACATATTAATTTTTGGTACAGATATTCAGACGATATATTCGCCTGTTTCAGAGGTACTACAGGATTACAGCTGAACCCATTTATAACATTCATGGATAATCTCAATAGCAACATTCAGTTCACACTCGAAACAGAGATGGAAAAATAGATAAATTTCTTAGACCTGACCATTACACATAATCAGAATATATTTGTGTTCAATGTTTTCAGAAAACCTAGTTATACAGACATTACCATCCCAAGCGATTCTTTCTACCAGACAGTCATAAATTAGCAGCCTACAATTCAATGTTGCATAGAGCATTCTCACTGAATTTGTATGTTAACAATCTAGCTGGGGAAATTGCTATAATCACATAGATAGTTCATAGTAATGGTTTCAAGGCAGATACTATCCAGAAGTTAGTCAGAAAACAAAGCCGTAAATTCACTTACAGATTAATATACCCTCAGGTCAAACAGCCAGAAATCAAGAAATGGGTAACTCATATTTTGGAAAAAGAACAGAGATAATTGCGGGTTTCTTTAGAAAAAAAAATGTGGAAGTGGCATTGAGACCAAATGCCAGGTTATCTGATTTCCTTTCCAATGTCAAAGATGAGGTGGAGAAGTTGGAGAAATCTGGAGTTTATAAGCTTAAGTGTCCGTAGTGTAATAGTGTTTATGTGGGACAATGTGGCCGAAATTTCCAAAAACGATATGCTGAACATGAAAGTTCCTTCAGACTAGGTAAAAATGATTCGACGTATCTGTATCTGTGGAGTAGGGAGGGCGAGTGTAAGCCCACAGCACTTAGGCCACATGTGACCCATTGTTTATCCTCTCGAGGAGTTGTCTTCCTAGGTCATCGTCCATCCTGTCCTTTCCAGGAAGGTGGACACGTCACTGGGAGAGATCTCCTTTATATCGGCAGGTGTAGACCAAGACACACTCTCTTATTGACTATAAATCAGGGCACTCGAACAGGACATGCCTGACAGTCTCATCTTCCTGTTCACACATCCTACATGGAGGCTTGTCCACTAGCTCCATATTATGGGGCTAGTGGACACTGTCAACTAAGGAAACCGTTTTAAAACCATTCCTTGGCATGCAGCCACAAGTTCCCGATTCGGAAATTCTGCACTATGCAAGGAAGGGTTTTAAACTCAATTATTTAGAATCCTTGGGAATTCACAAGCATAAGCATTGCGGGTGTAACCTGTTAAATGATCAAATCGATTTATTTTACTCCCTGGTTATCAAATTAGCAAATCCGCAGTGTCACTAGTAAACAAAATTCAGGTACTCAATCAATCTAAGAACCTATATTACCTACAGTGGTGCTATTTATTGGCTAATGTGATGTTCAATGCATAAGTTTGAAAATGTCCTTATTGGACGAAAGTGCGGTAAAGTTAGTAAAAAATAAAAGTTGTAAAAAAAATTGAAAGTTTCAATTCTGTTTTCTTCATTAATAATATTCTATCTCACGAATAATGTTGTTTTGCGACTCGGACCAGAAACAACCAATGTCAAATTGTAGAATTTCGAGACAGGCTTTGAAGTCATGGTTTAGTTTCAATGATATGATTTGATTAAAAAAATAATTTCATCAGCATGCCAAGGAGGGTTAGGGACGCCATCTTCTAGTTATGATGTTGGTTTATATTTATTCAAAATGTATACAAGGTGGCATATCGAAAACTTGACACGGGGATTTTGTGTAATAATATTGTGGGTATGGTCAATTTTGAATTGAAGAGGCACATTTTATTTTTCTACATGCAGCACCATTGTTTCAGTCCTCGAGCAGTGGGGTGAACTACCTCGAAAATGTAAATTGGGGATAAGGGTCGAGTGGCACATCGTGAAATTATTGAAACCGTGTTTACATTTCATTAAATCATGATGAAACAACACAGTTTACATTATTTTCGTTACAAAAATGAGGTTAAAATGACCACCTACAACTCCAGTAATGCAATTATATCAATTCTCCTGGAAAAGTACATGTGCATTCTGTAGCAGTTCATGAATGACCGTGCGACGCTTATTCGTGATTAGTTGTTATTAAACTTCTAGTGTAGCGGATTGAGTTGCATGAAGTATGCGACGATCTCATTATGAGATCAGGTGCACTCAATTTGTAAAAAGAACTGTAACGTAACGAAATTGTATTATTATTATTATTGTTATTATTATTATATATTATATGTAACTGAATGAAAAAAAAAAGTAGTGTCGTCCAGTTCAAAACGTTTATTACTAATTACATAAATTCTATAAATCTAAAAGACCTGCGACAGTGAATTTTTCTAGAATGCCGATTTCTGACTCTGAACACTTCATTTATTGATTGTGGTGTTGCCATTGATATTACTTTTGTTGATTTCCTCAATAAAATGAGCGACAGTAAATTTTTTGTTTTTACCTGAATGAAAAAAATGGAAGGGGGTGTAGTTGCTAACAACAGGGTTTCGAGTATGATCACCATATCAGAATCAGTTCCCCAACAAACAAAAATTGACGTCTTCTTTGAAATTTTCGATTACACGTTTCTGAGTTACAAGAGTTCGAACGCCCTGTATAGTGTCATGATATAGTTCAATCGACTCAGATCTCTCTGCAACAGAGAACACCATTGTTCAATTCAGTTCAGAAGTACAATACTATACACTTCTGAAAAATCACTAGATCAATCAACTAGACACAAATACTACACATTCTCTCTGATATAAATTGGGTGCTCATGGTTAGAAGAAGTCGGCGAAGGTCATTTTTTGCCTAGTCCCAATTGGCAGAGGTTCTACTGATGGGAAACTTATCGAAGTGCTTGGAGAGATGGTAGTGACGCTCGAATCGTACGGACGAGAGTTAACGTGTATCAGAATCGGATCTCTTCTACTGAGCAGTGCCAGCTGTGGATGCTCTTTTTTGTTGGGTTTTTGCCTTCAGGAAGTGGCTCATTGGTGTCCAACCATTGTCCTTAATGTCCACTTTTCATCACATGTTACTATCCGTTCCCAAAAAGGATCGTTTTGGTTGCGCAAAAGCATAGAAGAACAGACCTCAAAACGTGACAATCGTTCAAATCGTGGAACACCCACTTTTTGAGCTTTTCGACTTTTTCAATATGTTCCAAACCATCAAATTCCGCATGAGAGCGGACGCCCAGGTCTTCCGAACTGCCACGCACTATTTGTGATGGGTCAGTCTCCACCATGGTCCTCAAATCCTCGTCCTGGATTACTGTAGGTTAATCACCTCTGGGCTTGAGGCTGAAGTTTCCAGAATGAAATTTCACAAAACAACGTCGAATAGTTGATTGATTTTTTGGACTATTTTGGCAGCACTTCATTTCAGTCTGAATTCATAGAGGAACATTTGTTGAGAATCGCTTGAAGACATCATATAGTGATAAGCTGAAAAGAGGCGGAAAAAATGAACAGCATCAAAATATAGATCACAAAATTCTCCAACGATTAGTATATACCACGACATATTTATTGCGATATGGAGCTTCAAAAACACATGACATTCGAATGGACAAAACTTCTGAAACAACCTATTAACTGGCCCCTAAACAAAGTGACACTCCACCAATGATTCTAAAGTACATTTCTAAGAGGTGGTTCACCCTTGAGCTTGAGAGTTAACGTGACGGTACCATCGATAAGAGAACAAAGTTTTTTTTTAACCTGAAATCGTCCTGTCTGAGAGCTTTTCCACATCTACGATGTTATCACACAATACCAGAGTGTCCAGTTTTCGTTGGGACCCCTATATAGTTGATTCAAATTGTCTTTGACGGATGTTCTTATTCTAAGCCACTGGGTTTTTCATGAAATGAGTTCGATATAGTATTCACCAAACTCACCCTCAGAAGATCTCGCTCAGCTTCACATGACGGCGGATCCCATTTTCCCATTTTTTTCTTAGCTGGTTCCTTGGTCATGGTGCAGTAGGTTCTGTACAAATTTTGGGTATCTTCCATGGAACCCCATATTCCCAAGTCGTATGTGACGTATATGGCTGCTGCAGCGAGTGCGGCTTTCAAACCGAAACCAAAAATGCCAAATACCCCTCTGGATGGTCTTCTCACCTTTGGAGCGCATTCGCAGTGTTTCGGAGGACACATCCTCTTCAGTTCTGCTCCCGTGCATACTCTGATAACTTTCGGTTTCAGCCTACATATTGCTAAGCGAGTTATGGTTATATAAATATGAATATTATTATCAAATATTCAACGAAAGTCATTTTTTGTAGAGGAAAAAATCAGTTTTTTATCGACCTTTTTTTGGGTAATGGTTACCTTCCACAATCTGAAAAAATATAAAAATTATAATGGAGAACTTTATACAAGTGTAGAAGGGCAAACTTTTTAGTTTACCCCGATAAGTTACTGCGTAAAAATCAAAGTATTTTTCACAAAGAAAAATCTTCTATTTATCAGTAACTTGTCGTATTTCACAATTTTGCCTATCAAAAAAATATTAAGAAATTATACTTATCTTTTACGTTTCGGAGGCCAAAATCTGCCTCCGTCTTCAGAAATGGATAAAAATTCAAATAAATATGCAGTTATTCCTTTTTTGAGAGCTTATTTCTTTACTTCTTCGACAGATGTCAAAGAAGTTTTGAAATATGAAATTATGTCAATGTTATTGATTGACAACTGAAATATTCGATGTAATACAAGGTACTCTCCGATATCAGTTTGTTGCCATTTCGCCACTATCCAAAGTTTTCTTCAAGATGGGTAGCCAAGTACGATCTATTTCTAAGGAGCTATTCGAGATACAATTCTCTTCAGACATGAGAATATACGCTGATTCTTTTAGCTTACGTCTCTTAGAATGAGGCTCATTGGTAATCTTTCTTGTCCTATTCCATTCCACCCGATGTTCACCGTCTGATTTTAAAATGTGTTCTGATAATTTTGATCCTGTCAATTGTCTATTTTCTATATAATCTCGATGTTCATTCTCACGCACTTTCAATGGTCTTGAGGTTTCACCAATGTAACTTTTACCACAAGAACAAGGTATTTTATAAATACAATTTTTTGTTTTTTCTTCAGTGTTGTTGGGTTTTGTATGTGTGAGTAATAAATAACTGCATATTTATTCGAATTTTTATCCATTTCTGAAGACGGAGGCAGATTTTGGCCTCCGAAACGTAAAAGAAAAGTATAATTTCTTAATATTTTTTTGATAGGCAAAATTGTGAAATACGACAAGTTACTGATAAATAGAAGATTTTTCTTTGTGAAAAATACTTTGATTTTTACGCAGTAACTTATCGGGGTAAACTAAAAAGTTTGCCCTTCTACACTTGTATAAAGTTCTCCATTATAATTTTTATATTTTCTCAGATTGTGGAAGGTAACCATTACCCAAAAAAAGGTCGATATTATCAAATATTTTTGAAAAAATTGACAGTCCGTATTTATTAGTTCATAAATGCCGAGAATATCTGCAGAAACATTGCTGAACCCCAATTTTCCTTTTTATAACGTCATTATTGATAAAATTTTCCTGATGGAGTTCATAGTTTTCAGGAAACCATTTTTTGAAATTCATTTACAGGAAGTTTTCCGACTTGAGAGGGTGATTTGGTAGGACGTTTCGGGAAAAAATAAGTCAGGAATTGTTTTTTTGCTGATATACGGATCATTGACTTTTTGAAAAGAAAGGAATTCAGAAAATATTATGAATATCTTCAAACGGAATCAGTTGAAATTTGA
The DNA here is from genome assembly GCF_025532065.1 of Leptinotarsa decemlineata. Classification (NCBI taxonomy): domain Eukaryota; kingdom Metazoa; phylum Arthropoda; class Insecta; order Coleoptera; family Chrysomelidae; genus Leptinotarsa; species Leptinotarsa decemlineata. The sequence goes on from NW_027412747.1 coordinate 14,007,013, forward strand.
TACAGCTCTTTGAAATTATATGAGATACATTCAGTCCTTACTGAAATGAAATCAGGTTCAGAGGCTTCTCTGTAACGACTCCAGCCATCGATATTGAGAAAAAATTTCAAGTAGCTGAAAATACAACTATCAATATTATTAATGATTAAGAAAGCTATTGTATAGCGAAACATATTTCGCGGTTTTTGTATAACCCTTTATATATTGAAAATCATGCAATGTACTATATTATTGAATTACACGTCTTCAATCTATTATGTCTGATGCAAACAGAATGCATAGTTGGGAATCACCTTGTATAGTAAATCTTCACTGTGCGGTGTATAATCTAACGATTAAAATTTCCATTATTTTATTCAACCACCTCTGACATTTCTTCGACATATTTGTTATTGAATTTTCCTGCGTGCTACTCCAGCAGTTGAAAAAATAAATAATTTCGGACATATTCTCACTGACCCTTCCGCCATGGTTTTCCGAGCTTTTCATGTCGCTCCAGTAACTGATGTTCCAACAAAAACCAAACATCATGCCCATCGCTGTCGTCCATTAGATGGTCAAGCAGATACAAGTGTCGATAAATATTGACAACTTTTGTCCACACATAATTGTTTGTGGCCGTGTTGGCAGTAGCCGAAAGCGCTTGTTCTGCGGGTTGGACTGTACAATGAAAACAAACCGTGAAAAATAAAAAATGAAGTGTATTTAAAAAGTTGAAAAACAATACAGAACCTTGTTCAGAAAAGGACAGGGTTATCTGTCGACTATTACAGCTTGATTGGTATCAAAACTTTTTTGTTGTTTACATAAATATATGGTTTGATCGAAGAAACGCCTAATTCATTATAACTAAACCAAATACGAGGTTGGTCATCGAAAATAATGCAGATATCCATTAAGGATTCGAGGATGAAGATTTTCAGTATTTATACTGTATAAGTCAATGACACATAACATCACAGGTTATTCTACACAGTACACGATAGTCTGATGAATACCTTATTCATAGACTTCCTTGCCTCATGTGGAAAATGGCTCCAAAACTTCCACTATTTCTTACTGGACGTTACCTGAGCAGATGGTTTTATGCTCAGGTAGGTACCTTTCTTTGTTGAGAATCAGGACCAGCTTTTGTCTAACTTACCGAAACATTATGTGCCAATTCGAAAACTGGTTCATTATTGACAACAATGAATCTTCAATCAGTGTCTTAACCTTGAGCTTTACCGATTCCTCAATGACTTCATCTGGTCCGGAGCGTTTTCATTAGTGAGTCAACTGCAGCATATAGCTCTATCATATAGCTTTCCCTCGGTTCCATCTATCTACAGTCTTCGGAAAAAGTTATGTTACGTTTCCTTCATTTATGGTTCTCATATAGTTTTCTTTCCTTCCTGAAGTGTTTTTTTTCATATTCTCCATGACGATTTCTCACTCCTATCTATATACACCTCCACTTAGTTGGGGTTTGACCCTCGTTTTCCACGACCATATGCATATTGTACCCATTCTGTCACATATACGAGTACTCGTATACCCTCAACATTTGCATTTGCTGATCTCCACGTTGATAAATTTGCATTCAAGTTTTCTAGTGGCAGGGCTTCCCTACTATCGTTTCGGATGTCACTCATTGCCTCATCTATACAGTGCGGACTTAATTGTCACTCCCCTCTCAACTTTCGAACGGGGCAACATATCAGAGTCGGACAAAATTTGTACTTTTTGATAAAAAAAGCAATAGGGTAGCATCTCTTACAGCCAAAAGGACGCTACATTTTTTATTTCAAATACATTCGAGGATCTTGTGACATTTACTTTTTCGAATTTACATATCCTGTTGCCATTGATTTTTTAATTTGGGACAAGGAATTCCGTAATTCCGCCAGACTTTTTTCAACATTTGTTTATTAGAAAGACACATGCATCAAAAACGTCATTTGCAATAAATATAATGTAAAGCGATTTTCGGCCAATTTTCCTCTACGAATTCGAACTGAACCAAAGCGTTGCAGAAAAATTACCAAGGTATTGGGCAATGATATTGTTGAGGAACTCATTGACGTTGACTTGCAAAGTTTCGTTCCGGAGATTTCAGCCTCGAAGATGAGCCTTCAAGTGGTCGACCTACAGTGATGCAGGAAGAGGATTTGAGGATCCTGGTGGATGGTATAAAATGTATTGGAAAGGCCAAACATTTCGAAAAGCGGATGCCTCTCGATTTGAATGAACGACAAAAATTGTTACGTTTCGAAGTATTTTCTTCTTTGCGATTCTTTTTGGGTTGGATAGTAACGCGTGATGAGAAGTGGATCCTTAACGATAACAGAAGACGTTCAGGACAGTGGTTGGACACTGATGAGCCACCCAGGCACTTCTCGAAGGCAAAAACCCACCAGAAAAAGGCCATGGTTACTGTATGGTGGTCAGCGGCTGATGTGATTCACTATGAATTTCTGCAACTGGGCCTGTTTAAAAAAAAAGGCCAATTCTGTTCTACGAGAAAACTTACTGAACAGTCTGTGCAAAAAAATCTCTTCGAACGAGAGAATAAAATCTACCCCGATTATATTTGGAATGTGTCGCTTTGTGTAATAGTTTGTTCACCTTCCTTCCTATATTTTGACGAAGACGAGAGAGTGGATGAAAATGCCAAGAATGACCAAGAAGTTTTAATCAACACTAAAATCCTATTCGTATCAACGTGGCTTCATAAAATATTACATAACATGCGGTCTGACTGGATCGAAGGTAGATAACAAGATGCGAAAGAGTTTTTAGGTTTTCTTTTGAATGGACTCAAAGATGAAATGTATAAGCTGAAAGAGTTAGTAAAAAGATATATTGAAAATGAAAAACCTCTCAGTGACTCTGTTTCGAGCAATGATTCAAATAGTGAATGGAACATAATGGAATCGAAAAATGAAGGATATCCACCCAGAAAGATCGACACCACCAGTACACCGATAGGTGAGACCTTCGAGGGGCACTAAAGTCGAACATTCATCGTAACGGGGACCACATTACTCAGAATATCCAGCCTTTCCTCACCCTGCCACTCAACATTGAGAAAGTGAAGACTGTCAGAGGAGCGCTCGTGCTACTCGTCTCCAAGAACAGTTCAGAGGTACAAACTTCGTCGAAAACAAACGAGAAGGTCGAGGCGTAGGAGCAAATTATGTTCTGCAAACTTCTCGTCATCCTCATTTTGCATCTGAAGTTATTTAAATACGACCACGACCGTTGCACGGAGATTATCAATGGTTTGGATTCTGATTACGACTTGAAGATTGATTCGGCATTGGTATCGTTGGAAACACAGTCTTCAACAGAGCAGCACTACGCGACCGATGCTTTCCACGTCGGCTACAACTGCTGGATGAGGTACGACGATTCTTCGGTCAGGACCGTGCAGGAAGAATACGTACTGAAACCCCAGGAACGCAGACCCAGGACAGAGATATCAACCTGCCTAGGAACCTATGCGATTGTATTTCAAGCGGAAATTTACACTAATATGTGCAGAGAAATTTGAAGAATACAACTACATTCACAAATCAATAAAATATTATCGGATAGTCATGCGGCGTGGGGAGCTCTTGGCTCCAACAATAACGTCAACAACGACAACGTCTAAATTGGTAGCAAATTACCAAAAACGACTCTCCTCGATAGAAGGATTCAACAGATTTTCTCTGGTCTGAATTCCTGGTCATACTGGCCTGGAAGGTGATAAGGCTGCTTACTCCCTTGCAAAGGAAGGTGTTGCAAGCAGCTTCATCGGACCAGAATCTGTTGCTTTGGGCTTTGCCAAACAAACATTGAACACCTGGATGGCAAGAAGATTTATGGACTTCTGGCAGAATCTTCCAGGATTGGCTCACTCCAAGGCGTCTATTCACCCTTTGAAGCTTGATACCAAACAGTTGTTGGATTACAGTAGGGATGAACTACGATGTCTATTAGGCCTTCTTACAGGTCACTGTCATTTGAATCATCAAAAGCAGAGACTGGGACTATCAGAAGACAGTGCGTGTCGCCTCTGTTTGAAAAATTATGAAACAGCAAACCATATACTTTGTGCCTGCTCCGCTGGGGACCGAATCAGGTTTTTAGAATTCGGCATAGCCGTACTCTCATCATCTTCCCTGAAAGACCACTCACCATACAAACTAATCAGCTTCGTTGAGGAGCTGGGTTTATTTGGTCGAGTGTGAATAGGTGTGAGTCACAATAAAACCTTGAGGGTTACGACAGAGGGTCTAGGCCTAACCTAACCTAATATTTCTTGATTTTATCATTTTTTCAAATGGAACAAAACACGAATAATCTTGAATTGGAAATTGAAAAGGTGGGCTGAAGTTGAAAGCTGAACTGTCAGTTCTTTTTCTATCGTATAAATAAAACATCAAAAATGAAATGGAAATCTGAAACTTTCGCAAGAAAAGACAAGTATTGACGGATGTTTAACTATTTCATAATGATGAATCGAAATCACAGCAATTCAAACCGTTTTTCTCGAACAAAAATGCATTACATCGAAAACAAAGCGGAAAATTGTTTTGAACGAGCACTTGATGACAAGCGCAGAGATACGAGTTTAATAGTGGAATTTATAGTCAATAAGTGGTGTTCCATATAGCCGTGTACGCTACATTGAAGTGGGTATAAAATAAATTCAACAACTTTGTAACAATGAACAGAACATAAAGATATAACATCGATGTGGAAATTATGGGATGAATTTAGATAGAAAATGTGAATCCTGTTTTTTTCATATAGGTTCATCTCAACAAGTTGGTAACAAAAAAAAAACAGGTGGAAAGAGGAAATTATGCAGCAAATGAATATAGTATGAATCGAAAGGGTTATAATTTCAGGAGGGACTAATTTTTGAAAAAGAAAGTTTTTGGCTTTCTACTACTTTATTTTGATACAAAAAATGTGGAAATCTTCCAAAAAAAGAAAGGAAGTAATCAATTTCAAAAAAAGTAACTATACATATAGATCATGCAAAGTTCGTAGAAAGTATTGCAACTCTTTCTTTGCTCACATTTCAGAACTGTTCATGAACAGATAAGTCATGAAAGGAAACAAAATGTTTCCCATTGCCGTACCCTCATGTTGCCCATAAAAACATTCGGCAAACTGAAAGCAATTTTGTTTCATGCAAATTTTGGTCAGCCTGATGTACTCTTAGACTACTTTACCACTTATTCCATCATCATCGAGAAGTCCCTTCAAATATTCAATTGTTTTCGGAACCAGATTGTTGGAATGAGTTTCGCAAAAACGTTTGGGAAGAGGGCAATTAGCCAACGACACTGCAGTGTTTTCCTGCGTTTGCGGAAGAAATTGCCATATCTCAAACAGCTTAAGAAACAATCAAATGCAGTCATGAATCTCATACTGACATGTCGGACAGTGCAAATAAACCCCGTCAAATACTATTCTGAAGGTGCTGGTTGACAATGTTTCATGGTGAAATTAATTAGCTTGGACTCCCATTGTCAAATATGATATAAAATAATTTCAAATCCCTGGAAGGAAGAACGAATCAAATTGAAAATTGAGATGAAAAACTGAAGAATAATTATATTAAGCAAATTATTTATATCAAATTAGACAATGGAGGTCCAAACTATTGAAATTATATTTTGTCAAATTATCTGAAAAAACAATTCGTTCAGGCCAGTCTCACATTACCTACACTGAAGGTTAATGGACTGATACCTATCAGAAAACAACTACTTCCCTGGCAACAATCGATTTTAAATAAATGGAATACACTTGCAGACCGGTTTTGGGCTGTTTGGCCACTCGTCAGTGCAACGTAGTGTCTATCATCAACATAAAGTCGACAATTTCCGACAATTGAAAATTGAACTCCTTCAGAGGATCATGCCTCATGTTTGTCATCGCTCCATCTGTCTGTGAACGAGGTAATCAACCGCATATCCAAAATTTGCTCAATTCCTCGAATAAGGAAAAAAACCTAACAAATTGAGTGCACATACTTGGAGACTGGCTGTAAATCAAATCATCTGAAAGAACAATTCGTTCAGGCCAGTCTCACATTACTACACTGTGGGTTAATGAACTGACACTTATCAGCAAACAAGTACTCCCCTGGCTTTTGTTATTTGTTTGAAGGTGGTTGACAATAATTGTTGGGCATTTGATTGGTTCGGACTTCCATTGTCTAATATGATATAAATTGATTGGAAATTTCTGAAAGAATCTATGAAAAGATTATCTGAAAAATAACAATTATATCAAGCAAAAATAAGCTGAATTTAGAATGGAATAAAATGGAAGCAACAATCAAAAAATCAAACTACCAACACGAGCTGAAATTTGAAAAGTATCAACAAGAAATGAAAATTGAAGATTGAAAGATTCCAAGCCAAGTTACTTCACGACGTTTCGATTGTTTGTATCCACAATCGTCTTCGGGCGATAACTGGAGATCTAACTATTTATAGGTCATTTGAGTGTTTCCACCTATCCCCTCTTCCCTCTCTCCGCTTCATCGGTTTTAGCGGGAGCTGACCGTTTGACAGTTGGTCGTGATCTGCTTGATTATAGGTTTACATATGTTGCGTATCTCTACGCTATCTAGGCTAAATGCATTGTTGGACAATATGTATGCGGCTTCTTTGAATTTCCTCCTTGTGAATTGTGCTCGGCAATGCGAACTTTCGATGGCATCTTAGTTTCACCGATGTATCTCTCCACTCGCAGGGTATCCGGTAAATGCAATTCTTGGTATCGCAGTTCGTGTTTGGTTGCCTGGCTTTTATGAGGCTGCTACGGATAGTGTTCCCAGATCTGAAGCAGGTTCTGATGTTATACTTGGATCCAATTCTTTTTATCCTTTTCGACAATATCTGATATAGGGAAGTAAAAGTACTGATTGTGATGGTTTTTTTTCCTTGTGAGGCTCTTGCTGTCTTTCAACAAAAGTCTGTTCCATCATCACTTTGGAGTAACCATTCCGTTGAAGTGCATTTTTGATGATACCTAGTTTTTTTCGAGACTTCCCTTTATATATTTTATGTAGTTTTCGTATCATGCTTTGCAAATATACGTTATCGAACAGTAGTGGTGTTGACAAAAAGTGGTGGTTATTTCAACAAAACTCGAACACGCTTATGTATCTAATTTTTCTCAGTTACACCAAGTTCACTGCAAGGTCCTCCACCGTGTACTGCGGTGACAAAAGATCATTCAGTTTAAGCCTTGAAATATTCAAAGTTTTGGCAAAAATAAGAGAATTTTTCAATTTTTGAATTGAGCATACGAAAAGTTAGCTGAATAAATTACTAACTAATTCAAAGTTAAAATATATTTCACCAATAAATTTGTTTCAAAGTTTTCAATATATCAATTTGAAGAAACCTATTAGTTATAAACAGTTTCAAATAGTTTCACCAAAGAACCATCAACATCAGCATTCCTTCATCACCCATTTCTCTGTGCACATTCTGAAGTTCAGATGAGCAGTCTTTTTACATTATACAGCGTGACTCACGGTCGATGGTAGGTTAGACGTTTCTGGAAAACGAAAAGCATGATTTTTCTGAAAATTTCACCTCTCACATTTCCTTACCTGTTCTATCGATCTAAAATATTTTCAGCATTGCGGCGTTGCCACTTCCATCAAAAAGTCCTAGCAACTTTATATTTTAAATAGAACACCTCGTATATTAATACATTTTTGGAATCGCTCTGGTATTTTAATACTTTTTCGTTGATAATGTCCTATATCTATCTCTATCTGTTTTCGAGATAAAAAATAAATTGTGCTAAAAATTGTCCAATATTATACACATGAACAAAGTGATCAAATCATTGTCAGAACGTGTGAAAAATTCTACCAAATGTATTCTGAATTAACACCAATGAACAAAAGGAAATTTGTGAGGTAACAAAATAATTTCCTTAACTATGGCTCAAAGATTCCAGGGAACAACTGTACCAAAAATCAGTCATTTCTAGGTGGAAAGTAAGATTTTGTGAATAGAACAGAATAGGATGATTCAAAATAACAAAATTGTAAACAAAATATCACATTTTCACAATAAATGCTGAAAATGTTGTACATTACATTCTAAACACTTCAAAATGTTTTTTTGTACGCGACTTGTGGTTGCTTTTTCAATTTCCTGGGGATCCAGATCTTCAATACTCCGCACTATTCGCCGTCGCAATTCTTCTTTGGTAGGCACTAGAGTACTGTATACCCTTTCTTTCAAAACACCTCATGAAAAAAGTCAAGTGGCGTGAGATCAGGTGATCTCGGTGGCCAATCCCACGGCCCTAAACGCCTAAACCAACGAACGTCGAAAAGTTCGTTGGTTCGTTTCCTGGAAACTTTCTGGGTGGAATGAGCTGGCGCTCCGTCCAGTTGAAACGACGAATTCCTATATTTCTCTAAAGGAGAATTTTCAAGAAAAACGGTTACAGTCGTCCTTAATATTTGGAGATATCTTTCTGCATTCAGTGTGTCTTCATAAATGAAAAAGCTTATTTCATTGTTCTTCAGAATACAGAAAGCATTCAAGTCAAATTTTTCTTGAAAACAAATTTCCTTTGTAACCTGAGGATTATGATCAGCCCAAAAATGTTTATTCCTTTTATTGAAAATATCATCCCTCGTAAATTTTGATTCGTCGCTCCAAATTATGTTTTACAAAAATTCCCGATCTTCCTGTGTATGAATCAAAAGGGATTCACAAAAATGCATTCTACGTTCGAAGTCTTCTGCTTTTAGAGCTTGAACTTTGGTAAATTTATACGGATGCATTCCGTGATTTTTCAAAATTCGTTGTACTGGAGCATGTGATACACCTAAATCTTTTTCTGCCCTGCGAATGGAAGCTTATGGATATGCATAAAAATATGCCAAAACGTTAACAGTATTGTCCCCATTTGAAGTAACAGGTTTTGGTAATGTTGAAGGCGCTTCTAACATGGAGCCATAGTTGAGGAAATTATTTTGTAATCTTACAAACTTCCTCTCGTTCATTGGTGTTAATTCAGGATACATGGCAATGATTTGATCACACTGTCCGTATATATTAAATAATTTCATAAGAATTTCGTTTGAATAATCAATATTTGCATTCATTTTTGACGATTTTTTGACGGGGTGTTCCATTTAAAATAATATAATTGCTAGGACTTTTTGATAGAAGTGGCAACGCCGCAATGCTGAAAATATTTTAGATCGATAAAACAGGTGAGTGAATGTGAGAGGTGAAACTTTCAGAAAAATCATGCTTTGCGTTTTCCAGAAACGTCTAACCTACCATCGACCGTGAGTCACGCTTTATATGTATATACAAAAATATACATGTAAGTGAAAACATATGGACATCTCTCCCACATACGAGAGTGGGTGGAGGGGAAAAGAATAGAAAAGGTGAAATGGGGGGTGGGAGAAAAAGCAGGAGAAGACTTCCATGTTGAGCTCCAGGACATCCCATACCCTCATAGCATCTTCCGCCTAAGGCTTTTGGCTTCTTGCCAAGGCTTACGCAAGAGTTGTCAGGATGTCGCACCTCGGTACTTGATGGTGTACTGTTGGTGTTATTCAGAATTCAGGTTTGTCTGTAGCCTCCTGGGATATGTTCATGCAAAAACTAACTAAGAATACTCCTTGTATCACACGTGACCCATGAACAATAACAATCCTAGCTAGTTTTCTGTTTGAATCTGTTTAAAATTTGTTTTTATGTTAACCAGCTGTCACACCCCTACGAACGACAACCCTCAGAAGTCGAAAATTGTGCGAGCTAAGGATTAACGAGGTCTAACCTTTCAACGTGTGATTCTTAACACGGGTTGGACGATAGCAAGTGGAAATCGATCATTCAGCCTGGGGCTTGAACCACCGACCAACACGGCAGTCAATTCCAGCGATCGCGTCGTTGATGAAAGATATCAAGAGATTCATTTATCAACCAGTGTTCACCGGACTGAATATGATATCTTCTAATTGCCGTGACGTCCCTCGTCAGCGGGCTCTTCGGATAAAAAGATCTCAAAGAATTCATGAGACAGCCTTCTGATATGATCAGTGACCGTCTCAACTCATGCCCGATCTAACAGGTCATTCGTGCGAATACGGAGCACCTTATTCTGCATCGTCCCAAGTCTCCGCAAAGGAGTCCTCTTGAGGCTGCAGAATACGGGATAAGCGTACGATAGAGCTGGTCTGATTACTTGCTTGTAAATTAGCAACTTGTTGTCAACACTCCATCCATGAAATACACAGAGGAATGATATCGAAATAAGAAAATCTGAACACTTCTACCACGACTGAATTTCGAATGGGAGACAATAATTTGAAATTCGGGCAAATACCACTAGAGCAAGTTTTAGTGTTTTTCTAGAAAATTGAAATATTTTGTGAAAGAAAGTTTTTGGTCTTCTACTTCTCCATCTCGATATAAAAAATGTATGAATCTTCTCAAAGAAGGAAGAAAGCAATCAATTTCAAAAAATTAACTATATACAGAGATGTTGTATCATGCGAAAAAGAAAAAAAAAGCCGTTTCGAAACATCTATTTTCATATAAACATTGAATTACACGAAAGAAAAATATTTTTGATGCAAATACTATAAGTATATGAACGCTGAATTATACAGAAACACTTTTCTCTATTCCGTTTGTATTCCAAACATTCGATTGGGATCGAATCAGATATCATTCACAGGATTCCTACACAATATAATCAATAAAAGAAGTAAAATTCCACTCACATGGAACACTGTCATCCTCACTACTAGACATCCGATGTTTCGCCGTAAGCCTTATCGACTCTTCAGTAGCAAATACGTAATTGCTTTCGCAGAGCCGATGAGGAATGTGTCTTACAGCGAAACATCGAATGTCTAGCAGTGAGGATGACAGTGTTTTTTCGTATAATTCAGCCTTCCTATAAAACTATTTGTTCCGAAAGTATTTTTCTTTCATGTAATTCAATATTTTTATGAAAATAGCTGTTCAGAAAGGGCTTTTTTTCCAGTTTGTGTCTGAAAGTTACTTTTTTGCATGATCTACACATCTTTGTATAGAGTGGATTTTTTTAAATTGATTGCCTCCTTCCTTTCTTTGGGAGATTATGACAATTTTTGTGTCATCAATCGTTCGATAGATGACTTATTTATTTTGTAGAAATTCATGTTGAATATAGAATAAAGAAAATACTTTTGTCTAGTTTCTACTGTGTTTATTTATTCGTTACGACCGGTTTCTGTAACGGTTTCTGTAACTGAGTCACTTGAAAATGGCCTTATAAGCCGAAACCGGTCGAAATGAATAAATAAACACAGTAGAAACTAGACAAAAAAGTATTTTCTTTATTCTATATTCAAAAAATATATCCTTTCAATTTATATTTTCTATACTCCGCACTCTAATTCACAGCCTTGTTTTGATGAACTTTAATCACTGAATTGAAACAAAAAATCATATTCAATATTCACTAAAAAAATCTATTGACTCGTGTCAATTTAGAAATCCTTCGAGAAAATATTCAGAACATGATGAGTGAACACTTACTTGGTTTATATTTTGGGCGAATCTCTTCTGAACATGGATGTGTCCGTTTTTGCTTCTCACCACTGGGTTGTTGGTAAACTAAAAGATTGGTTTTCTTAACACATTTCTCCTCCACACTCATTGTGAATTTGAATATCAGACATGAAGGTACTAATAATTTCGAACTATGATGATTCTATTTGAAATGTGAATATTCTTACATTAGTGACAGTTATGACAGAGAGAATTTCAGATTTGAGGACTGTCAAATATTTTGATAACCCAGAGCTTATAATGTTCTATAGCAGGGGAGCCCACGATGCAAAATGGGGATTTACTCGAGCGTCATTGAGACATATTGGGTTGCAAAGCTTAGATGATAAAAAAAAGTTATATAATATATACCTTTTCATCGGTGGGGGAAGCGGCTATAGCTTTTTAAATATGTAAAAAAATACTGTTGTATGGACATACTCGAGCGCGTCAGATATTGATAGCATCAATGTCCTACGTATTTTTAATAATGTTGGTATGTTAATCTGATCGCTTGCATGATGTGGGTGGTTGTACGTAAGGGTTGAAGTTAAAAGAAAAAAAAATCATCGAGCGCGTCAGATTTTCTAAGGGGGTGTTGAGTGCAACAAAAAAAAGCTCTCATTCAAAAATCTGACGATTTCGAACGATCTGACGCAAACTCGCGGCCATTATTATGATGTGCAAAAAAATTTGCCATTTTAAAATACTCAAGCGCGTCAGATCAAGATATATATGGTTCATCTTTATGTTTTAGACGGGCTGTCACATAATCTGACGATTATCTGGAGGGATTCGCTTAATCTGACAAAAACAATATTTTTTTAATAGAAATGTCAATTCATTGAACTTATAGGATTGAAAAGCTCAGGAAATAGCATGCAAATGAATAATTGTATGATTTTCAAGTAGAATACTTGTATTCATGAAAAAATTAAAAAAAAAAATGCCAAAAAATTAAATTTTTCATAATCAATTAATTAATTAATGAAGAAAAGAGAAATGAAACTCCATATGTTTTTACCACTTTTATTTGTAACTAACGTTACTGCAGTTCCGTAAGTGGTGAAAAACATAGAAAGTTCAATTTCTCTTTTCTTCATTATGATTTCCTTCCACGTAGTAACGGCTACATCCATCAATTAATTGATTAATCAATCATCATATTCATCTTCATCACGAACGAGTCTCTGAGATCAGCTGTGATGACTCTGAACAGAATTCAGAGTGGGGACGGAGTGAGGAAGTAATAGATAGAGAAAAAGTGAATAGAGAATAAAAGAATAGAAACTTGGAGAGGAAAATATAGGCTGCACGCAATAAATTCTATCGACGAATTTTTGTTATTTCGGCTTGCGGAAATTGTCAGATTATATATTTTTCGTCATCCTTGAATTATTTCCCTCACAGGCGGCCTTATATATGGGGCTCATATTTGGTGGAGGTACTTAACCGGGTACAAGGTATCCCTGTATATTAATCTGCCGCGCTTTAGTAAATCCCGAAATCCCCGCTTGGGCTCCCCTATTATACTGATTTTTTGAAGGTTTCATTTTCATATTGAGTTGTTTCTCCTATGTTTCAGCCTCTCCTCTGAAGTAAACTACAATGCTATTTTCATTTATTGTATTCAAGGAACGCGGAGTTTACGTGTAATATACTTTTTCATATCTTCTGAATGAATGAATGGAAGACACATATAACTGAAGATTGGTTAGGTTAGGTTAGGCTCAAAGTGAGTGGGTCTATTCGACCCTCCACCGCAAGGGTTTATTGTGGCTCAGTGCTCAGCAAGGCAGGCATAAGGTATGTGCTCTGCTGTTCCATCATTTTCCAAACAGAGGCGAAACACACCGTCTTCCGACAGTCCGAGTCTCTGCATATGATTATTCAAATGACAGTGACCTGTAAGAAGGCCTCTTAGACATCGTAGTTCATCCCTACTGTAGTCCAACAACTGTTTGGTATCAAGCTTCGAAGGGTGAATAAACGCCTTGAAGTGAGCCAATCCTGGAAGATTCTGACGGAAATCCATGAATCTTGCTAGCCAGGTGTTCAATTTTTGTTTGACGAAGCCTAGAGCGATGCCAATGACAGGTTCTGATCCGGTGAAGCTGCTTGCAGCACCTTCCTTTGCAAGGTAGTCAGCAGCCTCATTGCCTTTCAGGCCAGTATGGCCAGGAATCCAGACCAAAGACAATCTTCTGAGTCTTCCTATTGAGCAGAGTTGTTTTTGGCAATCTGTTACCAATTTAGACGTTATTCGGTAGGAGCCAAAAGCTTTCAACGCCGCTTGACTGTCTGAGAATATTTTCATTGACTTGTGTATGAAGATGGATTCTTCCAATCTCTCCGCACACAATTCAGTAGCATACATTTTCATTTGAAATACAGTCGCATAGGTTCCTAGGCAGGTTGCTGTGTCTATCCTGGGTCTACGACTGAAAACACCTGCACTAGAACCGGAACGAGTTTCTGATCTATCTGTGAACCAACAACTATCTGCTCTAATTATACCCTTCTCCCTGAAGATGGGTACTCGAGATATGATACAAAAAAACACGTCTTGAAAGTCACATTATTTCTTCTGAGAACAATATACTTTTATAATATTTTCTTTGAAATGAGTGGTATCGAAGAACCGAGTAGTATTTCTAGCATAACTGCTATTTTGAAAATGAAAGTTAATTATTTCTACCCGTTTGACAATGAACAGAAGAAATTTCAACCGTAAAATCTGGAAGATGCAATTACCTATTACCTTTATTTGAAGCTGGCGAACCGCTCCGGCTCCGCACGGGTTCAATGCTGATACTGAATATGAATTCACACACCAGCAATTTATGGGCATGGAGAAACAGTGATGATAAGGTAACTTCATGTTATAGACGCGCTATTTTCCGCCGCAGCTGGCGCTACAGTTGGAATATTCAAAAATCTTTCTTTATTGCACATCTACAATATAAAACGAACCAACATACAAAATTCCAGCCTCTGAAAATATACCATTACGGAGAAACAGTGATGCGGCTGACGCCCCAGTTGAAATATTCAAAAATCACTTTATATTGCACTTTTACAACAAAGAACGAACCTACATACAAAATTTCAGCTTTCGAAAATAAAGCGGTACGAAGAAGCAGTGATGAAAAAGTTATTATCATATATAAACGCGCCCCTTCCATCCCCACGGAAAGCGTTCCAGTTAGAATATTCAAAAAAGACCTGAGAAGTATCTACATATACAGTGTCACCATTAAAGTGCCCACCATATGGGAATAATTTTTTCGAAAAGTTTCAATGAAGTTCAACTTCGGCATTTGTTTGTGCTTTAAATTTAACTTAAAATGATGCGACTAATTGCGACCCACTGACGTTCAGTGTTTGTCAAATTCAACTTATTTTTTGAAAAAAATGAAAAAGTTTCCCTAGATCGAATTTAATAAAAAATTACTTGAAAAAGTTGTGTCTACGGCAATTTTATATCCATATGCCCAATTTTATGCAACTAGGATGAAGTTAACGTTTTGCTTATTTTTGACAGATATCCCCTTTATTTTAAAAAACAAGATCATTTAATTGTCATCAATTCATGTATACATAACAAACTCATCATGGAGTTCAACTTTTCTGATACATTTTTACTCATACGGACATTTTTAGAGAGAAATTAAAAATTTGCTATAAAAATTTTACCATGACTGGTGCAAATTTTCAATCACTTGGCTATTTTCTTAAACAAACCTTTGATTTCGAAAAAGAAATGGCAACTAAAAAAAATGCAAATAATTTCGATAGAACTATTATTATTACTATAAATTTTAAATAACAATAATATTATAGAAAATACAAATGGGTACAAAAAATTACTCAATGATCTAAATGAGGTTGTCAAACACGTATAGCTTACATTTCAGTATGTCGTCCTCCACGTCCGATACAAATTATGGTCCTTCAACTGACATCTGTAACTGCATTTTTAATAAATCGGGGATTTATATTTGCACAGCACTCGCGAATGGTATTTTCCAGATGTTGTATGTCAGTAAATGGTCTACTTTGGTTCACTTTTTGTTTCAGATAACACCACAAGAAAAAGTCTAAAGGCGTCAAATAGGGTAATCTAGGTGGCCAATAATGTTCCCAAGTACGTCCAATAACTTTGCCTCTGAACATTTGTTGGAGGGACTGTTTTACAGCAACCGAGTGATGTATTGGTGCGCCATCAAGCTGAAGCCATAGGTCGTATTTAATATTTAAAGGCATATTATCTAAAACTTCACTAACCTCATTATTTAACAGGTCGAGATAACCGACGGATGATAAATTTTCCCTGAAGAAAAATGGCCCAATTATTTGGTCGTTAAGTATCCCACACCATACATTAGTTTTAAAGGAATACTGATCACCACATTCAACTGTGAAATTGGGATTTTCTTGGGCCCATTATCGGCAATTTTTAGAACTTACCGTTCCATTTGAAGAGAACGTTGCCTCATCTGTCCATAAAATTTCATACGAAAACTTTACATTTTTTTCTCTCTCTCCTTGAAACCAGAAAGAAAACCATAATGAAAATTATTGTGTCAATAAATTCTGGCTTGTAAGTCCAAAATGTATTCTTTAATAAATTTTTTTTAACACTTTCTCTCTTGTAATCGGTATTTTTTATAATATCGGTTATGCTCGTGTTCAATAACTTTCAAACAAATGTTAAGTTGAGCCTCCTCATCATCTACATCTACATCTACATGGAGTATGCTTTTTCTTGAATTGATTTGCTACGGATCCTGTTTCTCTGAATTTCGACATTATCCTGGACACAGTAGTATGTTGAACATTTTTTCCTGGATGCCGTTCATTAAAAATGTTAGCTACTTGCCGGTATGGTGTATTCTTTCCTGAAGAGACAACATTATTGCAACAATAACTGTTAAAAAAAAAACTTGACACTACCAAAGCATGCATTTTGTTTGTCAAGACCTACTTAAAAATTTCATTCAACGTGATTAGGCATCCTTACCGCCCTAGTTAGTGTTAGTGGCGGTAAATACTGAATATTGAAATTTTTAAGTAATTTCAACTCTAGTAATTTTATTAATACTTATTGCAGTTTTTGTGTTGTGTCTGCTTTTTCAAAATTGGAGATACTGACGTTTGTTTGAGAAAATAGCCAAGTGATTGAAACTTTGCACCAGTCATGTTAAAATTTTTATAGCACATTTTTAATTTCTCTCTAAAAATGTCCATATGAGTGAAAATTCATCAGAAAAGTTAAACTACATGATGAGTTTGTTATGTATACATGAATTGGTGACAATTAACCGAACTTGCTTTTTAAAATAAAGGGGATATTTGTCAAATATAAGCAAAACATTAACTTCATCCTAGTTGCATAAAATTTGGCATATAGATATAAAATTGCCGTAGACACAACTTTTTCAAGTAATTTTTTGTTAAATTCGATCTAGAAATGTACTTCTTAATTTTTTTTCAAAAAAAAAGTTGAATTTGACAAACACTGAACGTCAGTGGGTCGCAGTTGGCCGCATCATTTTGAGTTAAATTTAAAGCACAAACAAGTGCCGAAGTTAAATTTCATTGAAACTTTCCGAAAAAAAAGTTTTCCATATGGTGCGCACTTTAACACTTTAACAACACTGTATAACACATTTCAGCTTCCTACGACTCACCAGTATGGGGAAACAGAGATGAATGAGTTAGTGTTACGTGGGTTACGTGAAATGAATCTATCCAAAAGAAACACTTTTATCAATCACCAGAAGTGCTTTACTTTTCTCAAAGTGTGTTTCACCAACTGAGTGTGCGTCTTCAGGAGATGAAGTATTCTCCATCTCCTCAACATTTAATTATATGAAAATCACTCATCACTTTTTATATCATTGATATTATTCACAACAACCCCACAAAACGCAAAAAAATTTGAAATGATATTCCACTTACCTACGTGATGTTTCTGGCTGAAAACACTCGTTTTCCACCATTGGGCGACTTTGAAAACGTATTTAGAGTCGAATTTTGCTGCGTGTTGATGGAGAAAACCATATAAATATACATATGGCATAGTAAATACTTCAGAATCAAACCACTTTCGATTTCACTCTCAGTCGTCCAGTTGAAATGATTTCGAATGAACATTTCTCGAAACCAGAATTGTCATTCAACTTTTATTGGTCAATATAATGGTAACAGGCTAATGTGGGAACTGGTTTGAAACGATTGGATTCGAAGATCATAAAAATTATCTTGAAAATAGTAGAAGCAGTAGCAGAAGTAGAATATTTCCTGATGTGGAGAAATATAATGGAAAAAAAATATTTGGTTTGTAAACGTGTGTTCAAAGAGAATACGACAAGATACGATAGATAAACAAATGACCTTGTGCCTCCGGTTTCCGGGGGTGCCACAGTTATACCCTAGAGTGTTTTTGAGCGCAACGCATAATGGCAATAGTGAGATGCAGAAGAGGAGGGGACTGAGGGAATCACACTGAAATACACCCCTTCTGAAAGTGACTCACCCTGTTTGGACCCTTGCTTTACCAGATGTTATCGATGTTCGCCAAAGTGGTATCAGTTGTTCAATGTATCTCACTATTTTTTCGTGTACCGCAAGGCATCTGAGCAAATGCGAGATTATTATTATCATTATTATTTCAATGATATTGTTATGACCTTCAGGAGATCCTTCGAAGTATAAGTATCATAGTTCCAAAAAAATGGTTACTCCGAATATCATCCGGAAAATGTTTTTGTGTATGGAAAAATGAATGAATGTGCGATCCTGCAAAATGACTACATTCACTGAATAACCTATCACAAAAAATATTCTCAGATGCTTGACTCTGGGAACATAGTTCCCAGAGTCAAGCTATATACAATGGTATATAGTACCAAGTGTACTATATACCATTGTTCACAACTGCAAAGTAATGGAGAGCAACTATCGATAACGTCTTATCACGAAGCAGTGACTGGGGAAAGTCTTGATTGCACCTCACATCGTTGGGTATTCATTCAAACTCGACGTATTAATGCAGGTCACCAAGCCATTCAAGCGTGACGTGCAGGCCGGTAGGCGACTGACAAAAAGTCTCGATTCGATTTCGAGTATCGAGAACATACTTCCGTCCGCAGTATGTCCTTCCACTGCTGGATCCTCTTTCGTACTCAACGTTTAGATAGCCAGTGGTAGCTGTAGTGGTAGCCAGTGAGTGTTCAAGGAAATGAGACGTGAGACAGCATTTTCGAACTTCAACTTCATACAAACATTGGAGGTCATTAGGCGTGATCCAAGTTCCAAGCCATATATTCAAGCCAGAGACGAACCAAATCTACACCTTCATCAATCAAGGTCAAATCACGTGCACATAACTCGAGGTCGTGTGACATCATTCAAAGTCTGAAGTGGTGGGAGGAGGTCCAGAAGCGACATGAGTACCCTAACAATCCTCCGTTCTTGTTTTAATAAGTCTAAAATAGTAGAACTGCAGCTGACAAAGACGTTTCTGCATGAGTTATTGGAATAGAATCCAACGAGATGAATATCATCAGGAGGTTCATTTTGTGTAGCTTTGCAGGTGATTTCTCGTTGCTCACTTGTTTGGAGTGGTGGGAATATTACCTACATCGTATCTTACGAGAAATGCCAGACCCTACTTACTGTATCATTTGATCTTCCATTCCATCAAGAACTTGAAACAGATAGGAATGAAAATATGCAAAAAAAGATCCTCTTTGGAATAGCCATCGATGTGTCTAGTGAAATAGAAAAGAAACTGAAAAAATAATTCCACGTAACACTCTGAATGTCTATTCCGTTCCCTATATACTAGTTTTTTCAGAATGAGAAAACATTCAATTTTAATTTGAATCTTAGCTACGTGCTCGTAAATTCCTTCATTTCTCATCGTTTGATGATGAAGAAATTTGAAATCATTTCTATTTTTACAGATTCCGGGATCATTTCCGGGATCACATGGAGATGCTAACAAGAAAAAACCTGCTGATAACCAAAGCCCGCCCAAACAAATTATCCAGTCCGGAATGATTGCTGCCTTTTGACAAATATATCCCGAGCTTTATCTTCACATACCTGTTCGAGATACATGCCAGTATGCCGCACATGAAAGCAAAAGCATGTCACCTTAATAGAACCCTAATCCGGTCCCGACATTTCCCTAACACAAATGCGAAATCAAAATGGAAAAACATTTATGAAAGCCGCGGAAAGCATCGAAGTCGGCGGCATATGCTAATAGAGTAATTTCAAAGAATGTTTGAAAGAGCTTTGGTGACATCAACAAAAGCCGAGAATGCGGACAGGAAAAGTGGCTGGCGTGTTGACTTACGCCTGAATATACACACTTCCAATATATCGACGATATTGTGTTTCGGTCTTATCTGTTCCCTATTCGAATATACTGAACAAGAAGGCGATGTGAGAGATCCAGAGGGAAAAGTGAGGATGGGTTTTGTTCTTGTCAGTTTCCTGTCGAATACTCCAACTCAGTGTTCGATTTTTGATTGGTGACGGCTCGATATTTTATGCAAACACGACAGATTTACAAAAAAGTCTCGAAAATAATCCCTGCGTGTTATTTTGAATACGTGTTACATAAATCGAATACTTATATATTAATACAGTTGTCAGTATTTTAATTTAGGTTTGAATTTCATCAACTTCAAGTCTGACAAATGGTTAGATTACCGGAAATGCATAAAATAAAAGTTTTACAAATGATTGGTTACGGAGATAATAGGAAGTAGCTCGCCTACTAGATGAGAAATTTTCTAATTTACCGCCCTCATCTCAAGGAACAATAAGCAAAATAGAGAAGCAGTTTCGCGAGCTTGGTCATGTGGGGCAGATAAAAAAAGCAGCTGCTAATGCAATGAGTGATGAACACTAATTAGATGTGATACTTGAGTTTGAAGA
Source organism: Leptinotarsa decemlineata (assembly GCF_025532065.1). Classification (NCBI taxonomy): domain Eukaryota; kingdom Metazoa; phylum Arthropoda; class Insecta; order Coleoptera; family Chrysomelidae; genus Leptinotarsa; species Leptinotarsa decemlineata. The sequence goes on from NW_027412747.1 coordinate 14,027,556, forward strand.
AAAACCACATACATCGAGTAGACAGGCATCCACTACATTCAATGTTAGCCATACATCGATAGTGAACATATTGAAAGATAATAAAATGCATCCGTATAAGATGATACATACTCAGGAGCTCATGGAAGACGATTTTGATAGAAGAACTCATTTTTGTGAGAAAATGATGGATAACAGAAGAAGATAATAGAAGACGTTATGTTTTCTGATAAGTGTACTTTGTCTCTTAGCGGTCATGCTAATCGGCAAAATTGCCGCTACTGGTCAACGAAAAATCCTCACTGGATGAAAAAAGAACACACGCAATACCCTCAAAAAAAAAAAAGATTAATGATGACAATTGGGAGATGTCTCCCAGCGACGTGTCCACCTTCCTGGAAAGGACAGGATGGGCGATGATCTAGGAGGACAACTCCTCGGGAGGATGTACAATGGGTCACATGTGGCCTGAGTGCGTGGGCTTACACTCACCCTCAATAATCTACAGATACCCTCAAAAAAGTAATGTTTGGGCAGGGATTGTGGGAAACCATATCATTGGTCCCTTTTTCCATTTAAAAAATTGGGGGGGGTTGTAAGTGTGGGTGGAAGTTTTACATTGAAGAATGTCAAATTATAATTTACATTTGAATTTATTCCATTTGGATTTTACACAATGTATGTAAGGATACTGGTATTCTTCCTCTAACTGAAGAATTTTATAGGAAATAATTCAAGCACAAATACTGCAATATAACTGGGTCAACATATATTTTCTATTCTTTATATAACTGGGTCCCCGTCCAGAAATTATTTTTCGTCACACATTTTTTGAGGCTGTGCTACGGAACTTTCATGTCTTCAAAAGTTTTTTTCATTTATGTATTTTCCAACAAGGTATATCAGGCATATCTCATTTCTGAAAAAAATATCGAATATAAAATCATTGATTCGATATGTGAATCAAATGGAATGCAAATTGTGTTCAATGAGAATATTTCAATGCTCAGCATCTTTATTCATAGACTCGAATATTTCTGTATTTTTTGTAGAGTGTTATTTTCATATTCATCCAACGAGACTTGAGTTTCTTCACATTTATTCATCCTGTCATCTCCACCGAGTCGAAATTCAATTCCCCGCGACAAAAATAATCACGAATCCAGAATCGAAATATGAACGACAATTAAAATACAAAGTTTTCGAGAAAGTTCAGAACTGAATTAAAAGCGTGATGTGCCTCGAAATTAATCTCAATATTTCCTTTATTGAAATCTTCTCGTCAGTGGATTCGAATTTGAATTAATAGATTGGTTTCTAACGGAATAAAAATGTTCGAGGCAGAATGTTCTCGTGCTTTGATATTTGATTTACATAAATAATACGAAGAGGGTCGGAAGTTTTGGGAGAATTCGATCATAATTAGAAATGTTTTTAATTTAGAGGATTTTTTCAGAGTGGAGATGAACAGAAAACGTAGTGGATAATATTAGTATCACTTCAGTATTTTTATCCTTTTAAGCAACATATTGCCATGATTATGAAATTAAAAATTTTGTGAGAAAACCTCTCTGTAACCTTCATGATATGATTTAACCTAATATACGCTGTCTGTTCATAAAATAAGCTGAAATGAGCTCTCTCGTCGCAAAACGCCGTTCTCTCTTGGGTTTTTTCACACTTGGAAACAATAAAAAGTCGCAGAGGGACAAATCTTGTGAATACGGTGGCATGATTATGAGGCATGATTATGGTGTTGTTTCTGGCCAAAAAATTACGAACAAGCAATGAAGAGTAAACAGGTACATTACGGTTATACAAAAGCCATGAATTGTTCTTCCGCAATACCGAAATTTTTTTCGTATTGCTTCTCGAGTAATGACGGGTGAACAGGTGCATTATCGTGATGCGAAAGTCATGAAGTGTTTTTCCACAATACTGAACGTTTTTTCGCATTGCTTCTCACAAGCGGTGCATAGTTTTGACATAATACTTGGTACGACCACAGTAAAAATCAACCAGTAAGTCAACTCCCAGTACTTTCATTCATAAATTCACAGAGTTCTCGGTAACCTCGAAATGAAGTGCAGAGACGATTTCTTTCTTTTACCATAGGCGTGCGCTCTCATGAAAACAAAATTTAAAGATAATATAGAAGATTTGGATATTCACGTTGAGGAGAGAATGATGTCATTTTTGGTAATTTTGTATATACAACATAAAAACGTTAAAATTTCCGATGAAATGCGTTCAATTGCAATGAAACTAGTAAAATTCCATTTTGTAAGTTGCTCAATTGATAGTAAAATTTCGGACGTTGTCCGAATCATTTCTTTTGATGAGATAATATGTCTAAAGCATTGTCGAAACACTCTCAACAAATTTGTATTTCAACTAAGTAAGTTTATAGTAAGGTTAATAGCAATAGTAAGGTTGATAGCATTGAAAAAAATCAACATTACAAACAAATTTGAAAGTTCGAAATAGTGCACATGTTGGTAACGCCGTGACTTGTCATCTTGTGACGTCATTCTCTTCTTAAATTGAATATCCTTATACTTATTTCGTACGGCGTTTTCACCGGCTCTTCAAGAAACCAACCCTTGAAACATGCAGTCCACACATGTGTTGATATTTCCGTCCGACCAATCCGAGCAGAAAATCCGGCCGTTGACTATTTAGAAAAATGTTAACTGCAGTTTCATTTTCTTTCTTTTGTCTTGAATAATTTTTCGGATATCTATGAAATTTCACACTTGTTTTTGCAATCATTGAAGCTGCAAACATTTCCTGACTTCTTTTCACATCTTCCATTTTTCAATCACCTAATAATGGAACAATCAACAATAAACAACAACAGAAACTTAAAACAATAATAACAACAGCCAATAAACCATCCTGTAAAGGACCTCTGACTTTATGCCTCCAACTGTCAACTACGAACTGCCTTATGAAGTACTATTCCCGAGTTCCTTTCGGTTCTGGTGCAGGTGTTTTCAGTGGCAGACCCAGGACAGGAGTAGCAACTCGCCTAGGAACCTACTCGACTGAATTGTGTTCGGAAAGATTGGAAAAATCCAACCTCATACACAAGTCAATAGAACTATTCTTGAACAGTCGAGCGGCGTTGGAAGCTCTTGGATCCTACCGAGCAATGTCTAAATTGGTGGCAAATTGCCAAAAACAACTCTCCTTCATGGAAAGACTAAACAGATTGTCTCTGGTATGGATTTCTGGCCATACTTGCCTGGAAGGCAATGATGCTGCTGACTTCCTTGCAAAGGAGGATGCTGCGAGCAGCTTCATCTGTCAAGTCATTGGCATCGCTTCAGGTTCTGCCAAACGCAGCTTGACACCAAACAGTTGTTAGACTACAGTAGGGATGAACTACGATATCTAACATGCCTCCTCACAGGTCACTGTCATTTGAATCATCATATGCAGAGACTCGGACTGTCGGAAGACAGTGTGTCGCTTCTGCTTGGCAGATGATGGAACAGCAGAGCTCATACTTTGTGCCTGCTCCGCTATGGACCGAAACTGGTTTTTAGAGTTCAGCAGAGCCGTACTTTTATCATCTGACCTGATTGTCCAATTGCTTTTTTTAAGCTCTTTCAAGGGATCAATAAATATTTGATTTTTTGATTTGAGAGACCACTCACCATATTGACTAATCGGCTTCGTTAAGAAGCTGGGTTTATTTGGTCGAGTGTGAGTAGGTGTGAGCCACAATAAACCCTCGATGGTTGCGGTGGAGTGACTCACTCACTTTGGATCTAACCTAACCTAACACCAAATACCTCATTGAAGTTGGTCATATTAACTGAATTGAATATTTCATCAACTGACCTGAAGCATTGATTCCCAATTACGGAAAAGTATACAATTCTGCTATGATTGTCAATGCGTGTCAGTTGACTGCAGTCAAAATTATTTTGTCGTCCTACGTTATCTGACATTCCATTCTTCACTGTGAGCGGGATATTTACTACCTTATTGGAGAGACTGTAGGAAAAATATTATATCTGTCTATTATGTGTCATTAGAGTTATTGAAATAATAATTACTAAGTGATGATAGAGTTTATAATTGCAAATTTTCAATTCATATTCACAAGTGAAACTATTATATATTTTTCAATATAAAATAAACCTGCTATGCTCCCGGAGGCAAGACAAAAGTGAATAATATTTCAAATATATATTCTTTCAGGACACAAATGAATAAGCTTTTTGGCTGTCACTTTTTGGAAAATTCAATGAGCAGGAAGAAAGCAATTGCGTTCAATGATCATGTGAACGTATTTGTTTTCGGAGGACTCTTTATCAAAATGTTACTTCTATGTACCATCTACACATCTTTATTAAGAGTTTATTGTGAACTTCTTTTTTATTCTTGAAAGGTTCACACTTTTTCTGTATGAATACGGAGGAGTGAAAGCCAAACAGCTTATTTTCCAAAAATTCATCTTTCCTAAATAAAAGAATAAACTTCTTTCAATTCAAACAAGATATCTGTGATATATTGTCCTCAATTTGAAGGAAATTACATCAACAAAAACGATACTAGGAGTGTCTAACACAACCTTTATTTTCAACTGACTCTAAAATACAAAGCAGTTTGAAATATAAAAAATTACCTCGAATCCGTACAAGTACGCTGCCTTTTACAGTGTGTAATGAAATATAGGAACATAAAGTGTGTCCCTGAACTTCCTCTTTTCCTCTCGGGAATGTACAGATGGGGTCAAAATATCACCAGTACTTCATATAACTTTTTTTCCTAAAAGTCTTCGTAACCAAGTTACGGGCCCTCGAAGTTACAAAATGAAAAATGTTTTTCTTTGATAACTTTTCAAGTGAATATTCAAAATCATCCAAATTTTGGTAATTGACTAAACAAATGAATTCCGTCGATGAGCTTTCATGCAGGATTCAGTTGTTTTGCTACAAAGTCAGGAACGGACTACCCCCGATGGTCCACACCCCAAAACTTTGAAATGACAGATATTTTTCAATATTTTTCAACAAAATTAGGTTACTTGGACAATTTTATGAATAAAAGTACTCGTGTGGAAAGTCGATCGGAGCAACGAGTCTTGATAAAAATGTAGTTCTACTCGACGACATCAAACCCGCTCGTCCACCATTATTTGAAATGAATAATTATCAAAGCTGAAATAATAATGATAACGTTAATTCAACAACATTTATAACAGGAATAATACAAAGTATGCTAAAATGAAGTCGTAAACAAAAAGTACAGTACCTATATGGAAGTTTAAGTCACAATTGTGATAGCAGATATTTTTTCAAAAGAAATATCAAGTTCTGTAGATTCGTGGTGTTTTTAAACTAACAAGCTACTCTACTATGAAATATCGAATTCATTCCATATTTTGTATGTACATAATACGTGTGGAATAATCACGTTTCGTGTTGATCAGTTATCTGAATCTCATGAAACTCAACATTCGAATGTTTCAAATTCTTCTTCACAGCTAAACTGTTGAGGAGTTTCACTGATAATTATAATTTTATGGGAGAAATTCTTTAACACGAATCTAAATTTAGCTGAAAAAACGCACATCGGAAAAAATATTTACTATACTAATAAAAAGCAAACGAATGAACTACAAAAACGGCTGCACATGATCAGGTGAAAAATATCCAGGGAATAATTATGTTCCATTTCTTTCACAGATGTTGACAAAAAAACCTTTAAGAAAGTTTTGATAAAAAATGAGAAACTGGAATGCGATTTTGTTTTGTTGAGTGGTGCGTTATCATATGACTATCATTGTATTGTCAATATTCTATAGGATATTTTGAATTTTTTTGATATGGCCGAACAGTTTACATTCAATGAATATGCAGATATGCATGTATTTTATGGACGAGAATTTTGTAATGCTGCAGAAGCTCGTCGTCTGTATTCCGAGCATTTTCCCAATCGAACGGTACCGTCAAGAGAAACATTCGAGCGTGTCGATCGCAGCTTGAGGGAGACAGGTATGTAATAATTGATAATTAATTTGAGCACGTTGTTTTATTTCAAATTATTGTAGGTACAGTTTTGCCAAAACGAGGTGGTGAGGGCGCTCCTAGGACTGTACGTACCGTTGTATTGGAGGAAAATATTTTGGAAGCCGTCGCTGATGATCCTTCAATGAGCATCAGAAATCTATCAGAACAGTTCCATACATCCAAGTCCACTATTCATAGAATAATTAGGGAACAACTGCTCCACCCATTTCACATCCAGAAGGTACATGCCATGACACCTCAAGATTTTCCAGCACGACTGGAATATGCCAATTGGTTCATGGATAGGCGAAGAGAGGATATGACTTTTATTAATCGAGTTTTATTCACTGATCAAGCAGGTTTCAGTAGAGATGGAGTTATCAACTCTCATAATCTCCATATATGGGCCGAAGAAAATCCCCATGGGATATTGCAAACCAAACACCAACGGAAATTCAACGTGAATGTTTGGGCTGGTATCATAGGAAACCATCTTATAGGACCATTCGTTCTACAGGACCGATTGAATGGAGAACGTTATTTGGAGTTCATTCAGAACGATTTGAATGGACTTTTGGAACATGTTCCATTGCAAACCCGAAGAGATATGTGGTTTATGCATGATAGCGCTCCTCCTCATTTTAGTTTGATTGTGCGTGACCATCTGAACCATATTTTCCACAATAGATGGATTGGTAGAGGTGGGCCATATTCATGGCCATCGCGGTCTCCGGATTTAAATCCATTGGATTTCTTTCTGTGGGGGCATCTAAAAAGCCTTGTTTATGCTACACCTATTCACACAAGAGATGCATTGTTGAATAGAATAACATTACATTGTGAAGCCATACGAAACGACCCTGGAATGCTATTTCAAGTACAGAGAGGGTGTCTTCGCAGACTAAGAAAATGTATAGAGAGAGAAGGTGGTCATATCGAGCAGTTTCTGTAGCGGATTTTTCATTTCTGTTTGCTCTTGAGGCTCTTGAGTTTCGTTAGTTAAACGTGTTTGCATTATAAAAATTCGTTATGAACATTTTACCTATCATTTCCATTTTCCTTAAAAACTAATATTTTCGAATAATGGTAGACATCTCAGGATAAATGTTATTGAATTAACGTTATCATTATTATTTCTGCTTTGATAATTATTCATTTCAAATAATGGTGGAAGAGCGGGTTTGATGTCGTCGAGTGAAACTACATTTTTATCAAGACTCGTTGCTCCGATCGACTTTCCACACGAGTACTTTTATTCATAAAATTGTCCAAGTAACCTTAATTTGTTGAAAAATATTGAAAAATATCTGTCATTTCAAAGTTTTGGGGTGTGGACCATCGGGGGTAGTCCGTTCCTGACTTTGTAGCAAAACAACTGACTCCTGCATGAAAGCTCATCGAAGAAATTCATTTGTTTAGTCAATTACCAAAATTTGGATGATTTTGAATATTCACTTGAAAAGTTATCAAAGAAAAACATTTTTCATTTTGTAACTTCGAGGGCCCGTTACTTGGTAACGAAGGATTTTAGGAAAAAAAGTTATATGAAGTACTGGTGATATTTTGACCCCATCTATACATTCCCGAGAGGAAAAGAGGAAGTCCAGGGACACCCTGTATATTACATCTCCTCCCTAAAAAAAATCTTCATTCATCTCTAAAAATATGTAAATGAATAAAAAAAACTACTTATATTTCAAAAGTTCTGAAGGTTTTACCCGCTTTGGTCTAGTATTTTTATTTCAACAATTCTTTCCGATGTTTCATCATCTGTCACAATATCAGATGGTTGGAACGTTCCATCATATGCCCCATTTTGTGATATATCAACTGATTCACATCGGTCAAATAATTTTGATTCTACAATATGAATTTTCTGTATTTGATTCAAGTGACGTTTCCATTGAATATTTCCTGAAGCAGGTACAGTTACAATATATACCACTTTTTCAATGCGTTTAAAAACAACTGACTCAATCCACTCTGTCGCATTTGTTCAAACTCAGTCGCTTCTGAGTTTGAACTTTTCAAATCTGGTTGATCATGCGGTAATAACAAATTAAAACGAGTGCGTGCGTAACTCTCTTCTCAGAAATAGTTTTGTTGCTGTTAATTTTGTAGTACAGTGTGAAGTTGAAAGATAGTCAAATGAAAAAAAATGTTTGATGACATATTTATTGTTACATTACTGTAGTTTTCCAGTGCATTTTTAATGTTTTTTTAATTATGCCTATTGAATTTTCTGCCGCACCATTAGATGCCGGATGAAATGGCGGTGTTGTTATGTGTCTGATATTATTTTTTGATGAAAAGTTCTCAAACTCTACTGAACAAAAAGAACTTCCGTTATCTGTTACTACTTGTTCCGGTAGTCCATATCTTACAAAACATGTTCAGAGAAATTCAATGGTTAATGTCGAAGTGATGGAAGTCATTGGGAATACTTTTATCCACTTACCATGAGCACATAAAATTATCAAAAAATCCTTATTCATAATAAATGGCCGCTCTATCCAATTGAAAAGTAAACGGCCTGTTATCGAGTGTTACTTATATTATCACTGGATCAGATTTACACTTTAAATTAAATAAAGCAAGATCATCTGAATTCAAAAAATGATTTGCATGCCTGATATTTACTTTTTTTGTTTGGACACATTGGCGTCAATTGACTTTTTTTATTGCAAATATCACAACATTTTTGCCTGATAGTCGATCCAGAGGCTTGATCCTTACTGCTTCCGGTTCTTTCTTGACTGATGTCAATTGAAAACTTGATTGAACAGTACATTTCAAATCGGCGATTTCTACTATTTGAGCAAAAGTCAATGTAGCTTTTTCCTCATATAATCTATCCTTTATAGATCCTCTGTCGTAGCCAACCACAAATCGATCAACTAACGCACGTTCTATGTCTGTTAGTCCTTCGAAACCACATGTAGAAATAACATTGCGTAATCGAGCTGCCCACTCTTTAGATGTTCCACTAGGTAATTTACGAAAATCAAAAAAATCTCTCCCGACTCGCAAATACGAACACTGTTGGTTTAAAATGTCCATCCAATAAGTTAAGTATGTCCTTGAATGAAAACTGTGGTCCAACAATTATTTTCCTTCGTAGATTTCCAGTGGAATTCTGATTGTTTTGTCATTTTATATCATTTCTTGTGAGACTTATACCTTTTGTAAAGTTCAATTTCATCAAATTCATTTCATGAAAAAAAGTCTGCATATATATGGTCTATAACATTTTATTTCATAATATGATTTTCGTTATATGTTCATTTCTTCAATCTTATATGATAAATACTAGAAAAACCTTTTTTCTTCAGTTGGAAATCAAAAAAAATTAATGCCAACATCACCCTGCAACTCACAGCTCGACCCTTGTTCATTTTGAAACTAGACACAAATTTTTCATAAATACAAAACCACCATTTAAAACGACTCACTCTCTGATAATATTACATGCCTCAACTTGGCTCGCTTGGTAACCCCATCAGATTCAGTCGGTTGCGCTGTAGTTCAGCCGCGCATAAAATTCGAGGTGGGGAATCTTGACCCAAATATGGCGGAGAGTGAACTTACTTGTGTTCACTTCTATACGGTGGTATATGCGAAAAAATTAACGTACATGCAATGATGTTTTCAAGAATTTCTCAAACATATTCTTTATGGCTTCATTCTCAGTTTACTAAGACATCTAAGTTTTTATTTTCTCCAAAATTCGAAAGTAGGTATGTGATCCAAAATTCCACCAAAGCTTTTCCTCCTGGTAGTCGGTAACTGAGCATACTCTTCTCAACTAAATGAATTTGTCTGAAGGAATAGAAGTAAGAGAATACTGTGAATGGGTTGAAATCCCTATGATCGATTCACATTTGCAATTCACTAATTCAAACATTTCCCGCATTGCAATTTGAAGCGTTGAATAATTAGAAAATGTATTCAAAATAAATTATCCAATATTATCACAGAGTCCATCGAAGTCAAGAGTTCAAATTTACATCGCAAATTTGTACAACATGAACGTACCTGCATGTGTTTACCATCCCACAATTCAGCACTTTATAATTTATTGCGGTGAGCTTAATTTCGAAATAAATTCAAATATGCAAATCACTCTCGTGAAACTACAAGACAACTACAGAGCAACGTTATTTGCTACAAATAGCTGCATAACTAGATGTCGTAATTTATTTGAGTTTAATTGGATATATCTTCTTTTGTCACGTTTCGTCGTGGTGAGATAATTTCTCTTTGAAATTTTGTGAAATTGTGTTCGGTAGCAATGAAATGAGAGGAAAGTTGGACCTTTTTCTTGATATCATTTACACCAACAAAAAAAATCGGTTTTGGGGATGCCACTGCTTTGATCTCCAAGAAGTTATTTCGATTATCATTCTGAAAAAATATTGTAAAAAAATGATTTGGTCAACCACAACAGTATTATCGAAAATCATACCGCAAGACCTCAAAATAGTATCGATGATTTCCCATTTTTGAACGAAACCTGTAATTCAGCAATACCTCTACTGGAGTTTGATAGCGAATCAAATATTTTATACAGTGCTACGTTCATCTCTCTCAAAGTTATAAGCATGAGAGGAAACAGAGAAATAATTACATTTCATCTGATCGTTCTGTTATAACTACCTGAAATGAAGTGGCATTTACGTATCTGCACAACTCCTTAGAGTTTCATCCGAATTCTGAATGCAATCATTTTAAGTTCGTTTCAATTTCTGATACAATATCGTTTCAAAATTTCATCTGAAATCAAAATACAGCTAGACAAACACTCAGGTATATCAGCCACATTACTGAGGAACGTCTCTGGTTTGAGCAACGAAAAATCTTTTGAAATCACGTACATGTTGAGAAAAAATCCCAAGATATACATTCCTATTTCCCTGGTGAGACTACAAAGAGGTATTGAAATATTTTTTCCAGAATCCTCATGGTAGAGTTCTTGTTGAACATACAAAAATTGTCATATCGGAAGAATCAAGGTTATTTTAATGCTGTAATATCATACCGTTTCGTTAGTAAAAATGAATAAATTTTGCTGAGATTGTCGATGATGTCTGTCTTTTTGTAGGTATCGTTTTCTTTAATTTTCATTTCAGCCATCTCCAAAAATTGCTTTTCATTTGAATGTGGCTCGAAATGGAGAATTTTGGTATTTGTATAATCGACTAAATGATCCTTATCTATGATCTGTTGCTATCTATGACTAAACAAATTCCATCGTTTGGAAAATTCATAAGTATTTTATCGATAGTGCTAAGTCTGTCGCCATTTGTTCTTGGTAATCTCGTTGACGCCATTTCATGCCACTGATCTCAGTAATTCTTAACGACTACAGCAAACTTTCTAATTTGCTCCCAATCAGCTTGAAAGCAAGTTTTAAAATCGAGTCCCATTATCTTTCTTTTAGATTCTCATCAGTCCATTCATGGTATAAAAATGTTAACGTTGAAGAGAGAAACAATTGTGGGCCTCAGTCTCAGTCGAATATTAGCAACATTTCTGGAACGGTTACGCTGAGTCTTCACATTGGACTGGAAATATCTGTTAAAATCTATTTCTCCGTTAACCAGGTGTTGCCCCTCTATGAACGATAGCCCTCAGAAGTAAAAACCCGAGCGAGCTAACGTGCGATTCCTAGCATGGTTCAGTACGTCTCGGGTAGAAATGCCTCATTCTGACACCTAAGTGTTTTTTCTGTTGTATCCTTTATATTGAAAATTGACACGTCGTCAAGAAAAAATAACAAATACATGTCAGTTTTCACCAATATTCCATCATTTGGCAATTTGAGATGAAACCATAAACAATAAGAATGTTGAATTTCACTAGTTCGGACTTCCATTGTCTCACATGATATATTATGATTTGAATTCTCTTAAAGAGCAAATGAAATTGAGAATTCAAATCAATAACTGAAATTGACGATTATAAAAAGCAATGAACCGTCAAATGGAATTGAAATTGAATAAAAATAAGCAAAAAATTCAAAATTGACCTTTTAAAAATGAAATAGAAGCCTCACGACAATCAGGCCACCAAACGCGGACTTCGATTACAACAATTGCATCTACCGGATACCCTGTGAGTGCGACATTGAGGTCATTGAAAGTCTGTATTGCCGAGCACAAGAAAAACACACAGCGAGGAAAAAACAGCAAATCGGAAATTGAGTATGTTTGAACTCATCAACGTAGTGGTCCCAAGCTGAGATCATCTACAGGAAGGAACACTGGTTCAAGTGGAAGTTCAAAGGAGCTGCAAATGTTGACAAACGACGCATTCAGCCAAGTTAGCGTGAAGATACGCAATATGTAGGAACCTTCAATCAAGCAGAAAAACGGTTAACTCTCACTGAACCGGTGAAGCGGAAAGAGCAAAGAGGGGATAGGTCAAAGCGTTCGAAAGACCTATAACTAGTCGTTTCTTGGAGGAAGAGTTCAGCCATCACCCAAAGACGATTGGGGATATAAACGAACGAAACGTCTTGAAGTAACAATTAAATTTTCAATTTTTTTTTTCAGAAATTTCAAATCATATATCATATTAGACTATGGAAGTCCAAACTATCGAAACTCATCATGAAACATCATCAACCACTTTCAAATAAGATTGTTAACAGCCCTCACCTTCACTCGGGTACAAAAAAATCGAAAATGAAAATTTAGCAGTAATCCATAATAATTCATGAGTATGAAAAATATTGAATAATACTTTTCAATTACATTGTTTGTTTTTCATCTAAAAATACATATGTCAGCCCTCCTTTCTATTATCCTAATAGACACAACTGTTATTGTTTGGAAAACATTCAGTTTTCGCCTAATAACTCAGCACAAGTACAAATATTATTCCACTATCAAATATGCAATCTGTATGTTGTCACCGTTGAGTGATTCCCATAAGGGAGTGTAACGCTTGAACATTTCTCAGGTGTATGTGTATACCGTGATTGATAACAGGAATGAATACAAGATGGAATCAGATGTTCAGAATTCAAATCATTCAGACCTGATAAAATGTATAAGATAAGGTTGAAATACATTCATAATTATCCCATTTTGAAAAAATATTTTTTTGCTTTCGTGCATTGTGCACTTGAAAGACAGGGAACAATACATAGAAGTTTCAGGTGCAGTATCTGAGAAAAAAATTCATCAGCGGAGTTCCACACGGCTCTGTCTTGGGGCCCATATTATTTTTGTTATATGTGAATGATCTCACTAACTTGAATGTTAGTGGCAGGTTCACTTCTTTTGCAGATGATGCAACTATAGAATGGTGAACTAAAGATGAGAGTACTCTCAGCCAAATAATCTCTTTAGATCTAGCTGAAATAAAAAAGCGATGCCAATCAAATGGTCTTCAACTCTATGAAAACTAAAGTGTTATCATTCAAATGGGACATTGACAAAATACAACTGAATAATGACACATTCATGAAATCTGATAATCATAGATTCTTAGACATTGTATTGGACCATCATTTAAAGTTCGATGAGCATATTATGGCAATTGCAAAGAAATTGTCGTCTGGGTGTAATTATATCAAAGTTCGCAATGACATCAGTCATCTTATTGCTAGAAAAGCCTACTTTGCTCTCCTGGAATCTCACATCAGATATAGGATAGCATTTTGGGGAGCCTGTTCGCAAGCGTTGTTTTCAATGATCTTTAATCTACAAAAGAGAGCACTGAGATACATATGCCATGTTAACCGTCAAACTTCATGTTAAATCTCATTCATATCTCAGAGGATTCTCACCCTAACATCAATCTTCGTGTTAGAATCAACTAGTTTAGTTCATTAGCATAAAGTACATTTATTAAAATATATAACTTTATGAATCGCCAGAACCACCAATGCCGAAATTCAATTGTTTACAATAGTACGAAAATGTTCAACCATCCACTGAAGCAAATTAAAAATATTCATTGCACTCCGAAATTCAGAAGGGCTGTAAAAACTTTTTTAATCACAAAACTGTTTTATGATTTGAGGGAGTTTTTCGAACAAAACTTTGAATAGACCATTTTATGATTTGAGGGAGTTTTTCCAACAAAATTTCGAATAGTCATGACAGCAGCATGTCGTATCGATGTCTGTCACTAACTAGTGTTGAGAGTACGTAGAAGCTTTGTCAATAAGAATTCTATTCTTTAGATAATCAAGCATACTGTCATTTGATTTGATTACTATAAAATGAAAATGATTTTATACACAGAAAGAAGATGAATCATAATTCGAATATGATAATTGAGGAAAACGTATACAAAAATTGACCCAAAATTAATTTTTCGATAGTAATACCACAAGACCTCAAAATTTCATCAATAAATTTTCAGCTATCAACGAAAATAATATGATAAAACCACGAATCCGAAACATGGGTGGTTTCATCAGTTGCTGGTTGCTTGATTGATATATCTCAAAAATAACAAAGAAATATCATCAGCTGAATTCTTCGACATAAGAACCGAATATCATTAGGTCGCATTGGATTTGGATTGAAACACAAATTGGACAGTTGATATCCCATACATCAATGTAACGTCATCTCAAGAAAGTATGCATGATATCTTAGAAACACTCGAAGAAAGGAAAACCTGATCTTCTTTTTCATCAAACTTCGTGGATCTGATTGAGACACTTCGTCTGAAGATGATAGTCTATATGGTGAATGCCATTCAGGAAAAGACGATTATGTGTCCCGTTACAAGGCAGAAAACTGAAATTATGATGGAGAAACTTCCTATAGTATTACTCTAATGATCATTTTGAAACTTGAATAAAGTTTCCATGCGGGGAAGGATGCTTCATTTCTACTTGTTGGAAGCCGTCTGACTCGTTCATTCCTTTCAAGTATACGGTAAACGCTGCAGCCTCATGCGCTTATTGCAGTTTATTTCCATATTGTTCATGACACCCATTTCGATGAAAAACTCTCTCTGTCTCTCCTTCGCATTGATTGCAGCTGATGTTACTGTTGTACAACTGTGATTTATTCAAGTGTCTCCTCAATGCACAGTGTCAATTGAGTAGCCCTGTGATAGTTCTGAGCCGCTGGGAGAAACAGTTCTTGAGTTCTCTTCTCGGACGGCCCCTTCATAAACGTTTTCCCGTGTGTATTCCCGGATATATTTTTCCACTATGTTTCGTAGAGCCATACTTTCCAATCTGGTTCTGTATTGAAGACTTTGGTATTCGCACAGCTGGTTCTGAGTCTATATATGGGGTTGATGACCTGTATCTGGAGCATTCATCAGCTCTTTCGTTGCGAAATCTGAGTGTGCTAACACCCAGTCAATATATTCTTATCCACAAGACTTATCAATTTCTCGCCGCATGGGTTAATCAGTAACCCAAGAGCAGCCTGGATGTTTGTGAAATTATTTTTTCGCTCATTGCAATATTGCACAGTGAGTGACTGGGTAACTGAAATGACGATTTCTCCTCGATTAGTGAAATCCAGTTTACGTTCCATGTTCGATTTCAAACTCCTTACTATGTGATTCTGTCGAGGATGTTCATGAAATGACTATTTATTCTTCACTTTTTGCGGTTTGTGACTTTAACAGAGTCATGTATCTCGGTGTCATGTGTTCAATGCTCGTTTGTTATCGAATTGCGGAATCTCTGTGGTGCTCGATCCCATGTTACTCGGTAACTTTTTCAGTTTGAATTGGCCTAGCCTAGCTTCCTCCATTATCACAATATGTGAACGAAGAAAATTCAAAAGTATCTCCATTGTAGGTGTAGTGTTGCTCAGATGCATATGTTATTATGGCTTCAACCACCATTGTAGAACCATCACATCATGTCTGGTGTGAGCCCTCATCTGATTTTATGGGTGTGTCTAGCCAACATCAGTGCTACCTCTGCTCTTCTTTCAACACTTTCTAGATTGTGGTTCCCGGTCGGCTTGAGATCTAGTATTACTCTTGTTGACCTTCCTGACAGATTTTTCTCATCACCTCCTAGATCTTCTGTTGTTGTAGTCTTGATGAATGCCACTATGACTAGCTGAATATTCAACAAGTATTCAATTTTTGAGCTTTTCTTTGAACCACTTCGT
Source organism: Leptinotarsa decemlineata (assembly GCF_025532065.1). Taxonomy (NCBI): domain Eukaryota; kingdom Metazoa; phylum Arthropoda; class Insecta; order Coleoptera; family Chrysomelidae; genus Leptinotarsa; species Leptinotarsa decemlineata. The sequence goes on from NW_027412747.1 coordinate 14,043,667, forward strand.
TTCCCTGTGAAGGATATCAGTTTTGAACCATTCGATGTTCAGTTAGTGTGTCCCGTTATTTCCGATTTGTTGTTATCTCCTCCTGAAATATTTCCTTGTGCTCGTCAGTAAAGAAATTGACATTCTCACATGATATACTATAAATAAAATAATAATGGAATTGTTGCCCACGTATGGTGGCTTAGTTTTCGTGACATTGCTACGGATAAGGTACTCAGATCTCAAACATGTCCTCATTGTGTACTTTGATGTAGGAAAAAATAGTACAGCTTATGTTCTTTGGACGAATGTTGTAGTATTTTTCTCACTTCTTGTTGATAATAATAATAATAATAATTTATTCACATACAATTACATAAAACAGATGAGTTGTCTAATAATAATATGGTGAATAAATGAAGATTCAACTCACGAGGTGGGATTCCACCTGTTAGTGAGCATTGACATGATATAATAATAATAATAGTGATAGTTCATTCTTGTGAACAGCATATAACTGTTTCCGGCAATAAAATGCAACTGTAAATTTCATACAAGCATTGGAGTTTCAGACATATTAGGAATATGTACAAACATACTTGTAGAGACGATGCCCAAAAGGCTGAAACATGAAACAGCTGTCTACCGGTGGCTCTAAAATTGAAATCAATATGGGAATGATCAAAAAGTACTTATATATATATATATTTTTTTTTTTTGATTTTCATGTAATTACTTTCCAGATTTCATATCATTTCTAAAAACATGTGGATTCGTTTTCCGATGGCATTTCAGGTTAGCTTCCCAAATTTCTGCTACCGCAGTTGTCGGTTGATTGGTCAAACCACCAACACTGACATAAAAAACTTAGCAAGTTGACTTGGGTGTCACACCAAAAGGTGGTTCCATTTATGTTTCGCTTGCGTTTATGCAGCTATTTTTATCAAGTTCTTTCTTGGTTTTTTCTCATTTTGTCTTCAATCGAGGACCGCTGCCTCTGCTTTACTTTGCCAAGCCTTCGCTTCTAGTGGGAAACTTTTTCAGGGCCTATAATTTATTGAGTTGTGGGTTTTTTTGCCAATGAATAAAATTACAAATCATACTTACAGTAAAAATGAGTAAAAAACAATTAATTGAACATATAAATCGACGAAAAAAGTTAAACATTAATGGAGTTTTTTGGTTTGACAAATGTCATACCTTCACATAAATGTCATTTTTCAATGGGCATGATGATTTTATAATCTTTGACTCTAAAGGGAAAGTTGATTGATACAATTTTCATTATTATCAATATGAGTTTTGTTATAGTTCCAGTAAGTTACTGTATATACTGCTGAGATTATCAATGTCAGTTCTCTCATTCATAAAATTAGAAGACTTATTAATTTCAACCATTTCAAGAAAAAGGCGTTTGGAAATATTTTTTTCTGTATGTAAAACTGTGATATTATAGTAATTTGGTTTATGTCCTGTTTCTATAGAATGTTGCGCTAACGCACATGATTTCTTATTAAGCTTTATATCACTTTCATGTGAAGTTATTCTATCTTTAAGAATTCTAGATGTTGTTCCCATATAATCCAAATTACAATTGTTACCAGGAATGTTATAAATCACAATTGACTTTTTGGAATTCAAATTCTTTATAGTTTTAATATTTTTTTGGCATATTTTGATATTTTGTTCATTATGAAAAAGTTTTATCATATTTGAAGATGAATTTCCAAGATTAGGTATAGATTTGTAAGAAAAATTGATAGGTGAACTATTATTAGACAACATTCTATAGAAACAGTACATAAACCAAATTACTCTAATATCACAGTTTTACATACAGAAGAAAATATTTCCAAACGCCTTTTTCTTGAAATGGTTGAGATTGATAAGTCTTCTAATTGTATGAATAAGAGAACTGATATTGATAATCTCAGCAGTATATACAGTAACTTGCTGGAACTACACCAAAACTCATATTGATAATAATGAAAATTGTATCAATCAACTTCCCCTTTAGAGTCAAAGATTATCAAATCATCATGCCCATTGAAAAATTACATTTATGTGAAGGTATGACATTTGTCAAACCAAAAAACTCCATTAATGTTTAACTTTTTTCGTCGATTTATATTTTCAATTAATTGTTTTTTATTCATTTTTACTGTAAGTATGATTTGTAATTTTATTCATTGGCAAAAAAAACCCACAACTCAATAAATTATAGTCCCTGAAGAAGCTTCCCACTAGAAGCGAAAGCTTGGCAAAGTAAAGCAGAGTTTTTGATTTTTGATTTTTTGACTGAGAGACCCCGTTATTCCATTCTACTGTACATTTCTCCAGTCGCTAAGTATGTCAGTAAGTAGTATTCAGAAGTAATGAATGAATGAAAAACTCGCAGAGTCAATTACAAGGTCATAGGTATGAGAGATTCATAATAATATATTAACACAATGTATTGGATGAAAACATTGTGAGGTCATACATTTTCAATAATATTCCTTATTTTTTCACGAGGTGTATTCAGTAACAAAATTTTAAATTTAATTTTGAATTTATGGAAAACTGGTTCATTTTGTATATCCTGTGATAATGACTTGTAAACTTTAGGCCCTAAATAATTGGAATTTTTTTGTCCTATTGTTGTAACCAAGTTTTTGGTTGATGCTACCTTTTGTATTGCAGATACTGAATACACCATTAGTTAATATCTTAATGATGCCTTTTCTGGTGTGTCGTTCGGATTTGCGATTCAGTTACTTCCTCTCTCAGTGGATTTTCTGCAGACATACGTTTCTCAGTTGTTGCTTACTTCACATTATGAACTAATATGGGTGACATCGATTATGTGAATAACGAAAGTACACCTCCTGTTTGTCTCAAGTGTAGTTAGTGTTATTGTTTTATAAAATGAAAAATGTATCCCAAAATCATCAATTTCTGCAATTTTTTAAATTTCGCTCAACACTATGAAAGCTGGATTGGATAGTAGGTACTTACTTATCAAAATCAAAATCAAGATTGATAGTTTTGAATATGCAAGGCCTTCATCATCAGTTACAAGTTGATGCAATACTAAGACAGAGGTATACATCCTTCACTATCCGTGCGAAGCCAAGGCGGATTGTTGATGTACTTATGAATTTGATCAACAGTCGAAAAATAATTGAGATTTTCGATATTTTTGATATTTTACCCTAGGAGAAAGAAAAATACATTCAATTTTCTTGAAATAATTTTCTTGAATATTGATGAAACATTTTATAGAAACTCTCATATCTAAAAGCAATTTATCTGAATAATTCATTCATTAATCATTGACCGCGAAGAAAAATTCTGCAAGAGAATACTGATTAGAGAGTGAAGGGTGGCTTTCCATGAAAATAAATTTTTTAGTATTATATGCATGGGAATGAAATATTTGAGGCGTTTGGAAAAAGAGTGTTTGATGAATATTTACAATGTGTCGCTTCCCCGAGTCGTATCTCACACCACAAAAAATGTTTCTCTGTTTTATACAATTCCGTATCGATTTCAACATGAATATTCCTAGTGAATTTTTTTATGATTTCTCGGTATTGAAATGCGGATTTTTTTGGTTCTTCCTGTAGTCTAACCCACCTTCACCGGAAATTATAATCAAGGGCTCATTCAATTCGAAGTGGCATCTAGAAATTTCAGTTTTTGTCAAAAACTTGTTGAAGTTGTAAAAAAATAAGTGAAATCAAAAGTGGCTTCGTTTGTTAGCAAGTATTTCGAAGAGTATTGCGAATATTATGGCACGATATGAAACAAAATCGCTTCCCGCTGTCTGTCCCTATGTATGTTTAGATTTTGATACAACGCAATGGATTTTGATGCGGGTTGTTTGATAGAAATAGTGATTCGAGCGGAAGGTTTATTTGTATATAACATGCATAATATAGTAGAGAAACACTGAACACACCTCAGCAACTTTTGATGCTTTATGAAACTCAGATCAGATCTTCTTTATTGTATTATTCTCATGTATGGAGCTCCGCCCCCAAACAAACCCTGAAGCTGCTGGATTCCATCCAGAAAAGAGCCATCCGCCTAATTGGAGACGCAAACGTCACTTGCAAACTTGATAATCTGGAACATCGAAGAAAGGTTGGATATTTATCAATCTTCTATACATATTTTCACAGGAAGTTTCAAGTGACTTGGCACATTTGATTCCACCAAGAGCGGTGCATATCATAAATACGCGACAGACTGTGGCTGCTCATCGTTATGAGGTTCAACTCAGTACACCACAAACTTCACTGTTTGAGAAATCTTCCATTTGTAGAACGGCGTTTATGTGGAATGAACTTTCTGAGAACGTTTTTCCAAATGGATTCAATCTTCAGCGATTCAAATTCCATATGAATCACTATTTTCGCACAGGCACCTCTCCGAGAGCGCTTTAAGGATTTTACTGTAGTGCTTGTGTTGTGTCCTTAAAATATATAAAAAAAAACGCTCGCTGAACCCTACGAGATAGATAAAAAAATCTACACTATTGTACATCTTGTATCCTTTGATGTCGACCATGTTTTTTTTAACGCTGGACGCCATGTTTTTTTTTCCTTTCAAGCGCGTTCGAATCGTTATCTTCCAAACCGCGATAACGCTGCTCGATTCTCGGCCGTACGCGTGACTTTGAAATGAACCAAAAATTGCACGATGGACCTTAGCCGTTTTTCTATGTTAATCTCCATTAGTCAACTTTTATAATAGGGGAGCCCAAGGGGGGATTTCGGGATTTACTAAAGCGCGACAGATTGTACCCGGTTGAGTATAAAGGATCAGATTAGTAAAAAAAATGATCATCAATATATAAGTTTGAAACTATCCTAATAGGACGAAACTGCAGTAACGTTTGTTACAAATAGAAGAGGTAAAAAAACATAGAAAGTTTCATTTCTCTTTTCTTCATTAATTATTCAATTGATTACAAAAAAATTTGATTGTTTTGAGGATTTAAAAAATTTTTTCTTATAAATACAAGTATTCTACTTAAAAAACACACTTATTTATTTACATGCTGTTTCCTGAGCAATTGAATTGAGGTCAATGAATAGAAAAAAAAAATTAAAAAATATTGTTTTTGTCAGATTGAGCGAATCCCTTTAGATAATCGTCAGATTATGAGACAGTACGTCTAAAACATTAAGATGAACCATATATATCCTAATCTGACGCACTTGAGTATTTCAAAATGGCGAATTTTTTTGCACATTAATGATCGCGAGTTTGCGTCAGATCAAAATCGTCAGATTATTGAATGAGAGCTTTTTTTTGATGCACTTAACATCCCCTTAGAAAATTTGACGCGCTCGAATATTTTTTTTTCTTTTCACTTTCAACCCTTACGTACAACCATCCACATCATGCGAACGATCAGATTAACATACCAACATTATTAAAAACACGTAGGACATTGATGCTATCAATATCTGACGCGCTCGAGTATGTCCATGCAACAGTATTTTTTTACATATTTAAAAATCTATAGCCGCTTCCCCCACCGATGAAAAGGTAAATATTATATAACATTTTTTTCTTCTTATCCCCATAATATTTCATTTGGTATCACGATTTATTATGATCCTATATATGCCAGGAATATGAAACGAGTCTTCGTATCTTTGCTGGAATCGGCAGATTCACAAAGTTTATTTATAAGATATCTTTTTTTTCTACAATTCATCTGTCTTTTATGACAGTTCATGTCATTTCGGCATTTGGAAATTTCAGAAAGAAAACGCCTCTTTCTCCTTTTCTTGGTTTTGGACCAGACACGGGAACAAATTCGCAATTTTGCGGATTTGAAAGAAGGTGTCAAAGTATTCCTGAATCGACAATTGATTTATCTCAATTATCTACTGTCGTAGGATTTATGTGAGAATTATTCGAAACTTTCAAATTGAAGTTTACCTTGTCGAAGAACTCGGACATCTCAAAAAGGCAACACTCCATCTCAGGTATGAACAAACATTCTGTGTTTTATTGATACGACCTTCTTGCTTGCAAGAAATTATGTTCAGGCATGTATGAATTTTAAGGCCTTCATTTTCCATTTGCCTGTTCGTTGCTAACTGATAACGCCCTTAAAATCTCCCCAACTTTGAGAATAGCGGTTGGCGAATCTCCACTCATTGGACACCTAGATGACTCACCACTGTTGGTAGCGACATAAGAGCGGTTGATTGTGAGCCTCATGACTCAAATTAGGTGATATTGTTCCTTTTTATAGTTCATTTTGGTCTGAACGGGACGTATTGGCATCACAAAAGTGACACTACCAAAACTGTCAGCGTTACTGCGTAACACACATCATCTAGCTGAAAAAAACCTACTTTTTCTTAGTTTCGATAACTATTAGTTTAGTGTATTGTCTTGAAATTTTAAAACCTTTGCTACCTATGAGTAACTGTAAACCGATGGTGTGCATACCAGAGGGTACATAATTTATCAGTTGAATTAGACAACGAAGAAATCATTGTGACGAAATCCTTCATTTTAATATAATTTATTTTTCCTTGTAAATAAATCAAATTTTGTAGATTGGTCACGGAAGTTAGAACCGACAATCTTCATCAAAATTTTTCTTCACCTTCTATTATTGTTAAAAAAATAACTGTCTTTCTTTATATTTAACCGACGCTCTCTTTCCCATAACTTTCATCAATTAAAGATTCGCAAATCAATTTACTCCTTTCTTCTTTCTTTATACCGTCTCCACTGTTGAAAAGCTGGTAGGGCATTTGTGGAGGTAATAGTTTATATGACTGATAAACTTCAAATTGCCAACACATTCAATGATTATTGTAGTGATTTAGGTGAAAATCTAGCAGTTGAAATTCCTTCTATTAATAACTATAATGAACATATGAGCAGTCTTGAAAACATATATTTGAATCCAACAAATGAAACAGAGATCATTGCAGTGATAAAAAAATGAAACTGAAAAAATCTTCAGGGCAGGACAATATTCGCTCCGAAGTTCTAAATCAATTTGCCAGCGAAATCGTTGCACCTCTAGTTTTTTTGATCAATTATTGTTTCCAGATAGGAAAGTTTTCAACGGTATTGAAACACGCTATTGTCAAGCCGTTATATAAGAGTGGGGAAAAAATAAAATAGGGAATTATTATAGGCCAATCTCACTAATTTCCAATATTTCAAAAATTATGGAACATGTAATAAAATCCAGACTCACAAATTTCCTGAATAAATTGAACCTTTTGTTTGAAAATCAATTTGGTTTTAGAGAGGGAAAATCAACGGAAGATGCTATTTACAAATTTACAACATCAATTTATGATTCCCTAGATAAATCAGTGCCAACAATAAGTTTCTTTCTTGACCTCTCGAAAGCCTTTGATACAGTTAGTCACCTAAATTTACTGAAGAAATTGAAATACTATGAGATTAGAGGAAACGCTTATGATATGTTAAAAGAGTATCTGTCAAAACGAAAGCAACAGGTGCGGATTGATGAGGTATGTAGCAGTCCTAGAAAAATAACTTATGGTGTTCCGCAAGGGTCTGTTCTGGGACCAGTACTTTTTATTCTAAACATAAATAGTCTTTTCAACATAGATAGTTTGGGGAAAATCATTAGTTTTGTAGATGATACTGTTGTTACTTACAAAGCAAACACTTGGAATAAACTTTAAGAAAATATTGAGAATAATTTTTTCAATATAGCTAAATGGCTTCACTACAATAAACTCATTCTCAACTTAAATAAGAGCTGTTATCTACCATTCTGTTTCTATTCATCAGGATTGCCACATTTGGGAGATATTGATGTTGGTCTAGATTCAAAAATTTCTGAATCCCAATCCATAAAATATCTTGGAATAATGTTAGATCGGCATTTCAGATGGGACCTTCAAATAAAGCATCTGTCGAATAAAATACGAGAAATACTTCAAAAATTCAAATATTTGAAATAATTTTTAGATCCTAATCACCTTAAAACAGTTCATTTCGCATTGACACAATCACAATTGACATATGGAATTTTAGGATAGGGCGGTGTGAAAGACTCTGTTTTATAGAAAAGATCAACATATTACAGAAATGGATTTTGAAAATAATTTTTGAAAAAAATATCAGCTATTCTTCTGAAAATCTGTATGAAGAAACTCAAATAATGGATGCTCGTCAACTTTCCTGTCAAAAAATTCTTGTATTTTCAAAAAAAAGGAAAACTGATACTGAAAAATCGTAAGCATACTCACAATACGAGAAGAAATGATGAACTGTTTTTTTCTCGAAGTGAAAAAACAATTGGCCAAAGGAACACAAATTATGTCGCTCCCAGATTATGGTCGTTGATACCAGAAGAACTTAAAAATATTTCAAGTTTTCATTGTTATAAAAGTAAGCTCAAGTTATGGATAATGGAAAATGAGCGTACCTTGTTTTATAATTTATTGAAATGAAGCAAATCCGAAAGTGACAATATACCGAATATGACCCAAACACATGATTGTGACAATATACCGAATATGACAGAATACTTATACTTACCAACTATGATGCCAAATACACTATTGTGACAATTTTTTTTTCAGTAGTTTGAATATCACGCACAAGCAGTCTAATGGCTGCTTCAGTGATTTAGCACTTGTTTATTCACAAATCAATTTCATTATATACCTATTTTTATTATATACCTATTTTTATTATTTACCTACCTATTTATATGCTGTATCTATATGTTGTATTGCTGTGTATTTGTGAAATCTATTTTGTAAAAATTCGTGAATAAACCTTTTTATTATTATCATAAATTCCTTTACCAAATAAGTGGGTTGTTTTTCTGCCACTTTGTGAATGAAACAAGAGGAATGCAATTCTCTTCTGTTTTGCATTTTCAACCAATTCAATGGCTGTTGACTTCCTTGCAAAGGGGGTATTGTGAGCAGCTGCATCGGACCAGAACCTGTCATTGGCATCGCTTTAGGCTCTGCCAAACAAAGATTGAACACCAGGAAGGCAAGAAGATTCATGGACTTATGGCACAAATTTACAGGATTGGCTCACTCCAAGGCGTTTATTCACCCTTCGAAATTTGATACCAAACAGTTGTTGGACTACAGTAGGGCTGGACTACGATGTCTAACAGGCCTTCTTACAGGTCACTGTTATTTGAATATCTGTAATTCAAGTTGAGTATTAGTCTAATGCAAGCGTTCTGTACTTTCTGAATTCTTGCACAGGTTATGGAATCGATACAAAAGTCGTAGACGACATGGCAATAATTGAACGGTGAATATTTTTTCTGTATCAATTCGAATACAATAAAAACTGTCTTGATCATCAGTAGTAACTCCCTGATAACATTGTTCTGGTTATTATTGATAGGATCTAATTCTGAATACTTTGCTCAAGATCACTGAGGTTCAACGTCAAATCATCCGTAGGATAAACTACGTGTTATCTAGGTTGATCCTTCATGTATGTGTCTTGTTCTAATGGCATTTCCACAACATCTTGGGGTAATCCTGGGACGTCAGAAAATATTATAGTCGAAGTAACTGATATAGTAATTCTTGAAGTTATCGGCGAACTCAAAGACCAAAAAAACCAATACAAAGAAATAATGCCGCTACGAATGAGTTGACGCGGACTGAAGAACTGGCGGTTCGTATTGTATAATTTTTACTATCCGAGTTTCATGATTGGCTGAAGAGTCATAAAATTAAATTTAAAGTAATGTTTCGGTGACCAATAAAATGTAGCGATAAGTACCGCCGTTGTGTCGTCAATGTTCAGTTCAGGATCTGATCGCGATTCGAGTCTTGAAATTCAATATTGATGAAGTTATAATTACTTAAAATTTTTGTTATTTGTTCAAAATGTGGCGTCCTTGGACAAGTGCTAATAGTAATAACGAGTGTGATAGCAACGCAGACTTTTTCCTGTGTAGTGATTCCAATAGCGCTGGTGAACAATGCGAAAAAGAAATACCAGTGAATGAGATTCGGATGCATTTGAATAATGAAACACAGAGAATATGTTTCAATGTATATAAGAATCTACATATCAAGTTTGGTTTCGAGGGAAAAAACTATCACAAGCAACATCAGATTTGACCGAAATTCGTTTCTCAACTGTACGTGAAATAGTCAAAAACAAACCTTATGAACGCCAAACGCGATGTGATGCGGGATTACCAAAACCTTCAGATGTTCATCTAATAAAATCATTAATAAAATCAATATACGACCGTTACAAAAGCAATGAGATTTCTACAATTGAAATTGAATACTTCCATAACGTGAGCTGCTGTGACAAAACTCTTCAGAATTGGATAAAGAAACTAGGATTCAGATTTAAAGTAATAAACAAACGTCAATCAGTTATGGAAAGCAGAAGAATAGTGGAATTGCGTAACAAATACTAAATATAGACAAGAAAAACCGCAAATTTTCTATTCGGACGAAACTTGGTATGACACTCACGACACAGTTACGACAGGGTGGTCTGATGGTTCGAGAAGGTGTACGTCTAACATGCCTGCAAACAAAGGATCGCGACTAATCATTGTGCATTGCAGAAGAAGTAAAGGATGGGTTCCGAATTCTCTGAAATTATGTGGAAAAATACTTGAGGACTGCAATGTTGGCTATCATAAGAACATGGAAGCTAATATTTTTGAGGAATGATTTGAAAACACATTGGTCCCAAATCTGGATGCGAATAGTGTAATAGTTTCCCTTCTTTGATTGACGACTTGTTTATTTTGTGGAAATTCATATTCACTGAGGATACACTACAAAAACACACTTTTGTCTATTTTCCACGCTATTTCTTTATTGTGACTAGTTTCGGCTATTACACCGTTTTTGTGATTCCAATCTAGAAATGTCTAAATTTGTCTGAATCTGTAAATTGTTACAACCAACAGCAATACTTTACTGAGGTTACTGGAGATTCAGACAGTAACAATAGCCGATTGCTTAAGCTAAACGTAAGCGGTTCATTTCTCATTCAACCGATCCATATGAGGAACGGTGGTTTGATCCCGACGATAGAATAATCGATATCCACTGCTAAAAATCGCAGATAAAAGGTGACACTTCTTATATTCAAGACCCGAACAAGTTTTGAATTCAGAGGGTGGTCGTTCGAAGGTAGTTAGAGAAAAACAAATTCTGAACAAATACTCGCGAAATGGAAATAATTTCATTTCACCAGAAGTAAACCGAAAAGGCGGTCGAAAAAGTAATTTTTATTTGGCTTGTGACCGCGTACACGTTCTCACTCAGTTTAAAGATCGCTCGCGATCGAGCAAAGGAAATGGCGTCATAAAACGTACAGAAATAAGTATTCCGACGACTTTAATGGAGGATTGTTAAGCTTTGGTTTAGAGTTAGAGTTAATTACATGAGCTTCCCCCTGTTACGCTACTAAATTCGTTCTACGACGACTCTTGCATCGTAATGGAAAAATGGCAGATAGTGTGGAATTGTTAAGATATCTGATGGAAATACTCATAATGGCCAACTCCATAGTTCTTGAAGGAGATTATTTGGTCATCTTTTTGATTTAACATTTCATGTGTTTTCGAGAACATAATTTGATATTGGAGAGACATAATATTGGCATGTCAAAAAATATTTAATTTTGTGAAAATATACATGAACGGAAAAGTTATTGGGAAAACAATTCTAGTGAACTGCATATCATGATAAGGAAGAAGAAATATTTCATGCCAAATACAAAAACAGGCAATATACAAGTTTCCATGAACTTTTCAAACCATTGAGCACATTTTGAATCTACAATAAAATCGTGTTTCAGTAGTTATCCATCTGAAATGGATATAGTTCCAGATGAGGCCAAATATTTCGGATTTTTTATGAATTCGTCGAGAATAGGCTGAAAGTCCACAAATTCCATAATTTATTTTAATAGAAAATTGGTAGATACAGTTATTGACATTCACCAGTCACCTCTCAATGGTTTACATCATGATTCATGAAATCTCTGAATTGATTCACATATTCACACTCTGAACTCATACAGATATTTTTTGTTTCATCTTTTCGTCATCAAAATTTTCCAAATATATGGAAAAGTAGTTCCGTATTTTCTTGAAAATCATTCAATTCTATATTTTTCTTATCATAAAGCATCATCACAGATCAATAGCATAGTTTCGTCAGTGGAAGATCAACGGTAACAAAATCTTCTACTCAATTGAAATATCATATCTATGGTAATAGCAATATGGTTTCAAGTAGACTCAGTTTACACGAACCTCAGTAGGTCTTTTGATAATCATGTGCACCAGTTTAATACACTTTATGTCCCTCATAACGATAAAAATGAATTCAAAGGTATCTTACAGATTGGACACAACATGTAACAATAATGAATCGAGGACGGGGGCAATTTTAATACATAAAGGAACGGCTCGGGTCTTACAGACCCAGAAGGAAAACTGTATATATTTTTAATTAAAAATTTTTATTATGCATAATAACATTACACATCATCTAAATAAACATTTTACTTCCTATTTTTGACAAAAAACCAATGTTTCAATTTTGGAAAAAAACTACAATAATAATAAATAACAAATATATGTTTTTTGGTCCATAAATGTTAAATATCCTGTAGAAAATAAACGTTTTAAATTTTGTCAGCACACACATGACATACATATCTGGAATTTTTTATCGTCCTTTTTTGGGTATTTGTTACCTTCCACAATCTGAAAAATATAAAAATTAGAATGGAGAACTTTATACAAGTGTAGAAGGGCAAACTTTTAAGTTAACCCCGATAAGTTACTGCGTAAAAATCAAAGTATTTTTCACCAAGAAAAATCTTCTATTTATCAGTAACTTGTTGTATTTAACAATTTTGCCTATCAAAAAAATTATCAGAAATAATACTTATCTTTTACGTTTCGGAGGCCAAAATCTGCCTTCGTCTTCAGAAATGGATGAGAAATTTGAATATATTCGCAGTTATTCCTTTTTTGATATCTTATTTCTTTACTTCTATGATGACAAAAAAAATTTTTGAAATATGAAATTATGTCAATGTTGTTGATTGACAACTGAAACATTCGATGTAATACAAGGTACTCTCCGATATCAGTTTGTTGCCATTTCGCCACAATTCAAAGTTTTCTTCAAGATGGGTAGCCAAGTACGGTCTATTTCTAAGGAGCTATTCGAGATACAATTCTCTCCAGACATGAGAATATACGCTGATTCTTTTAGCTTACGTCTCTTAGAATGAGGCTCATTGGTAATCTTTTTTGTCCTATTCCATTCCACCCGATGTTGACCGTCTGATTTTAAAATGTGTTCTGATAATTTTGATCCTGTTAATTGTCTATTTTTATATAATCTCGATGTTCATTTTCACTCACTTTTAATGGTTTTGAGGTTTCACCAATGTAACTTCTACCAAAAGAACAAGGTATTTTATAAATACAATTTTTTGTTTTTTCTTCAGTGTTGTTGGGTTTTGTATGTGTGAGTATAGATCTCAGTGTATTCTTTATTTTGAAAGTAGTTCTAACATCATACCTATTTCCAATTCGTCTTATTTTTTCAGATAGTCTTGGAATGTGAGGTATAACGTTAGTTGTGAAAGGTGTCTGTGGATGTTGAGTCGGTAATTGTTTAGTTGGATGTTGCTGAATTTGTGAAGCTGTTTGTAAGTTCGTTTGGTTTTTAATTGACTCTTTATTTTTTATTGCATTTATCGTTGAATTTATGAACGAATCTGGATAAGCGTTATCTTTCAAAACAGATTTGATTAATGATATTTCTGTATTGAGATTTTCAGTTGAATTGCACATCGTTTTAGCTCTTTTGTAAAGGCAATTTATTATACCTTTTTTAACACTCGCATGATGATTTGATGTATAGTGAAGATATCTATTTGTATGTGTTTTCTTCCGATGAACATTTGTATCTGATGACTTCTCTAACATTACATCAAGGAAAGGGAGTTGACCATCTTGTTCAATCTCTATTGTGAATTTTATTGTCGGCTCCCGCTCGTTGATATAACTCAAAAAAGCATTCAGGTCGTAATGGTTTTTATTCCAAACAGCAAAGAAATCGTCAACATATCTCCACCAAACTTTGGGACCATTCTGATGAGTTTCAACAAAAGATTTTTCAATATACTCCATATACATAGATTGGAAGGTAACAAATACCCAAAAAAGGTCGATAAAAAACTGATTTTTTCCTCCACAAAAAATGACTTTCCTTGAATATCTGGAATATATCTGAACAAATATATTTTTTACAAATTTTGCAATAAAAACGCGTTTTGCGATCTTTACAGAAGCTACAACGACCTCTTTTATTACCCTCGATAGCTACTGGTTCCGGTACCTGGACACCGCTAATTTTTGCAGCCTTGTATCGTATGTCTCTCGTCAAATGCGAAGATGTAACTTTCTTTCATGTGCTCCATTACCAATTGAATTCCGAGCTGTTTTAGGAATATCCTTCTCTGTTTTCCTGACGGTGATGAAGGATTATTACTTTTTTTTATAATAAAAGCGTTAATCGCAGATACGTTCAATAAATTATAAAAAATAACCATCGGCCATCTCTTGGTGTTTCTGGCAACACTATATTTGGCACAAAGTTGATCCACTACAACAACACCACATTTTGTCGTATTATAGAAAGTGATAATTTTCGGTTTATTATCTTCACCAGTGCTTGCATCGATGGAGTTGTCATGGTGCATCGTAGACAGAATAATGACATGTTTGTTTTTTTTTTTGGTTTATAGGAAACAATGGTCATATTTTCAGTAAACCCAAACATACTTGACTTCTCTGGTCTTGCAATAGAGATGAATTATTTAGGTATTTGCCGCTTATTTTTCCGCATAGTACCAACAACCGTTAATTTATAGGTCACTAGTAAATTTTCAGCACATTCCACCGAAGTCAACCAATTGTCCATGGTAATGTTTCGGTTTGATTTCGTAATCGGTTTAACAATTCTTTCAACTACATCATAGGCTGCGTTGCTCACGCTGTAGGGATCTTCTGGCTGCTCACCTGTATAAATTTCTAGGTTCAGAGTCTGAAACGTTCGAGCATGGGCTAATGAAAAAACTTTCAACCCATATTGGGCAGGCTTGTTGGGAATGTACATCCTGAAGCTGCAACGACCTCGAAAAGCTAGCAACATTTCATCGATGATGGAATATTGCCCGATGGATTAACATTTCTGAAAATTTTCAGCAATGGCTTCAAAAACGTATCTAATGGGGGCGAGATTATCTTCTCGTTTACGTTCCTCCCTGGTATGTTTGTTGTCGAATCGTAGGCATCCTATCAAAAATCGAAATCTTCTCAAGCCATTGTAGCGGGAAAAATGTCTATTCCAGTTCCATCAGTTGCCCAGAACTCAAAACTAGATGTTCGGCCGCTATGGTATACTCCGATCAGATAGAGTAGACCAAACAAGGCTGTCAGCTCAGTTATTGTAAATGATCTTACATCAGAGCCATATAGAAGCATTTTTTGCATCGCCAATCACTCCTGGCAGTTTGGATATAATATTGTGCTGCCTAGTTCTTACGTTTTTTGGCGGACACATTTCATTCCTTTTAAACCCATCTTTGGCTTCATAATATAAGTGAGCCCTTTTACCACGTGAAATGCTCTGCGCAGGAATTTCATTTTCGTCTAACGGAGTAATCTCCTGCTCTGAATCGGTTTCGTGATCGCTGTGCTCACATGTTCTTTCATCTGCATCGGAATCCTCAGATTCCTCAATAATGTCTTCCTCGTCTGTAGGCACCTCATCATACAACTTCCGCAGCCAATTGATATTTTTTTCATATGGATCTGACATTTTTCAATCACTTTTTCACCTTTACGTTTTTTTTAAATAAAAACTTACCAGAAGGAACGGGTTGGGTCTATCAGGACGAAACAAGCGATGACACCTAAACAAATTACTGAACACAACCGATGTGTATATTACGGTAAAAGTACATAAACTAATTGATTTTGTTGTTTTTATTTCTTATTTTCATTTCATTTTCTTACTTTTACCGCTGTACCTTGGTTATTGTATACACCCACATAGCAATAGATATTCCAGGTATATTTCATGAATATACATTTAGGGATATTGTATTATGCTATGAATATGCCATGGATATATATATATATATATATATATATATATATATATATATATATATATATATATATCTTCTGGAGAATATTCCCTGGAAGTGCTCCTGGCGAACCTTTGATATATTTTAAGAATATTCCTTGGGAATATTCTTGGAATATCTTATAATATTCTTAGAATATCTAAGGTATATTCTATTAAGAATATTCCAGGAATAGAACCCGAGGAATATTCATAAAATATTCAGGATATTCTTAGTTTATTGTAGGAATATACAATAGAGAAACACCATAGAATATTCTTTAAATACTGTCATATTACAAATATTAGAAATGAATTCAAATTAGGATGTTCCTACTCTCAAACAAATGTATACCAAAAAATATACTAAAATAACAAATCTGTGAATTCATCAGCACTAATTAAAAATTAATAAATATATCATTTCATTGAAAAATAAAAAGTGTATTACATCAAGAAATAGGTTAGGTTAGGTTTCTCACTTAAAAAAATAAACCCACAAATGAAGTATTTAAAATGAGTGGTATGATGGGTTCTTCAATGAATTTCACTTACTTAAAGTTATCCAAACTTTGCTCACCAGAATAGTTTTCCTTACAACAACAACAACAATGCATCAACCAGTGTTTCAATAGTAATACCTGGAACAAAATGTACATTAACGTTCATTATCACTATTTGAAAGTGGCACAATAAAACTGGAATAAAAATCAAACAGATATTTTTCGCATAGGTTACCTACTCATGAACATTTACAACATTTTATGACTTGGAGAGCAACTTGCATTGTCTTGTTGAAAAGTACTCATTACGTTTTCAGTTCCTTGGCGCACCTGCCTGTACCAGGTACCACTCTGTTTCCTTTTGGACAAATTGATACTATTTTGAAAACGAGTGATAAAAATTATGAAAACAAATGATACAAAAGAATGTGTCATTCACGTACTTTTCTCTATTGAAGATACACAACTGAAATCACTCTAGTTCAAACATGTACTTAAGCAAACCAACTAATCCCACACACCAACTCTCCTCGAACCTAAAATGAGGTATAGTAGGGCAATCACCATGACTTTACTATCGATACTATCGCATTTTACTTACTTTTCGTGAAGACTGAATATATGCAACTCTCCTGTTTGAAGATCCAAAATCAAACTATTCGCTGTACTGCAAATTGGACAACCCCAAATTATAAATGGTACACTGAACGTGACAGAATTATACTTTGATAGTAACACCAACACACCATGCATTACACACGCAAACCTGCCACGTCAACCGCCATGTTGAATCAATTGTCGAATTTAACGCAAATGTACCATGCATTAAGGGACAGCCGCTTTCACAGAGCTTATTCGACTGTCGCGCGCTACACTTCAATTGACCAATGAGAAACGTTTACTCCAATTCTTCACTTCCCCATTTCTCTGTGTCCACTATTTTTCGCTTTGTAATTAAATAATTTCAAATACAAAAAGACAAATAGGATGAGAATTAACCAATTTATTGATTCAATTGTTTCATTTATTGGAACATTCAAATTTTTTTGTCGTTTCCAACAGTTGCTGTTGGAGCAATTCATCCAGAATCTTCGCGTTGAGTTCAAAAACAGGTTAACACTATCAGGGTTATGTACATTAGGTTATGCATTCGATTGAGAACTTCAAATATTTTTGTTTTTAATAATATTGAATTATTTGAATACGTTATTATAAGATAATTCAAAATTCCATTGTATAGAATATTCCAAAATATACCGTGGGGATATATTCTAAGAATATACCATATGGTATATTCGATCGACAATATTCTTAGAATATTCAAGGGAGAATAATCCATTTATAAACATTCTATGCACATTCTTTCGGGAATAATCCTGCCATATTCATTCAAGCATATTCTATGAATATTCTAAAGGCATGTATATATTCCAAGAATATTCTATGAATATTTGGAATATATACGTTCGTTTTATGATATTCAGGGCATATTCCATGAATATCTAGTGCTGTGTGGGAAATTGCCGGTAAAAGTAGATAATTGAGAATAATTTCGTACATTTACCAGTGACTTTGGTGATTGTATACAATCACCAATTTATCTACTTTTACCGTAACATATATACTGATTGCTATTGTCCGACACGAGGAAAAGGTAACAAGTCGGGTGAAGTCGGCCGAAGTCGCGTTCGCGCGTTCTCGCATCTGGAAAATAGCTTTGGGTCCGTAAGACCCGACCCGTGCACTGAAGGGTTAATATCAATACATTTAGTAAGTGAAAATTAGACAAAGTATTTTATTCCTATATCTAATTGAAGATGAATTTCCACAAAATAAATAAGTCATCAATATCAAATAGCAATTTGAACTATCTGATTTGATATTTCAAATGATTTTGTGAAGTGTAAATAAATACACCCCATTACAAAAACATATTCATATTATGCACGTCGAAAATTCATAATTTTCACTGACAAGAGTTCAATAAATCAGTTTCCCCACTATAAATAATAAAGTGTATTGTATCGAGGATCCGTTGTATATTATGTGGAGAAACTTTTATTTACACGTGTTCTGGCAAACTTACAATAAACTCAGTCGGGATGCGGACCCGGAGGTGTCATTCGAAGATTTACAACTTTGTCTGAAAAAGGGACAAACTTTTCTATCTCCGAACGAGTCACCCATATAAACTTTTCCGTTTCGTTTCCTTCTTATCGTTAAAACGCAGAATCTCTCAATTTATATCGAAATGGACGTTTACGTTTTGATTTGTGGTGCCATAAAAACACTACATGCTCCTTCAATTCACATATGGATGTGTAATTTCGAATAAACATTTATCTGTCTGTTTTTCACAAACTTTCATAGTACTAGAGCTCATTGGAATCGTAATCATATCTAGAATAATTCATTGAAATTCAACACATGAAAAGTTCGCGATATTATTTATTTTTGAAATATTCAAAATCATATTAATTGCATTCATATACGATTCACAATGAATATATATCGCTACTATTTCAGTAGTACATACTTCACGATGCTTGTGAGTCACAGTCTGTGAAGAACCATGAGACATTTACGAAAGAACAATATACAGGGTGAGATAAATCATCAATCACGAATTCATGAGGGTGTGAAATTGCGGTTGAAGATATCTCTATTCTAGGGGCAGAAATTATTTATCGAGTAGCAATCAAAGTATAAAAATCAAAGATGAAATATCTTCTCCACTACAGTTATCTAAAGGCGTACCGCATGGTTCAATATTGAGTCCATTGCTATTTGTACTTTATACTTTCGACTTTTATTTTTCAAGGACAGAACACAAGCACTACCGCTAAATCCTCAAGGCGCTTTCAGTGCGGTGCCTATGCGAAATGATTCACATTGGATTTGAGTCACTGGAGATTGAATCCAATTTGAAAAACGTTCTCAGGAATTTTTTTGCAAGTTTTTGAACAGTGGAGTTCCACAGGCTCGATAGCTCCACAGGCTCCACAGCTCCACAGGTTCAGATGAAATCTCTATAAAAATCCTAGAAAATATTCCGATGAGAATACTCGATATATCAGTTGGTCTAATAAATAATTCATATAGAGAAGGAATCTTTCTAGTTTTTTTGAAGAAGTCAAAGGAAGAAGTCATCAATGGCCCATCAAGTCTTCGTCCAATTTCTCTAATCTCTGCAATGGCTAAATTGATAGAAAAATCAGTCAAAACAAGACTCCTTTGCTTTCTGAATGAAAACAAAATAATAAGTGATTGCCAGTTTGGTTTCCCAGAGCAAAAAAACACTTCCGATGCAATATTTTCATTTCTTTATAATGTTTATTCCAACATAAAAGACAAAGAAACAGTGGCTGCGGTCTTCTGTGATAAAGCTATAGCATTTTCTTTTGCCATACACTATGCCATCCTTATCAAATGCTATTTCTTTCAAGGTGTAGCTTATGTTTCACTTGGTTAACTTGAATCATATTCAACTTACAGTACTCAATCATGAACTGAAGCGAGTTATACTAATATTTTTTTTATTCAAAGGATAAATTCACATCATATAGATAACCGGGTGTTCATGTTTTTCATATGTGGACCGTAATAATGCCTCACCGATCTCTGAAAAGGAAAGAAGGAATCAGTGGTGTTGTAGAATATTTATTATGTTTCTTACCTACCTTTAAGATGTCATATAATTGTACTCTATCAGGTAGAGCACACAAAACTTTCATAAATGCTGTCTTCTACAGATTACACTACTAGTAGGATTCCTGTAAATCAAAAGAGACAATTTTACGTGATGTGTATGAGTAATTCTATTATAAAATTGTACTATATATTGTTACATTTACTCACCTGTTACTGAAAAGTATAATCACTTTATTTATCATGCATTGATATATCTGTGTATATTTTCATCGTTATATTTATGTATTTTCAAGCCTTGGATCGTCTATTTGCGCTGGTGGTGAACTTGAATATTTTCATCTGTCATCAGAAAATAAACAATCGGATGTCGACCTCTAACTTTCAATCAGCTGAAGGATATTTTCTTTCATGTTCCGAGAGCAGATCGGTTAATGTGTTCTGTTCTCATCATCCTTCCACACTCGATGCGTTCGTTGTTTATTCAACACTACGAAATGTGAATCTCTAGACATGCCATCTGGCGGGTCGAAACAACTACTCTTTTCTTCTAGTAGTCCTTTTGACATTAGGTAGAAGTTCTTGGCATTGCAGTTTTCGTCATTTAAAAACATCCATATATATGTGTATATATAAATTTTATTATTTCCAGTTCAAATCTTAACCTGTCCGAAAATAATGAAATTCGAGGTACTTTGTCTGACGTCAGCGTTTCGACGTAAAAAACAGACTCAGAATGTGTGCCAGTCAGAATGCGCTGTAGGTTGATTTTTAAGAAGTTTTTTTGAAATGAAAAAAGAAGGTCCTCTTTTTTGGATGGCCGGCGTTTATCCTCTGAACCCGATAGGTATGTAATTTCAGTATTTGAATCTTGCAAGCTTCCCTTTGCCATTTTGCCTTTTTTTGTATGTTGAAATTGGTTGTAACTAAGCCTATTTCACAGGGTTTTTCCGTTGGGGCTTGATGATCTTTACTCACTATAATTTGAGAAGAAATAATCCATTCCTGGAGTTTCCTTTTTCGAGTCTGATTTCAAGAAGTCCAGCACGGGTACCACGAGGTCCTGTTCAACAGCTTCCTGCTGTAATTGTACCGTATCAGTACTTTCAACCGTAGCAATGTCCCAAACTCTGTAGATGTATCCCAGGTCCGATGTATAGTTCTATTGAAATGTTCAGAATGCAGGTTCCATTGCAAGACAGATTTGATTCCACCAATATCAGCTGATATGTTTGAATCTAGTCTTCACTTCGGCTGGAAGTAAATCCACCAGGCACCCTGTTTGGCACATCCACCATACACGTTCACCATCACCAAAATACCGTCTAAGGCAGAGCTGATTCTGAAGCTCTTTGAAAGGTATGAAATTCTATTATTTTTATTCATCATCCATGTAATGGACAAAACATATTCGTTCATAATTATCTTGGGTTGTGTCCCAGATTTTGTATATAACTCATTATATCTTATCATCATTCTACGCCATAAACAGAAATTATTGTAGTAATAAATTATTGTTGTAGATTTTGACATTCATTTCATAAGGCTCTGTCATTCTCAATATTTTGTTTTCTGGGTTTCATAAAATCAAATTCTAGTGGCGCCGAACATTTTTTTGTGCTATCAAACGATACTTAGTTTAGACTTGAACCCATGCCCAATGCCGCCAGACGAAGAGCTGCCGTTCGCTGTGTGTATATATAAGTAAAATTTATGCCACAAAGCCAAAGCGTTTGATTGCGTGAATCATAAAATTCTTTTACGGAAACTCAGTAGATACGGTAAAACTGGAATAAGTCTCAAGTGGTTTGAGTCATACTTAGCAGATCGCACCCAGATGGTTGAAACCACTTCATACTCAAATGAAAGTAAAATTAATTTCACTAGTTCGGACTTCCATTGTCTACTATATAAAATGATTTGAAATCCAAGTAAAAATATAATAATTGAATAAATAAAAATTAAAGGAATGAAAAAAGAAAATAATAAAAAAATAAAAAAGTGTAGAGATTCCAAGTCACGTTAGTTCACGACGTTTCGATTGTTGGTATCTACAATCGTCTTCGGGTGATGACTGGACTGATTCCTCCGAGAGATGACTATTTTATAGGTCGTTGAAATACTTTCACTTTCTCTACTTTCCATTTTCCGCTTCACTGATTCCGTGAGAGATGACCGTTTTGGCGGGAGTTGGTCATTTTTCGTTTGATGATGGGTTTCCATATGTTTCGTATGTCTACGCTGGCTGAATACGTTGTTGGACAACATGTATGCGGCTTCCTTAAATTTTCTCCTGAACCAATGTTCCTCTCTGTGCAAGATCTCAGCTTGGGACCACTCGATGTTGTGTTGATGGGTCCAAACATGGTCTGCTATTCCTGATTTGCTGGTTTCTCCTCGCTGTGTGTGCTTCTTGTGCTCGGCAATGCGAACATTCAATGGCCTCTTAGTTCCACCAATATAGGATTTTCCGCACTCGCAGGGTATCCGGTAAATGCAATTCTTGGAATCGCAGTCCGCGTTTGGGGGCCTGGTTTTCGTGAGGCTGCTACGGATAGTGTTACCGGATCTGAAACAGGTTCTAATGTTGTACTTGGAACCAATTCTTCTTATCCTCTCCGATAATCCTCTGATGTAGGGAAGTGCAAGCACTGGTTGTGACGGCTTCTCTTCCTTGCGAGGCTCCTGCTGTCTTTTAGCCAAAGTCTTTTCTACCATCGCTTTGGAGTATCCATTCCGCTGAAGATCATTTTTGATGATGTCTAGTTCCTTCTCGAGACCGTCCTTTGTATTACAGAGCCCAAAAGCACGATCTAATAGAGTCTTGATGATTCCTCTTTTTGTCGATGGAAGTCCGAACTAGTGAAATTCATCACGAAACATTGTCAATCACCTTCAAACAAAAGTAAAATTACTTGCGGCGTCCCACAAGGTTCGGTACTGGGCCCACTTTTATTCTCAATTTACATTAACGACCTATCATCTATCAACATCCAAGGAAAATTTACTTTATTTGCTGATGATACTACAATTTTATGGCATGCTCCTAACAACCATACGTTGTATGAAGTTATTGAGAATGACATCACGAAAGTGAAAGACTGGTTTGACTCAAATCTCTTCAGCTTGGATTCATCAAAAACAAAAGTAGTGTCCTATCATTGCCAGATCCCAGCCGTACATCTAAATAATATTCAAATTGATAACGTACCAACTTCTAAATTCCTTGGCTTCTTCCTTGACAATGATTTGAATTTCAACAAACATGTAGATACTTTGAAATCGAAGCTCTCTACTGGATGTTATGCAATACGAGTAACTGCATTTGAGCTCGGATCTGCAGAAGCTAGAATGGTTTATCATTCCCTTTTTGAATATCATCTTCGTTATGGTATTTGCTTTTGGGGTGTGTGTTCTACCACATGCTTTCAATCAGTATTATCAATACAAAAACGTGCAATACGATGCATATGCAAAGCCAAGCCTAGGGATTCTTGTCGGCCTCTTTCTGCCTCCAACAGAATCCTCATTTATATATGAGACAATCTGCCTTCTCGTCAAAAATAGGGTATTGTTCAACAACTTGGACGAGCCAATGTATCAAACCAGGCAAAGATTCAGCTTTAAATTACCGCCTCATTATAGCTCAGCAGAATTCTACGATGATAATTTCAATTGGGAAGACAAACTGTAATATCTACGGTATTTTGTTGATTTGATTCAATTCAGTTTAAATTGATTCATTTAATTTTATTGACCATGTTCTTATATCCTGAACGTTTGTATTAGGTTATTATTATTTACATGTCTCTTTTCAGTTCATGTTATCACTTACTTTCAATGATTTTACTTTTGTGATACTTTTGTGATTTCATGTATATGTTATTTATATTTTGCACAAGGCGTTGTCAATAAGAATTTATTCTTCAATAAATAAAGTATATTTGAAATGAATTGAAAAAGTGAACTGAGTTAAACCTCAAAACGATGAGCAACCACAGTCCGTCGCGTATTTCTGATATGAACCACTCTTGGTGGAATCAAATGTGCCAAGTCACTTGAACACTTCCCGTGAAAGTATCCATAGAAGAGAGACAAATCTCCAACCTTTCTTCGAAATTCCAAGATAGTAAATGATGTTCGCGATTTTAATAAGGCAGATGTCTTTTTTCTGGATCTAATCCAGCAGCTTTAGGGTATGCTTAGCGGCGCAGCTCCTTATATAAGAACAATACTCCAAAAAAGGCCTGATCTGAGCTTTATAAAGCATCAAAAGTTGCTGAGGTGTGCACAGTTCTCTGGGTTCGGAACAGTGTTCCAAGCTTTTGAGAAGCAGCCCCTGCAATTCCAGCGACATGCTTGTGAAAAGACATATTGATGTCCCTTTTAACCACAAAAAAACTCATCTAAGTATAGAGTGGAATTGAATAACCTGAAATTATTATATCCGGTTCAGAGATATTGACCTTTTTGGAGAAAACCGATGCCTGGGTTTTCCTGGCATTGAATTGAACCTGATTATTTTCACCCCGATTCGACATTACTCCTAGATCCTTATTAAGATATGAAACTTTCTGCTGCCGGTGAAGAAATGCAACCCAATAAGTCGTTGATTAAAGGGGGTTGGAGAAAATATAGATCCCTGGAAAATACCAACGTTGATGGTGAAAGTATTCAGGAGAACGTGCACTGTTTGAGTATGATGACGGGCACTTCATCAGGACCAGAAGCGTGAATAATATTGAGCTGTTTCAGAATCCGTCTGACTAGACGTTGCCGAAAAATAATTTTCGTTATTGTTTATTCTAGTGTGGGGATAGTTGGTGGCACCTTTTCCAGGAAATCGACTATGGAGTGAGGCGCAGATTGTTCCTCTAGTAGATTTGCTGCTTCTATGGATGTTGTTGCAATTGAACCATCCGCTTGTGTTACTGTTGTAATTGTGCATTTTATAAACTTTTGACTAACAGCTTTAGCTACTGACCAGAAGGATCTAGACCCATTGGAATTGGCCAGCAGTTTATCCGTAATTCTCTGATTGTGAAGTTCTTTGCTTTCATTCATCCTGATTATACAGCTGTTTCGAGCAATAACAAACCTAGTTTGGTTTTCGGCATTGAGATTTTTGGCATCTGGCTGTAGGCTAGATTTTTGAAGGCGACAGTTCACTCGCAGTGTTGATTGAACCAAGATTTGCCGTTAGAAGTTCGTTTCATTGAAAAAGAAATATATGCAACCATGGATGATACAACAACTTCCGTGACTTCAGAAGCACAAACAGATGAATCTCTAAAGTTGAAACAAACATCTACCTAGGAAAATGGTCTTGAAGATCCTTCTACTCAGCAGATCTGTAATGCCAAACTTTGCGCGGCTCCAATTGTTTCTCAACATTCATCGACAATTCACTCAGAACTCAAATGAGTTTGCGAAGATCCCAATGGAGACCCTACGGTGACCGTGTGAATTTCTGGATTGGTTGTTAGATATAGTTCCAGAAGACTAACATATTCTCCATCAAGATCGGAAATCCTGGTTGGCACATTTATAATCTGAGTAAGTCCGCTGTTTATAGCAAAAGCCTCAACTTTGCGCCTTGTTCTTATTCGATATTCGAAAATTTGACCGAGTTTGGAAATTTTGGCACTGGGATGATTGATTTGCAAAAGTCAATGGTGTTTGCGATTGAAGAGAATAGTGACCTATATTGTGTATCGCTTGGTGGTCGATAAACGCAGCATATGAATTTGGTGATCTTCAGTGATATTATTTTGAACCACATAACATCAAAGATTTGGGGTTCCAGCATTTTCTTCCATTGACAGGAGTGATTGCTTCTGATGAAAGAGATATTCCAAAGTTACGTTTGAATTGATGAGTGGGAATCATAGTCGGGATATAGAAAATTGACGGGATTTGTTGAAGCACTGACTTTGAATTCTGTGAGAACAAGAATACGAGGACTAGGTATTTGTTCGCAGATGTTGGTGAACTGAGTTTATATTTGAGGTGAGTCCTCTGATATTGCAGAAATGAAGTTGCTAGTGGGCCTCTTCGCAACTGCTGTTACCATGCTATTTTTCTGTGTACTGACGTTGGAAAGACCCTCTTGACTGTAAAAAATGGTGATTTTTTAATAACGTCTGCAGGATGATGACCTCGAATCAGGTTTACCTCCGGAGTATTTTGACCCTAGGAGCGCCATCATACAATTTTTTCCTATATTCCCACCCTTGAAACCGGAAACAGCTGCATAGCAATGAAACGTTACGCTAAATGCACACACACCGATTTTGGACGGCCGATTTTATACCGGTCGTCCAAATTCCAATAGTGAACCTCATGTGTGTACGGGACCTGGC
Organism: Leptinotarsa decemlineata; assembly: GCF_025532065.1. Taxonomy (NCBI): domain Eukaryota; kingdom Metazoa; phylum Arthropoda; class Insecta; order Coleoptera; family Chrysomelidae; genus Leptinotarsa; species Leptinotarsa decemlineata. Next base: position 14,070,346 of record NW_027412747.1, read on the forward strand.
ACACACACTGACCGGTGATCGGTGTCGATCACCGGTAAGCAAGTGTGCCAGATACCGTTCCCACATGTGGTTCACTATTGGAATTTGGACGACCGGTATAAAATCGGCCGTCCACAATCGGTGTGTGTGCAGTTAGCCTTAGCCCGAAACCAACCTCACTCTGCCTAAGGCTAATTGCACACACACCGATTGTGTAGGGCCAGTATAAAATCGGCCGATATTTTATTGGTAGCGGGATTTTTATCGGTCAAACAATCAGTTGCTTTGTTGTCGTAATTAGCACGCACTACTAAAACGAAGTTAATGCGTAGTAACTACAATTTCACCGAGCATTCGAGACTGGAATGGTCGGTAAAAAACTGGTGAGTATGCAAGAGTGTATTTAATCATGTACGCCACTACTTCCCAGTACTGCCGGCGATACCGGTAAAAATAAATCAAGATATATCCAACTTAATTACTACATCTGGAAGTCATTGGTTGGAGATGGACGGCAGTAAATATTACAAAAATAATCGTGAAGATATGCGTCATAAATCAAGAAATATCACAGGTAAGATGCCTCCGCAGTTCGGGATTATTTATGGATGATGAACTGAGATTAAAATCCCAAATCTGTCATATTCGCCAAATAAAATTCATGAACTTGAAGAAAATATATACCAATTGGCAATTCCTTAATCAGAAAATAAAATAAATTTTTCTATGATGCAACGGTACTAGCTAGATTCAATTATTGTGACTCGATATATGGTTCATTTTCAGATGCCGAAGATATCTGTTGTGTACAAAATTCGTGTTTGCGACTTATATATGGGATGAGAAGGCGACAAAATATATCTCACAAACTGAATGAGCATGATCGGTTGAATATGACAAGGATAACATTTTTGCATTCATCTTGTCTGTTTCACAAAATTATCAGCTCAAAACATTTCCGAGCAAATTTTCTTTCAGAGAGGATATCCATAAAATAAACTTTCGTTTTAGTGGAACCATTCATATAACAACCACATATGAAAGACCTCTTTTGTAGCAAGTGTCGGAGTTTTATAATTCCCCTAGATTTAAAGATTTTGAATAAATAAGTTTTCAAAAAAAGAATGGAACCTCATATTCTTGATGAACAATCAAATGCAAGTATGAATTTAATTGATGAACTGTGCTATTCTCAAAAAATGATATGTGTGTTGGTAGGGAGATGTAAGTAGATTCACAGATATACGTGTCTGCCAAATTGAAATTTTTTTGTTCCTTATTTTCCCGATATTAGGTTAGTATCCCAAGTATTTTAGGATCCCAAGTATCTGAGCGTACTTGGAATACCTACCTAATATCTTTCAGATATATGTTTTCACGCTTTTTCTTGTATTTATCCTTATATGAATCAAATATAGAATACTGTTTCAACACGTCAATTCACCAGATCATTGATGGAAATTTCTATTTCATAACAAGACAACTTCCTATCGTAACAAGAGTCTTTGTATTCCCCATTGAATGCATATTCTACAGTATTCCACTACAAACTTCGCCAACATATCGATCATTCATTTTGACTTTCGATCCCAATTCCGACTATTTAGAGTTTCCGTTCTACTTTGAAATTTGCGGTAACATCAGTGTATCTGGTGGAGAGATTTATCAAATCAGGAAAAGGAAATTTGCCAATCAGAAACTGGCGGATAATTAGTGCAGTTCTGCATACGGTGAAACGAGAAATTTGATTTGGATACAATGGGTGATATTTCCAATAATATGTTTGAACAAGTTCGAACTTATAGAAGTATGATTTGTAGAAATATAAGAATATTTTTGTTGGGGAGTCAATATTTTTCAACCCTTTCTTCTGGTTCTGAAAAATATGAGCACTTATTGAAAGCTGGTAGTATCGCGGATGTGATTGAGAAAGTTTCGAGGAGTTACTCTTCTATGAAGCCACGGAAATTCAATATTGTATATAAAGTGTGTGAGATATCGTCGAAATTTTTCATTCGTTTGAGAGATTTATTGATGCCATTATGTGTGGAATATAACTTCTTTCAAATATCCGCCATGACTTATTTGGGTGGAGCAGTATGAAGCATAAATCAGGTTGAATTTGACACGCATGAGTTAGCTTTGAGGACCGCTGTGATTTGTGGCTCATTAGCATATACCTGTGACTTGAGAAAACTTCACAAAAACAATCTGATGGAGTCAAATCGCATGATATTGGTGGCCGGTTCACAGCATCTTCACATGGGATGACCATGATAGGAGATCCCAAACTGATGTCATATATACAGACTTCTCTAAAGGGTTCGACATACTTGATCACGGATTACTGCTATCGAAATTGTACAGCTACGGCTTTTCTCTGGGATGACCATGATAGGAGATCCCAAACTGATGTCATATATACAGACTTCTCTAAAGGGTTCGACATACTTGATCACGGATTACTGCTATCGAAATTGTACAGGTACGGCTTTTCTCTGGCACTCAACCAACTTTTTATATCATACTCCAGTGACAAGCGTCAGTATGTTATATTCAATGGCTTCAATTCTGTGAAATAGGTATTCAGCTACCTCGGGTGTTCCACAAGAAAGCAACCTAGGTCCTCTCTTTACATACAGAATTCGAAAGACAATAAGGAAACCTGTTAGAATATCTGGTAATCAATAAATGCGAATATTCAAATTCTCTTTTAAACGACCAAAGTTATTCATTGACATTTATTGAAATTCTTCTCATAAAATGAAGTCATATTCACATATAGACTGTTTTCTTGGAAATGATATTGTTTCAATTTTATTGATGAACGTTACAAACATGCAGTTGGGTCCCGGTCTGTAGGTGATCTGCTCGAATAATCCTGCTGCTGGATGAACAAGAAACATCTGCGAGGCTAATCTTTGTGAGGTATCTTGCATAGATGTCTGTGGAATGTGATTCCATAGAGGTGATTGTAGTATTTATTGGCCATATTTACATTTAGAGTGAGCACTATATGTGAAGGATAAATTCATTTTCTACGTTATTAGCCATTTTCAAGAAAAACCCTGAAACACTTCGAATCATGTATTCGAAAAAAAACTCTGTAACATAAAAAAATTCCCTCTTTTTCCCCCTCAACGTGACAGCCACCACCCCAATTTTTTAAATGCAAAAGGAGGTCAAGTGATACCTCATTTTGAAGGGTATTCAATTTTCTGTACAGCCATATTTTTATTTTTCAATTTCGTGCATGCGTCATAATGAAAAAAAAAAATTCAAATTGTTGAAAGGTATCACGTAAGTATTCCAATGAAGCCGTCCACTATTCAATATGACATGCACCTTAAATTTTTTCGTCTGTTTTTACCAATCGTTCTTTGTCAGCCGTGACAGTTGAGTAAAAAATTGTATGTTTTCTTTCTTATTATTCAATGGGCTATGCTTGAAGACTGGCAGTAAACAAATCTAAAGCAAATGGAACTTCAAACGTTCAAGCCAGTCTCTATATACCTACACAGTAGGTTCAATGGACTGACGCCTATCAGAAAACAACTACTCCCCTGGCTAATACCACGAAGGGCGTTGGATTATATCCGACAGGCGTCAGTGCAGGAATCTTCACAGAAAATGTCCTGCATATGCAATTGGCAATACTACTGAAAGAGTCGACCTTCAATTATGGAACGGGCACACTTGCAGACCGGTTTCGGGCTTATTAGCCACTCATCAGTGCAAGATAGTGACCATCATCGACCTAAAGTCAATGATAGGCGTCAGTCCATTGAACCTACTGTGTAGGTATATAGAGACTGGCTTGAACGTTTGAAGTTCCATTTGCTTTAGATTTGTTTACTGCCAGTCTTCAAGCATAGCCCATTTACTAATGAGAAAGTTTTTATTCCTTATTTAGAGGAATCGGGCAGATTAAGGATGTGCAGTTGGTTAGTACCTCGTCCACTAGATGGAGTGACATTTTTTATGTTCGCTCCAACTTCGGAAGAGGAATGAAATACTCTGAAAGGATTCCGATTTTCAATTGTGGAATATCATTGACTTTAGGTCGATGATGGTCACTATCTTGCACTGATGAGTGGCTAATAAGCCCGAAACCGGTCTGCAAGTGTGCCCGTTCCATAATTGAAGGTCGACTCTTTCAGTTGTATTGCCAATTGCATATGCAGGACATTTTCTGTGAAGATTCCTGCACTGACGCCTGTCGGATATAATCCAACGCCCTTCGTGGTATTAGCCAGGGGAGTGGTTGTTTTCTGATAGGCGTCAGTTCATTGAACCTACTGTGTAGGTATATAGAGACTGGCTTGAACGTTTGAAGTTCCATTTGCTTTAGATTTGTTTACTGCCAGTCTTCAAGCATAGCCCATTGACTAATAAGAAAGTTTTTATTCCTTATTTAGAGGAATCGAGCAGATTAAGGATGTGCAGTTGGTTAGTACCTCGTCCACTAGATGGAGTGACATTTTTGATGTTCGCTCCAACTTCGGAAGAGGAATGAAATACTCTGAAAGGATTCCGATTTTCAATTGTGGAATATCATTGACTTTAGGTCGATGATGGTCACTATCTTGCACTGATGAGTGGCTAATAAGCCCGAAACCGGTCTGCAAGTGTGCCCGTTCCATAATTGAAGGTCGACTCTTTCAGTTGTATTGCCAATTGCATATGCAGGACATTTTCTGTGAAGATTCCTGCACTGACGCCTGTCGGATATAATCCAACGCCCTTCGTGGTATTAGCCAGGGGAGTAGTTGTTTTCTGATAGGCGTCAGTCCATTGAACCTACTGTGTAGGTATATAGAGACTGGCTTGAACGTTTGAAGTTCCATTTGCTTTAGATTTGTATGTTTTCTGTGAACTTGCTGAAGAGAAACAGTTTTGCAGTTGTTGTTTGTGTTTCTTGTTCAGTATAACTTTTAGACAATAGGCTGAAAGTTCTAGCAATGTATCATATGACTGAACGTTAAATAGTAGAAATGTTAATACTACTAGGATATGAGGACAAAACTAGAACCCAGAAAAATGTAAGTGAAATGTTCAATGATGAATATCCTGATCATCATATTTCTCAATCTACCGTTAGTAGAATCGAAACGAAATTTCGTGAATTTGGGACTGTCAAAGATATTTCAAAACCAGGCAGGAGTGCATTGATTGACGATGGGAAGAAATTGGATATTTTGGTAGACATCGAGGAGAACCCACATAAACCTACCCGACAATTTACCGCCGATTACGACATAAGTCAAAGTTCGATATTGCGTGTTTTTTAAAGTGAAAAGTATCACCCTTATAAAGTACAATTGGTATATGAACTCAACGGAGACGATCCAGATCGCACAACTGAGTTTTGGGAAATAATGGAAGCTAGGTGCCTGCGGGATCCTTCGTTTAAGAAAAATATATTTTTTTAAATGGAACCGTCAACAGACACAACTGTCGATATTGGAGTCAAGAAAATCCCCATTGGATGATGGAGGCCCACACTGAATATCCCAGAAAATAAATGTTTGGACAGGGATTATAAATAATCGCATAATTAGACCATATTTTTTCAACGAAACATTAAACGGTGAACGTTACTCGGAGTTTTTGACTAATTTTTCAGTTCCAACGTTAAAAAGATCTTTTCCAGATAATGATAATCCGAATCTAATAGATAGGAGTATCTGTTATCAGCAAGATGGTGCTCCACCACATTTTGCAGCTGACGTTCGTGCATATCTTAATGAAGTTTTTCCCAACAGATGGATTGGTAGACGAGGTGCCATAGAGTGGCCAGTCCGTTCTTCCGACATCACACCGCCTAACTACTTTTTGTGGGGTTACCTAAAATCCAAAGTATACGTCAATAGACCAAACAATATTGAAAGTTTGCGAATCAGTATTAGAGAAGAAATAGAACGTATCACTTCCGAAACCATTCAAGATGTTGTTGATAACTTTCAGCAACGCCTCAATTATTGTTAAGGAACAAATGGCTGTCAGTTTGAACATTTGATCTGGAGACGTCCATTAGTTGCACATTGATTGCTACCGCTTCAATAAATGATTTAGATAACACAATTTATTGAATTGATTTTTTGAAGCATGCACGAAATTAAAAAATAAAGATATGGCTGTATAGAAAAATGAATACCCTTCAAAAAGAGGTATCACTTGACCCCGTTTTGCATTCAAAAAGATTGGGTGGTGGCTGTCACGTTAAGGGGGGTGAAGGAGCGGAGATTTTTTTATTTCACAGAGTGTCTTTTTGAATACATAATTCGACGTGTTTCAGGGTTTTTCTTGAAAATGACTAATAACGTAGAAAATCAATTTATCCGTTACATATGGTGCTCATTGTATAAAAATTTCACGTTACTTAGATGAAAATTAAACAATTTAATTATAAAGGTAAGAAAATAACTATATTATACGTATTTACACATTAAAACACCCGATTGGTAAACATTCAGTGCTTGGATGCCAATGCCAGAAATTCATCTAATGAATAGAGAAGCTATTTTTCAGGAGACGTTTTTTTGTTGCATTTTTGGCAAATTGTTATAAAGACATATGCAATTGTAAATTGTGGACTTTCTAAATGTTGCAGGTTTATGTTTGGGTATTTCCAATATAGAACATCTCCAACATGGTATCAGTCGGGAAAGTAGTTGTTTTCTGGCAGGCATTTGCCAGGACCTACAATGTAGTTAGTTGGAAGCATTGAATATTTCTAAATTTCATTTTGTGATATTAATTTTCTATAATTAAATAATTGTGCTTTCTTATCCTACCTGTTTAATGATCATGTATCTAATGAGTTTTGAAATCATTATTTGTTACATAAAAGATATTGAAGGATAGTTTGAAATACGATTGCAAAACACATTTTGAATAAGACACTGTGAAAATTGTATAATTATTATCAAGGATGGCGTTATTGATTATTTTCATCAAATGACAAGTCATATCAAGAATCTGTCTATCTGTTTTTCCGTTAATCAGCTGTCGCCCTAATACGAATGACAACTCTCAGAAGTTGAGAAACTTGTGCGAGCTAATTACTAACGAGGTCTTACCTTTTAACGTGTGATTCCTAACACGGTTGCAGAGTCATTCCAGCTTCAACCAGATAAATTCTCCCGAAAAAAATATCTGGTCGAGGCGGGAATCGAACCCACGGTCTTCCGATCGTGAGTCGGGCGCACTACCACCGCGGCCAATTCCACAACAAGGAACAAGCACTTATTATGAATCATACGTAGGCATATCTACTATAGTCCAAGCGGTGGGTCGAAAATGAAGGGGTCTATTTGCAAAGGGTCGTGAGGAAATGAAATTTGGTGGGATGGTAGACATAAATACCCTGACAGTACACCTGAGTTACGACCGCGAGGGTTTGCCGCTCGAGGGTGGAGGATGAAAATTCTGCATCGCGACACTTTAAGAGGAAATTGAGCTTTGTTGAAAGAAAGAAAGAAAGGAAAAAAGTTGAAATGAAATATGTACAGGATAAAATCGTGCATAATTTTGAACTCACCGTTTTTCCGATATACTCTACCTCAAGGGTGGTGTGGAAACAAGTTGAAAATGAAACTTTTCTGTATCATGTATACACAAAAATAATAAATTTGGTGCCTGGGTGAACAATAATGAGGAAATTTCGACAGGATTCTGATAATTACAAAATGGGAGTATATAGAGACGCGCTTCAAAACATAATAGCATTTATTATATGAGGCCAAATATATCAAATCGAAGATCTGCAGACTCAGAAATCATTACTTTCTTGGAAAAAAAATATTACATAATTGTTTCACAGCGACCTTCGTTTTGATCCACGCTGAAATTCTCATTTTGTTGAACATTGCAAATCAATTGCAACTACTGGTCGTAAACAAACAGGCGTCGAGTTTTAAATAACGCACGATTTTATGCCGTACATATTTTATCTGAACTTTTTTTTGATAGGATTTACCACAAAGCTCAATTTCCTCTTGAAGCGTTGCGATGCAGAGATTCATCCCCCCATCCCCAGAGCGGCAACCCCCCGAGGTCGCAGCTGTACTTTGTCTACCATTCTACCAAATTTCATTTCCTTCCGAACTTTTGCGAATAGAAACTAACTACCGCTTGGTCGGTCTACCAGGTATATCTGTAACAACGTTTTCTAGTAAAGCTTCCAAATTAGTTAGCAGAATAACTCTGTTTATTTGGATATCAGATATACGGGGGTTCGAAGTTTGATTCTGTGATATTGGTGGTACTGAAAAAAAAAGACTGAAACCATTTAGAACCAAATTTTGTGGTATCAGCTATTTTATGAATCCGTAATATCATTTTGTGAATGAGAAAGAGGAAAATCAGGACTGTTACGTTTAACATCAGCCTTGTGTTCTGCAGATTTTAGAAGATTGTTCTGTTGGGAGTTGTAAGATTGTAGAATGGAGTGCTTCGTATCTGGGGCAACAGCACAGATGCATTTTATTGAGCTAGATCCGGCCGTAGTAGAGTCATTCACTCCAAGTTCACTAACAGGTGAGGTCATAGCAACAAGAAAGTTTCATAAAATTTCTCAGGTGCAACGCGAATACGACTGCATCTAAGTTCATGATATAACTCTTTCAAACCCATATCAATTTCATGAAAATGAGTAGATAATGAAGCGATATACTGAGTTATTTTTATTGAAAACATTTATTGTCGTGTTTCGCATATTTTAGTGTCTAACGTTTCATCTGCAACAACGGTGTAGTGTTCAAAGTTCATCGTTTGGAGTCCATTCTAGGTTTATTTCATCGATAGGAAGTACTTTTCATTGAACTTTGAGCTAACTCGAGCATTGATTGCTACAGGTCCATTTTGATCAAAATATATTTTTGCATTTCTGTCAGATCCCTATACAGTTGAGCAAATTCTATAATTTTATGAGTTACTTTCAAACTATAAGTAATACAGAGTAGAGTAGAAGAAACAATGTTGCAAATTTCAACATTGTTGACTAGTGAAAAAGAGCTGAAGATAGCAACATCAATACCAGAAATATCATGCAAAATCCAAATTGCTTGCATTTTTTTAAATCGTTTTGCTGCTTGGAAAGATAGGAAAACATAAATTGAAAGGGTTATATTGATTCCATGTTTATGTAAAGGTAGTTGTTCCAAAAGTATTTTTTATTTCATATAATCAATTGCTTATATGGAAGTAGTTGTTTCTGGAAGGATTTTTTTTTCAGTTCGTGTGTGAAAGTAACTTCTATGCATGATCTACGCATATATATATATATATATATATATATATATATATATATATATATATATATATATATATATATATATATATATATATATATATATATATATTTATATATATATATATATATATATATATATATATATATATATATATATATATATATATATATATATATATTCTTCTTTGGAAGATTCCCATTTTTTTTTGTATGAAGATTGAGGACTAGAAAGCGAAAACGTTTCTTTCTCAAAAATAATAAAATAATCTCTTCTAAACAGATACCACCATCACTTAAAACAACATTTCTTGAATTGTAACGTACGTGAGTACGAAATGTCGTTATGTACTTTAAACGGCCACATAAGTAGACTTAAAATTACCAAAAGGAACAATTCATTCAGGTCAGTCTCAATTTCCTACACTGTAGGTTAATGGACTCACATCTATTAGAAAACAACTACTCCCCTGGCTAATATCACAAAAGACATTGGATTATATCCGACACCTGACAGTGTAGGACTCTTTACTGAAATTATTCCTGCATATGCTGTTGGCGATACAACTGCCGCAATAAATTTTAAATTATTGCACTTGCAGACCGGTTTCGGGCTGTTTGGCCACTCTCCAGTACAAGATTGTGTTTATCATCAACATGTAGTCGATGATTTCCAACAATTGAAAATTGTATTCCTTCAGAGTATCATTCCTTGAACTGGGATGAAGAGGACAACAAACAACAGGTTTGTTATCGCCCTATCTGCCTGTGAACGAGGTAACCAACCGCATATCCGAGATGAGACTGGCCTGAACGAATCATTCCTTCAGATGATTTGTTTTATAGCCAGTCTTAAAGTATTCCCACTTACTATATGTGAAAAGTTTTCTTTCCTTATACAAGGAATTGGGCAAAATGCGTTTGGTGACCTCGTTACTTGTTGTTTCTTGTCTTTTTCGGCCTAGTTCGAGGAATGAAACTCTAAAGGAATTTGATTTTCAGTCATCGGAAATCACCGACTTTATGTTGTTGGTAGACACTGCCTTGAACTGACGAGTGGCCAAACAGCCCGAAACCGCTCTGCAAGTGTGTTCCAATGTTTGAAAATCTATTGCGGCAGTTTTATCGCCAACAGCATATGCAGGAATAATTTCTGTGAAGAATCCTGCACTCTCATCTGTCGGATAAAGAAGTAACTTCTTTGCATGATCTACACATCCATGTATATATATATATATATATATATATATATATATATATATATATATATATATATATATATATATATATATATATATATATGACGACAAGACGAACATTTCTCTTCGTGGTTCGGTGTGGACAGATAACAAGTGATATGGTAGAGCACTAGTCTATTACATATTTTTTTCGATTTGAGACTGTGTCAAATCTGTGATGTATTGTTGCAATGGAAAAATTAACCTCTTTCCGACCGGGAAAACCAGGTCGATTTCATTCTCGCGAGTATCTATTCCCGTCTGTGTTCCATATCGCATCTCGAAACCTCATGAAACAGAAAAACATGATTTCTCTTTTAATTTAACCTCAACCCGACGTTTACGACCTTCCTATGCTTTCTCCCCGTTCTTTCGTATTGTTAGGGCTGTTATTTGGAGCATTTCTTATCGTATATTCGGAGCACACCTTTACGAAGTTTATTGTGGAAGTATCGATTTCATCCATCATATCTAGAGAAACGAGTTGGTTGGTTCGACCTAACGGTGAATTTACATAAATTCTTGATGAACACTGTTTTGCTCTTTGTTACGTCTTTTGGTATTCCTACTTTCGCATAAGCATTCTTAGGGAATTTCAACATTAGATTTTGTGAAGAGTAGGTCGTGGAACACTCTTCACAAGCTATAACTGCCAGAGAAGGACATTTATACGCAAAAATTCAAAAACAGATCGTCTGTTCATGAAGAAAATACATTTTGACCTCGAGATGTTTGCAAAACCTTCAACTTTTTGTGACATGTCTTCATATTCCAGTATTTCTACTTTATCGTGGTATATAATGATTGATAGATAATTTTATACGATATACATTGATGTTGATAATTTTTTCCAAATAATAATTTTTGCCTCTTTTCAGCTCTCATATGTTGTAGTTAGGCAATTCCTGGCCAATTTTTCTTTATGAATTCAAATTGAACCGAAGCGCTCCCGAAATAACCCAAAAATTTTATCAGGCATTTGGCAATGGGAGTGTTTTTGAACGCACTGTTCGATATAGTTTGCAAAATTCCGTTCCGGAGATTTCAGCTTCGAATATGGGTCCCGTAGTGGTCGACCTACAGTAACCCTGGAAGATAATTTGAGGATTTCAATGGAGACTGACCCATCATAAACGATGCGTGAGATAGCGGAAGAACTGGGCGTCAGTTCTCATGCGGTTTCGTATGGCTTGAAACGTTAGGTTGGGTTAGATTAGGTCCAAAGTAAGTGGGTCTATTCGACCCTCCACCGCAACCCGCGGGGGGTTTATTGTTGCTCACACTTATCACCCTCGAGCAAATAAACCTAGCTTCTCAACGAAGCTGATTAGTTTGTATAGTGAGTAGTCTTCCAGGTCAGATGGTAAGAGTACGGCTCTGCCGAACTCTATAAATCTGATTCGGTCCCCAGCGGCGCAGGCACAAAATATGAGCTCTGCTGTTTCATCATTTTTCCAAACAGAGGCGATACACACTGTCTTTCGACAGTGTCTGTCTGGAGGAAAGGGAGGACGAAGGCTATCGAAGTATATGTAGATGCCGGGGCGAGTATAGAGAAAAAAGGAATGGGGATAGGCTGGCCATATAAAAGAGAAAGGAATGAATGGATCACAGGGAATAAAAGGGTCACCGGACAAAGCAGCGTGAACGAGGCAGAGCTAATTGCGATCGAGCGTGTGATCAGCATGTGGGGCATGGATGAGCGTGAAAGTAGTCAGTGACTTTGCAATGGCGGTGAAAAGAGTGAAAGCAGGAAGAGTGGGGAGTAAAAGGGCAGCGATGATTCAGCGGATGATTGAGGAGAGGCATGGAAGGGGAGTACGTACCCTGATTACGTGGAGGAGGGGGCACGACCGGAACAATGAAGGTCATGCGCGAAGGCTCATGAAGAAGCCACCAAGGGCATGGATAGAGCAGAAATTACGTGGGAAATGACAAGGACTTACAATGAAACGGATAAGAGGAGAAGTATAAAAGAGAAGATTAGGAGAGAATGGCAGAGGAAGTGGGAGACAGGCACGACTGGGCGGCTGTTCTACAGGTTTTGCAGAACAGTCGGATATGAATCCCTGCTTACTGGGCATAGGAACTTTCCGGGATGGAGAGGACGGAAAGGATACGGAGTGAAATTATGTTGAGAGATACAAATGGGAAAAAAGATGAATGGATACGTTTTGTGAATGAATGGGCGGAGAATGTAATGAGAGAAAAAAGAGAAGGATAGATGTGGAGCTGCACCAAAGCCAGCGTGGTGAACAGTAAAAGGAGGGGGTATTAAGTTCGACAATTATGGCTTGAAACGATACCGCTAGACTGTGAACGAATCCAAGGAGGTGCAGTATTGTTTATATAAAACAAATATAGGGGCTGGGAAAGAAGAACAGATTTACGTTGAAGTTTCCGTTAGGTTATCTGATTGCTGGGGTAGCTACAATGTTATGAGTTTGATTTATTTTTGTTTTGTTATTTAAGATGAAAATGTTAAGTTTGGGATTGATAACATTTGTAATTATTTTGGGAAATAACGGTACGGGATACGGTGGTACGGGGAGGGGGTGAGTTCGGAGGCGTAGGGGTTCCCTTGACAGCGGTGGCAATAGATAATGGGAAGATGCCTGATGCAAGGCCTACGGGCTAGGACATCCAAGGCAAAAGCGTAATTCATGTCTTCCGACAGTCCGATTCTCTGCATATGATGATTCAAATGACAGTGACCTGTAAGAAGGCCCGTTAAACATCGTAGTTCATCCCTACTGTAGTTCAACAACTGTTTGATATCAAGCTTCGGAGTGTGAATAAATGCCTTGGAGTGAGCATATCCTGGAAGATTCTGCCAGAAGTCCATAAATCTTCTTGCCATCCAGGTGTTCAATCTTTGTTTGGCAAAGCCTGAAGTGATGCCAATGACAGGTTCTGGTTCGAGGAAACTTTTGCAGCACCCTCTTTCGGCTTAAAACGTACTCGAGAGGTCAAATGTCTAAAAGTGGTTGCCCCCGAATTTTAACAATCGACAGAAATAATCACGTTTCCAAATATGTTTTTCTTCGCTTATGCGCAACCAAAATAATTCTTTTTGAATCTGATCGTCACGTGTAATGAAAAGAGGACATCAGGAAAAAGTTGTTGGGCACCGATTAGCCACCCAGGTATATGCTGATGGCAAAAACCCACAAAAAACATGGTTACTGTATAGTGGTCAGCAGCTGGTGTGACCCACTTCAACTTTCTGCAACTAGGCCAAATCTTCACAGCAGAGTAGTCCTATTAAAAACAAATCGACGAAATATACCAAACATCGAACATTCATTTATCTCTGTTCAGTGCATTGCATTATACTAATTTTATAGTTAATGACATGGTTACCCGTATTGCACTGGGAACTGGAGCACTCAAACTCAATGTGGACTGAACAAAAAATTTTTAGTGATGGTAATCAATCTCAAAACGGTAGTATCTATATACAATTCGGTAATCAACCTATTAGCTTTTGTTAATTCACAGTGAAAAATATATTAATTGAGATTTTCGTCTATCCGAACTGGAACAATGAGATCAAACAATTATGATTGTTATTATGTTTCATCACACTGATTTTCTGATTAGTTTTGATGATTTTTCCATCAGAAATTTTCATTGGTTTTGTTCAGTTTTTGATCAGGAATTCATTATTTTGTTCTTTCCGATTTTATGTTTCATAAATCTGAACGGGTTTATTGTCTTAATCATAACAATTTACTTATTTATTTTTTTAACAGCGAAGCCAATTTACAAAAATATATTCAAGAAAGTGTGAAGAACTACAAAGTATTTTTGTCTAATATTTAATGTCTATATTACAATTTACAATTACCAATTTAGTGTGAAATAGTGTGAAAAGCACAATTCCTTGAGATTTTTTTTTTGAACATTCTTAATCGAATCGATATTTACATTATAGTATGGGTCCCATATAACCGAACAATATTCAAGAATGGATCTTACGAAAGCACAGTATAAAATCTATTTTGTTTCAATTGAAAAATCTGTAGAAATTCTCCACACACAATCTAGCATTTTGAGACTTTTCGCCACAATTTCTGATACTTGAAGATCAAAATTAATTTCGCCATCAAATTTAGTTCTTTCAAGAGCTGTATTTGTGATGCACTGTTTGGAGTTGCAAATGCTTTTCTAAGCTTAGACTATATTCTGTTCTCACTGTTGTACAAAAAAGGTTCTGTTTATTTTCTCATTATGTCAGATCAATTTCGTAGAATCACAAAGTGAAAATTTCGTAAAACAAGCCACCTCGTAGCTGATTAACTGTGTGTTGCAGGAAGGTTCAACAAAATCAATGAAACGACTGAAAAAGATCTGCTCTTCGGTTTGTTATAGCGTCATTCTGATCTGATTATCAGAAATCCCGAAGCCACGTGTAACCATACTCGGATTTCAGAAGACTGAAGTGACACGAATTTTCAATAATTCTGAGAAATTGATGCTGAAATATGAGTTTCAACAACAAATGATTTATAACGTAGATTAAATTGTCTCCCAAAGGTCTTAAAGGTATTAGAACTGTTACATCATGAAAGAAAGGTTGAAGAATCACAGTTTCATGTGCTATGAGTACTTCAGGATATTTCATCCCCACTATTTTTATTTTTCCTCGAAAACGATACTCACCACAACTTGAAAAAATGTACCACCAAGAGCTGTTTATACGTGTTCTCATAATGGTTCGGTCAAACGAAATATATTCATTTCATGACCACGCTATTTCATAAAACAGAACAAACCTACTGCTGAAAGACCCAGTGTTGTTAGTTTTAGATAAACACCATTGTCATTTAGTAGTTGTTTACAGCTGATTCTCGGCCTCCCCCCACCACTATGACGTATTAATTGCTTTTTTTATTGGTTGTTGTTTGGTGAAGTCTCGGCCTCCCCCCACCACTATGACGTATTAATTGCTTTTTTTATTGGTTGTTGTTTGGTGAAGTTTTTTTTGTTGTGCAGTGAAGTCAAGGCGTTGTGACCTTGAAGTGTCTGGTGCATGGATCGTTCAGATTTTTTTTTCATATGAGATTTTGTGTGTTTATGTGTGTGTGTAGGAGAATGCACGGTACAGGGTTTCATCATGTGCTTGTTTGTCTATGTACAAACATACGTCTGCATACTTCGAAGATCCTCCAAGTAATAAATGCTCCATCGGTGTTAGGGCACCAAGTTAGTAGTGGAGTGACGTCACAGCAATAACCGTTCAACGGCTAGAGAGCGACATGTTCACTCCACGACGTGTGGCAGAGTAATGCGTATTCATCGGTCTGCCCTCACCTCTCCTGAAGCGATGAAGGTTCGCTCTAGCCCCGCTATCGATGGTGACACAACGGCAGCCGAGGACTGTTTGCCTAGCGTCTACCCTCTCCGAGACCGCAACGACCACTGCTTGCTCGTATATCGACATCTGTTATCGCATTCAGTTGGGAGGTAATCTTGGCGCATGTAGTTGAGAAGTGGGGTTGGCTATGACGTCTTGACGGGTCCTATCAGAGTGTATTTAAGAAGCGTACGAGTGTTGGCTATGTCAGTTTACATCAAGTGAGTTAGTGAGAACTATTATATAAAATGTATTCCTGTGACTGTGGTAAATCTTTCACTCGTAGTGATAATCTTCGTCGGCATCAGCTCCAGAGTTGCCAAGGAGGGCCTGCAGTGAAACGGGTGAGAGTGGATAATGCAACACCTATGTATACGTGCAATTGTTGTAATGTGACAATTCCTATGAGCCAAGTGAATTCTCACCGAAGAACCATGAGTCATAAAAATAATGCATGTGTTCAATTGTCTGACGGTGTTCAAATTATAACGAATGCATTCAATTGCCGCATTGCTACATACAGGGTGGAGAGTTCGATTGTAACCAGTGACTACATTTCATTTTTCAATAAGATTAGGCAGAAGGTCATTGAATTACTGGAATCAGCCATCAGGATCCATAAAAGCATCAAGGTGAATATGGAAGTTTTTGGAATTATATTCTTCAGACTGATGATTCGAGGGACACGAAGTCATTTAATTCCCAAAATAAAATAGTGGACCAATCTTCAGATTTGAATGCTGTTTTTGATGGATTCCGTGATGTAATTGTGGCACAAACGACTGAGTTCCAGGATCGTGACTCAGGTATTTATTTTTTAAAAATTTCAATAAGATTGAATAGTAATATTTTTTTTTTTTTATAATTCAGGTTGGACTTGTGAAAAAATATTGTTTTCTCGAGGTCAACATTAATAAATACAGTCCACTGAAGGACGTTCATATGTGAAGCTGCCTCAATGTATTCAATGGAAGAAAGCTGTTGTGAATGTTCGTAATGAAGATCAATATTGTTTTGCTTGGGCTATAACATCAGCATTATATCCTGCAGATAGTCGAGTGTCCGAACTTACGTCATATCCACATTTTTCCACTGTTTTAGATGTCACAGGTATGGATTTTCCGGTTAAAGTTAATAATAAGAGTATCGAAATATTCGAAGATAGGAATGATATTTCAATTAATGTTTACGGTTTAGAGAGTACATTTGAGAAGGGTAAAATGAAGTATGAAGTGATTGGTCCATTGCGATACTCACAGAGAAGACTCCGGAGACATGTCAATTTGTTGTTTATAACTGATGACTCCGGTAATGGTCACTATTGTTGGATCAAAGATCTTTCAAGATTAGTTTCTAATCAACTATCAGCTCATAGACAGAAAAAATATTTTTGTGACGGATGTTTGATATATTTTTCTGATGAGAGATTGCTTTTACGTCATAATATGTATGATTGTAATCACATTAGTACCACAACACCAACTACTAATTTAAAGATCAATAAATATGGTAGAATGGTTGCGGAAAATAAACTAATGTTTGAAAACTTTGAGAGGCAAATGAGGGTGCCATTTGTAGTGTATGCTGATTTTGAATCAGTGCTTAAACCGATTCATGTGAATGAGCCAAATCCTGGAAGTTCATACACGATTAAAACATTCAAACATGCCCCATATTCATTTGCTTATTTGATAAAGTGTTCATATAATGATGATTTGACAAAATTTGTTACATATAGGGGTGTAGATGCAGCTCAGAAATTTGTGAGTAGCATTGAAGATGATTTTGAAAGAGATACATGAAAATCATCTCAGAAACCCTAAACCAATGGATACACAAACTGTCGAAGAAGAAGAACAGTTTGTTGCAGCCAGAACTTGTGGTATATGTAATAAAGCATTTACTGATGGTGACGTCAAAGTAAGAGATCATTGTCATGTCACAGGAAAGAAAAGATCACATGCCGCTCACTCGAAATGTAATTTAAATTTCAAAATACCAAACTTCATACCTATCATTTTTCATAATTTAAGTGGTTATGATTGTCATTTATTCATAAAAGAATTGTATAGGAATAAAGAGAAAGTTGATGTTATCCCGCAAACTAAAGAGAAATATATATCTTTCACGAAGCATCTCTTTACACACAGCTATACCGATAAAGATGGTGTGGTTAGGAAGAATTATCTCAAAATGAGATTTATCGATAGTTATAAATTTATGACTAATTCGTTGGAGAAGTTGGGTGCAAACTTGACCTCCGATCAATGTTTGGAGATGCACAAACATTTCCCACAAATTGAGAAATTCAATTTGATGAGACAGAAAGGTGTATTTCCATATAGTTTTGTTGATGACATTGACAAATTGAATTATCCATTACTTCCGACAAAAAATCAGTTTTATGACACACTCAATTGTGAACATATATCGGAAACTGATTATGATAGGGCTAGAAAAGTTTGGAATTTATTCGAGTGTCAGAATTTGGGGGAATACTCTGATTTGTATTTGAAGTCGGATGTATTGCTACTATGTGATATTTTTGAAAACTTCCGCACCACAAGTTTAGAGATATATAACTTAGATCCGGCACAATATTACACTGCACCTGGATTATCATGGGATGCCATGTTGAAGTTCACTAATGTTGAATTGGAATTACTAACTGACATTGATATGATTCACTTTTTTCAAAAAGGTATACGAGGTGGAATTAGTCAATGTAGCGAGAGGAAACATATAGCAAATAATAGATTTTTACCCAATTATAATCCCAACGAACTTCCACATTCATTACATATTTAGATGCAACAAATCTATACGGTCACAGTATGTCACAACCTCTACCAACAAGTGAATTTACATGGTTGACACCAAATGAAATTCTTAATCTCGATGTGATGGATGTGAGTACTGATAGTCCGTATGGGTATGTATTTGAAGTGGACATTCATTATCCACAAGAGTTGCATGATAAACATTCTGACCTTCCATTTTTAGTCGAAAAAATAATACCACCTCGTACACAATCGAAAATTCCCAAATTAATTCCAAATTTGAATGATAAAAGAAAATATATTGTTCATTATAGGAATCTACAGCAAGCTGTCAAAAATGGATTGATTGTAATGAATACACATAGAGTATTGAAATTCAAACAATCATGCTGGATGAAACCCTATATAGATCTTAATACTGAAATGCGTAATAGGTCTAACAACAAATCTGTTAAAGATTTCTATAAACTAATGAATAATGCGGTGTATGGAAAGACAATGGAGAATGTAGATAATCGAATTGATGTTAGACTCGTTACACATTGGGAAAATATAAAGAAAAATATAGGTGCCAGCACTCTCATAGCCAAACCAAATTTCAAAAATTGTTCAATTTTCACTGATAATTTCGTTGCCATTCAATTGGGTAGAGTGAAGGTTCATTACGATAAACATTATATTTGGGATTTTCCATATTAGAATTATCTAAAACAGTCATGTATGACTTTTTCTATGGATGCATCAAACAACACTTTGATGAAAATGTCTCTTTACTTTACACAGATACCGACTCGCTCATTCTTAAAGTAAACACAGAAAAATTTTTATGAATTCATAAAAACTAACATAAGTAGATTTGATACATCCAATTACAGTATAGTTAACCAATTCAATATTCCAGTAACAAGTTCAGTCTTGGGTAACTTCAAAGATGAATTTCCAAATGATCCAATCATGAGTTTTTATGGTACAGGTGCTAAAGCATATTATGTGAAATCTGTTGATGGTGAATTTAAGAAAGCCAAAGGGGTTAAACGATCTGTAATAAAGAATGAATTGACATGCGAAGATTATCAAAAAATCGTCGAACAAGGTGGTATGATATTCAGAAAGATGAATTCATTTAGAAGCGTGTTACATGATATGTATACTGAATTAAAAAATAAAGTTGCATTATCATATCACGATGATAAACGATTTATCATTCCGAATACTACCCACACTCTTCCTTGGGGTCATAATGATATTGAATTTTATGAAAACGATCCAAATGAGAACATTCGTTGGATAAGTAATATTATTCAACAATCACAATCTCAGGAGACTCCATTGGATCAATTGATTAATTTATTATCTGCCGAGATCAATGATTGAAATATCATTCAATATCTTCAAAACCGAAAATTCAATATTGATATTTATGTAGCCATTTATAATTAATAATATATGATAGAAGTAATGTGATATTAATGTATTATGTATGTATGTATATGTATTACTGTAATGAATATAAAATGATTAAAATTTTATTTGTATTATTTCTATTTCCCTAATCAATTACTGCAATATATAGTATAATGTAAATGACAGAAATATCAGTTTGAAGAGAATCATCGTAGAGTGCACAATGTCTAAAACAATCGATAAGTTTGGTAGAAAAAGAAAATGGGGTGGTAATGTCATTCGAGGTCCTCCTGGGAATGGTTTTAATTAACAAAAGATGGTCATTATGACATGCAAAGGAAAATATTGAAAAATACAAGTGAACCAATTGACAAGAGTGATTGTGTAACTGTATCATATCTTGAGGGGGAAATTAATGGAGCAAAGGAAGTTATACTTCTAGCCCTACAAGCTGCAATACAATCCACAATAGGCAATATTGCTCGGGACGCCCGGCAAGCATTTAACGATAAAATTGCAGAGGCTCGGATAACTTTCACTCGTAAATTTGACAAACTTACAAGTGATGTAGACATAAAAATGTCTGACATAACAGCGTCTACAAATAAAAAATTTGATGCTATGTCAAACATAACAGGGACTACAATGAAAAAGTATGATGTACTGGAACAGAGAGTTGAAGTATTGGAGAAAACCATAAAGAAGTTTTGGAGAGAAACTATAAAGTCAGGCCATCATCATCAGGTGGACTGGGATATCCAGGACTGAACATTAATCCAAATCATAGAATAATACAACCAAAACCAAAACCAACTGATGATGTATTAATGGAACCAACATGGTGAATGTATTCCCTCGTTAGGTTAGGTTAATAGCTACGTTAGGTTAGCTGCATACTTACGTTAGGTTAGGTGTTAGGTTAGTATTCCCTCGTTAGGTTAGGTTAATAGTTACTGTAGGTTAGGTTAGGTTAGGTTAGGTTAGGTTAGGTTAGGTTAGGTTAGGTTAGGTGTTCGGTTGCATAGCGTAGGTTAGCGTACTAGGTTAGGTTACGTTAATACATACGATAGGTTAGGTGTTCGGTTGCATAGCGGTAGGTTAGCGTACTAGGTTAGGTTACGTTAATACGTTAATACGTTAGGTTAGGTGTTCGGTTGCATATTATGTTACGAACGCGCGCGCGAAGAGGGCGTAGATGTCTCTCCAGATGTCCCGCCTACCTGGGGCCGGGGCCCCACCCACCTGGGCGGAGCCCAGGCAGTGGGCGGGGCCCGTTAGGGCCACCCCCCCCCCCCCCCCCCCCCCCCCCCCCCCCGTCGCCACCAACTTTTCGGATACCCCGCCCCTTTCCGAAGCCCCGCCCCTTTCCGAAGCCCCGCCCCTCCCCTCCCCGAAGCCCCCGCCCCCGACTCCAACATTTGCGCATGTACACCCCTACCCTCATCGCGCATGTGCGCTCCCACCATTTTCCCACCGCTCACGCATCGAAGTCGATACCCTCCGGAGAGCACTCCACAACATTCAGTTCGAGAAGTCATCTCATCGAGAGCAGTCCACTCCACAACAAGGCAGTACGTTCCAACGACCAACTTGATATTTGAGTAAGTAAATTAGGAATGTTATTTTTTATATCAACTAACTTTGTATTATTTCTTCTTTTTCAGAATGGCAACCAATACACAGGAGGTGAATAATGCTGTGGCGTCTATTCTGCCGGTGTCCGCTGACCAGGAGGAGGCAGCATCTTCGAGAGCGGCGGTGACGGTTGACCAGCCAACCACTTCGCGTTCGCGAGTTAGGTGCAGATCTTCTAGCCCTGACTTATTCGAGGAGGAGGAGGAAGTCAGGGCTGTGAAGAAGGTTTGCCAACGACCTGCAGCAAAGGTTGGTCCTATTTCAAAGTACCGAGCTACTTGCAATAGGACTAATCCTTATGCAGGTAGTTTTTCGACCTCTCGTAAGAGGGCCTCCACACCAGCAGCAGCACCAGCAGCAGTGGAAATTCCGAGGAGTCCTTCTCCGGAGTTGGTGATATTGTCGCCGTTGGTGACGCGACTACCACCGCTGCCAGCGACACCGGCGGATCCTGAGGTGTTGGTGCCACAGCCTATCGGAGAGGTTAGTGAAAAGATGAGTGTTTTTTCTGCAGAGATGCAAGAAAGCAGAACGAGCTGCCCGATCTAGCGAGGCCGAGTTGGTTACCATGAAGCGACAAATGGCTGAAATGGATAACCGACGGAGGGAACTCCAAAAGGAAATGGCCGAAATAGATCGGAATTATGCATCTCTGCAGGAAAGGTGTAAAGCAAAGACCTCTTCGATAGAGCTGTACAAAAAAGTAGTGACAGTTATGGACACTCTTTTTGTAGATGAAGTGTAAATGTAAGATTAGTTTTAGGTTAGTTAGGAGTATTTAATTATGGTAGTTTTAAGTTTATATTTGTTAAGTTTATATTGAATAAAGGAAAAGGAAGTGAAATAAAGGGTGTACACTGTTTTTTGGTTTGGTACACATTGAACAATGCGATGGTTGGAGCATTTTTCTTCACTTCCTCTTATTATCATTATTATTTTTTTATTTCAATTCCAAGTTCTTCTAGACAAATACCTCACATCAATTTTTGTGTTCTCTAATCACTTGTAAATAATTTCATGTGAAGAAATTTAAAAAATAAAAAAATAGACATGTTTCATAGTGAAATCGACAAGTATATTTCATTTGTATTTTATCCATTCAAGTATCTCTTTCATTGAATATGTCTTATGTCACTTTGCAATTTACCCCTACTCATTGAATATGTCTTATGTCACACTACAATTTACCCCTACTCATGTTCCACTCCTCTCCCACTCCCTCTCGAAAGTATAAAAGTAGAAATCATCTGATGAAACATTCAGTTGATCAGCTAGCATCGAGATGGAACCCGATTCAACCTCCGAACCCTATAGCTGCCCGGATCAGGGGTACAACTTCAATTACTGGGATAACAGCCAGGTACAGGTTGTCTCTTCCACCACGGAACCCCACAGTCCGCCATACGAATACCGGGATCACGACATCAGGATGCAAGTTCAGCATGTCACTGGCAGTGACGAAGGACACTTGGATGACTCGGAATATCCAGATCCTGACGGATGGTGGGACCCTGCTTATGATGACATTGTCCCAATGAGTAGCGACGACGACGATGATGACGACGACGACTCTGGTGATGATGCTGATGACGAGCTTGACGTTAGACGTCCTCCACCATCCCCTATCCTCATCGAGGATAGTCCTCCGCCATCCCCAATCCTAATCGATGATGATGTCCTCAATTCCGATGATGACATATAATCATCTACTCGTCCATCATTTCCTTTCCTTTCCTTCCACGGAGTACACACTTTTTGGTTGGTGTACACGAGGCACTGCGAGGCTGGGGCAGTGTCTTCCTCCCTTCCTCTCCCTCTTATTAGTTTTTTTTTCCATAATAATCACTAGAATTTCTCCTAATAATCGCTCAGAGTTTCATTCTTGATGTTTTCGAATCTCAAACACTGTTCTACATTTCACCCCCTCCATTTCATTTCTTCCAATATAAATATAGCAACAATCCCAGTTCTATATCATTCTTCCACAATGTCGAGTACAGGACCCATCCAAGTACATGAAATAGATTCAACGTCTGATCATTTGAGTACAACCTTCGCTCAATTTCTGCAGCGAATCTATGATCTTCCTGATGATTTCGCAGAACGAGTGGAACAAGGTATTCAGGACGACATAGATGCTGTTGACGATAATAATGCGGATGATGTGATTAGTATATCATCTGATTCAGCTGATTATGACGACGACGACATCATGAGTATATCATCTGATTCAGATGACTACTATGAGGATGATATCATTAGTATATCATCTGATTCAGATGACGATACCATAATTATTGTTTCTGATGATGAGGAGCGTTAGTCCATATCATTGCATGGATTAATAAAAAAATAACAGCCCTTTTCAGGGCTACAATTAAAGACTGAAACAATAAAAAAAATAGCTCTTTTCAGAGCTACCATTATACTTTCAAACAGAAACAGATTCATACCATTGTTAACATTATGTTAACATTATAATCTCAAACGAAATATATGTATGTGAAAGTATTCATCATTATATGCATATGAATGATTGACAAATGCCAACTTCAACTTTCATTTAAAGTAGTACTCATCATATGCATAGATATTCAATGACTATCAAATTCCAATTTCGACTTTTCAGTCAAAAGTAGTAATTTATTTGTCATATAATGTATAGATATTCAAAGACTAACAAATTTCCAACTTAGACTTTTATTAATCAAAGTATTCATTTGTCACATAATCTATGAATACTAATACAAATAACTACTGTTTGTGTGAATAATGTAGCCCTGAAAAGGGCTGTTGTTTTTTTTTTTGACCAGTAGGTCCACGGTTATTGTGCCACAGGTTGGACATTATTACATATAATACATGTAGATACTCGGGTGAAGTTTGTTAGTGGCCTCTCGCAAGCTTCACACCAATTCTGTCCATTTCCATAATTGAGACAGTGTTGTGGGTGTTGACATGGGCATACCACCCTCCATTATTGTTTCTATGCGATAAAAACCGAAAGCAGCACCAACATAGTTTTTTGTTCTCTCCATCTATTGTGCTGATCAATACGTATGCATCCAATGCACAATACAAATCCAAGGGATCTTCCAGTGTCTCACTGACATTGAGTGTTTCGCATACCGATCCTCATAGCACCATCACTTCAGTTGTGTCAGCTTCTATCCTTCATCATCTCCTTCTTCATCCATGACCCTCTCAAACTCCATCACGTCATCATCTTCGTCGCTTTGGTTGGCCTCGTTTTCAACTTCGTCTATCTATCTTCATCGACTCCAACATCTTCTGCTTCAACTATTACTTCCTCTAGCGGAACATTGACATCCTCATCATCTGATTCGTCTATCCAATTGTTTTCATCAAACAGCAGCTATTCTATTTAATGCAGCATTTATTTTTGCAGAATTCATCTTGTTGTTGTTTGCTCACAGTTGTAGAGAGTGAATGAATGGAACTCTAGGTTTGCAAGTCAACTTATATAGGAGGTGATGCGACTCCCACTTGACTCGTTTAGAGTGGAATAGTAGGAGAAGTTATCCCACTATACTTCCACATGATGTTGATTTGTATAAATAGAGATCGTAGGTATAGGAGAGAGCATTCAGAGTTTCTGTAAGTCATCTCTTTATATTTCTAATCGAATTAGTAAAATGCCGTTTCCAAAAGAGTGGAATGAAAAACCAAAAGTGTGTGTCTACCCAATGATGATTGCAGGGGCTATTGTGTGCTACTTTTGTCAAATAAGTAGACCTAAGGATTCAATCAATCCAGTACTGGTATGTGTAGTGATTGCGTGTGTTGCGGATTCAACTATCGCCTCCTTCTCATCCACCGAAGCGAACAAAATCGGATTATCGTCAACAAACAGTTACAGTGTCTGAAGTGTCCGAACCTATAATATTTAACAATATAGGTATCTGTAGAAATATTTGTGGTACCTGTGCTGCCGTTCCAACTCCACTGCAACGTTGTTTGCGTTGTGATACATATTCCATGAATTGTTGGAATCATGTATGCAATGCATGTAGAAGTACTTGGGATCTGTGTGAGAAGGTTGGTCAACTCTACCCCAATAGGAGTAACCATTTTTTCAATGTTGGTGTTTGACGCACGAGCAACAACTATTGAGGATTAGAGTCAAAGAACGTTCCACATCCACAGAGACATATTAACATTTTTCATTTTTTATTATCGTTATTGTCCTCTATTATTAATAAAATATATATATTTTGAATTTATTTGTATTATTTTCTAACATTTAAAATACATGCATGCAACACAAAGTTTTCCTCTTAAATGACAAAGATTGTTACATGCGTGAATAGTTTAGTGAGAGAGCGCATGTGCCAGTTGATGAAAGAGCGCATGCGCTAGTTTATTTTCTTCTATAAATGGTTGAGGTTCTCAGTAACATCATCACCTTTCTATCACATTCTATTGCTATCACATTTCATCCTCAGACCTTATTATTCTTGAGCTCTATGCCGCTATTGATTGCTGAAGATGGTTCACCACTTGTTGATATCGATCAGACTGATTTTGAAAATATTCCAGTATTACATTTATCGAGTCAAGATTCGATAAATGATTTTGTTATTAACGACTTCGTTAACTTTGCAGATGTGCCAGAACAAAATGTGCAATTTATTATTGAAAATCCGATCGTTTCGCAATTGTTCATCACTCAAACACTCTTATCTACCCTTCCTCTTGGTGTTGATAAGAAATCTAGAACAATCAAGAGGAAGGTTACTAAGGCATCTTCATCGATTGTCACTGACTTTAAAGAAAAGAAAGAATCCAAAAGTGTTGTGCGACAGAAAAAACCCGCAACGAAAAGTGACAGATCGAAGAGGAAGCCAAAAGGTACTCCTAAAGAATGAAGAGTGATTTGAAAGCTGACCGCTATCTTCTTTCAGTCCCCCTCATCGGTTTGGGAAATGAAAAGGAAAGCAAAATGCCGTCTTGTAAAGGCACAGATGACTATTGCTGAACTTGAAAAGAGTGAGCGAGCTATTAATGCTAATAATGAAACTCTTGAAGCATTAGATGCCAAGATTGCATTAGCGAAGGTTGAATTGGCTAGAATGTCTAAAGATGCTGATGAACTCCGTTCAAAAATTGGTAATAGATATGCAATTCCATCACGTTCGAGATTGCAAGCTCAGGCTGAGCTTGAGGAGTCGACTAAGCTTTATGAGGACAGCATTATCAGTGAGGATAATTGGCAAAAGAGTTGGTTACTGCATTTCAAAGTGACGGCGATTAGTTTTGGGAATATGATAATGTGTTTTCAATATCGTGAGTTGAAAATTATATAAGCGGGAATGGAGTATACAATTAATTTGGTTTGGATACACAGAACATTGCGAATGGCTGGGGCAAATGTTTACCGCTGCAATATTTTTCAGTTCCATACTTCTAATTGAAAATGAAAACAATGAATGTTCTTTAATATTACTTTATTCATAAAAGTCACTATTATATTACATTTAAAACATATTGATTCATCAATCCAAGAATTTTGTTCGCTAGGAAGGCCTAACCACTTTACATTTACTTTA